>NC_089222.1:146194683-146494683 GCF_963924675.1 Phocoena phocoena
TAATTCATACAGGGCGTTCAGTCCTGTCACTTGTTACATAAGTAGGTTTTAAGGGGTTAGGTTGGCCCTGCATTTTCGTAACAACAGAGGTGTAGCAAATGAAATCCTTCCACAATTACTGCCAGGGAATCAGAAACACCAGTGATTCATGTCAAACAGTGTAAAGGTAGGAGAGTGAAAGACACCTCTGAGGACATGAGACAGAGCGTTTGAAACACCGTTACAGGGAAAGTTATTACCAAGTGGCTTCTTTCTAAATTCGGGAGAGGGGTGTCTGCTCGTCTGCCAGGCTGCTGGCCAGATGCATCTGCTACCTCCCCACCTTGATTTATTCCTTTTTCTTTCATCTGCTTTCAGGGCGCCAAGGGCAACATGGGTGAGCCCGGAGAGCCTGGACAGAAGGGGCGACAGGTGAGTACCCTCCACACCCCGTCCCGGCGGCCCCCGCTCCCACGGCTGAGGTTACTACATCCACGGCCCTTTGCTCTTCCACAGGGAGATCCAGGCATCGAAGGCCCCATCGGATTCCCAGGACCCAAGGCAAGTTGCTGCGGACCCTGCCCGGGGGGCGGGACACATGGGGACAAGCCAAGGGCTCCCTGGCTCCAGGCGGGGCCGGCCGCTGGGGTCAGGATGTGTCTGGCGTGGCCCACCGCTCCCACCCCTGCCCCAAGGAAGGGAGGCGCTTCTGCATTTCCAGCGACGTCCCTGGTGGCGCCTCTGCACCGAGCCTGACGACCACCACCCTACCCCCCGTGCCCCCACCTCCCCGTCCCCGCTTCCTCCCCCAGGCCTGCTGGGTCCCAGCACACACACTGGTAACGCTACTTTTCTTTACTTCCGACCTCAGGGTGTTCCTGGTTTCAAAGGAGAGAAGGTGAGAGTGGACTCTGGACGGCCGGACCTCGCATGGCCCCAACCCTGGCAGCAGTGCCCGGCAGCGAGCCGGGGGTCCGTGCTGGGGCATGGGACCTGGTGTCGTGCTGGTAGTAGCCTTCTGGGGCCGCTCTGGCCTCGTGTTTTGTCCAAGGGTAGACTTGGGCCTAATGCAGTGGCATCTGTGATGTGTCAGCAGCGCTAACTGGCCTCGTTTCCTCTTGTGCAGGGCGAGTTTGGAGCCGAAGGGCGGAAGGTGAGCGGACAGGCGGGCGGGGGCAGGGCGCCTACCTCCCCACTGCTCAGAAGGAAGGAGCATCAGGGCTAACAGGGTCCCTCCTCCCTCTCCTCCAGGGCGCCCCCGGCCTGGCGGGCAAGAACGGGACGGATGGACAGAAGGTAGAGTGCGCTGGGGCTCCGTCCCTGGGCGGAGCAAGGGTGCCTGCGAAATGACAACCACGCCCTCAAGACTCTCAGGTCTTTCCAGGGGCCAGGCCTCTGGGCATCTCTGGCCACTGCGCACAACCTGTGGCTTGGGCGGCCCGTGGTTGCATCTACCCAGTGGACATGACACACGGGAACCTTGCAAGAGCAGAAGCAGACATTTGCTCCTGAAAAGCAGGGCCGACCTTGCAGGAATCTCCCTGCCTGGCCTGCAGACCCCACGTCTGGCCTGACTGGCGGTTCACACACGTGCACAGGTGCACACAAACAGCACACACACAAATGTCACAGGTGAGCACGCACCATGCACACTGCTGGAGGGGGCACCACAGGCACTCATGCTCCCGGCTGCAACCCCGGAGACTCTCGACTGCCACTCTGACAGCCACTGACGCACACGTCCACAGTGGGGTGCCCGGTGCACATAGACCCGGCACCACTGACCTCTGTCATCGGGGCTTGTGTCCTCCGAATCCTGGCCCTGACGCACTTTCTGCTCCCCTCTTCTCCTTCAGGGCAAGTTGGGGCGCATCGGACCTCCTGGCTGCAAGGGAGACGCCGGGGATCGGGTGAGCACGGCGTTGAGGCTTTGCGTCGAGCTCCTCCCTCCAGTCTCTGCCCCGCCTGTCCCGGAACCCCGCCAGGGTTCAGCCGGGGTTGGGGTCACAACATGACAAATGGCCTCAGGGGCTCCCGGTTCAGGTGGAGGGTGGCTGCTTCCAGAGTCCTGAAGGGCTCCCGGGCCAGCGGCTTGTCCAGTCTGCCCACCCAGGCCGGGGGTCCCGGCAGCCAGTCCAACGATGGGGTGCTGGTCACCCTCCCCCTGGTCAGCTGGCCCTGACCCCACAGGGAAAATGCAAGCACAGCTCCGGCCAGAGCCCCAGCACAACCCTCTCCCTTCTTGCAGGGCCCGGATGGTTACATGGGGGAAGCCGGCAGCCCTGGGGAGCCAGGAGATCAAGGCTCCAAGGTAGGCGGCCTGGCCAAGGTGGCGGGCCGGCCAGAGCAGAGGGGGTCGCCAGCCTCCCAGGGGCCTTCTCCCTGCCTGTAGCACCGGGCCGAGACGCCCAGCAGAGAGGCCCTGGCCCTGCAAACCAGGGAGGGGGCCGTGGGTGCCCACACGGGGACCTGCTCCACAGACACGGGAGGGGAAGCGCGTGCCCCCAGCCCCGCCGGGGTCCTGCCCCGCTGCTGGCATCTGAAGAGCATGAGGCTGATTTCTCCAAACCTTTCCAGGGAGACCCTGGCCGCCCGGGACGCAGAGGGCCCCCCGGGGATAACGGGGCAAAAGGAAGCAAGGCAAGTGTTCCCGGCGGGCTCCGGCCGCACTCCCGTGGTGCCCCATGGCGGGGGGTGGGCAGGCAGGCCAGCCCTGGGCCCTGAGCGCCCCCAGCTCGTCTGTCCCTGCTGCCAGGTGACGGCGCACCGCACCGCGAGGGAAACACGGCCCCACCGGAGACGGCGGGCATGCGTCCACACGGGCTGGGCCCTGCCCACAGCTGTCCGCCTGCCTGGGCAGGTCACGGCCCTAGCTGAGCTGTCTCTTCCCCGCAGGGCTACCAAGGCAACACCGGAGCCCCAGGAAGTCCCGGTCTGAAAGGAGCCAAGGGTGGGCCTGGGCCCCGAGGCCCCAAAGGCGAGCCCGTGAGTTCACCCGCGCACAGGCCCTGGGCGCCCCGGCCGGCCTGCTGCACCCTCCCGCAGGGCTGCCTCGGCGCACGCTGCTCTGGGCCTCTGTGAGCCCAGCGTCCTCCAGCCTCTCCAGCTGAGCCTCCTGGCCCCCGCACGGCAGCCGCCACGGAGGGCCGCTGAGGAGTGGCTTGCGGGGCCCAGGCACGCCCCTGCCGGACGCTCGGTGCCCATTAAGTGGCCCCGGGGCCCCACCCGCCCCGCTGGCAGGACCCCCCGAGGGCTCAACCTAGACCCAAGCACACATTCTGCAGGTCCACACGGCGACCCCACCCAGCCATCCCTGAGGGTCTCGCCATGGGGTGGGTGGAGCCCAGTCCCGGGGCTGACCCCCAGAGGGGACGCATCCCGATCCGGAGGGAACAGAGGGACTTCGCAAAGAGCTGGTCCAAGCTCGGTACCAGTCACGTCACCTGAACTCCCAGACTTACAAGCTCACCAGCCCCCGTCATTTCCTAAATCCTCGTCTGGGACCAAACCGACCCAGCAGAGGACAGGGTCTAGGCTGAGGCCCTCTGGAGGGGCCCCCAGACGCCACAGCCAGAGTCCTTGTGGGGAGAACAGAGTGTGGGGTTCCAGTGGGGCTCCCACCCTGGAACCCCACACTCTCATGTGCCTGTTCTCTGCAGGGGCGCAGGGGAGACCCTGGAACCAAGGGCAGCCCAGGCAGCGATGGCCCCAAGGGCGAGAAGGTGAGTGTCCGCACGGGGGAGTCTCAGGCGCTGTCTGCCGTGTCTGTGTCTACACCGGAGTCTCACCGTGGTGCCGGTGGAGCCCCTGTGACGAGGGATGACCAACCCCCCCTCCACGGTCCACCTAGGAGAACAAAGGCAACCCCCAGGGCCTGGCCGTCAGGGTGCACTCCCTGCAGGTTCTGGGAGAGCAGCAGTTATTCCCTGATCAGAGGCCTGGGCAAGGACGGTTCCACGCACGCCATGCACAGCTGTGCAGGCTGTGCACTGCTCCACCCTCCAGCATCCCCCCACCCCGCCGCACACATGTGCTCCTGTAGCTGGCGCAGGAGGCCTTTGTCTTTGTGGTGAACTCCAAGGGCAGCCATTTGCCTGTGAGATGTGGGGGAAGGTCTCAAAGGAGGGGCTCCCTCCTCTGGGACCGGTGACCCCTGCCCTGCTGCATGAGGCCGAGCGGGCAGGCCTGTTGTTCCAGCACCACCCTCTACCATCTGGGGCCTCATCCCCGGGGAGCTCATGATGTCCTCTCCTCACCTCCCCCAGGCTAACCTGGCCTCTCTTCCCACAGGGGGACCCTGGCCCTGAGGGGCCCCGGGGCCTGGCTGGAGAGGTTGGCAACAAAGGAGCCAAGGCAAGTGGGGCAGCGGGTGGGCAGCCACAAAGGCCACATACCCTCCTGGGGTGGCACCGCCAGGGCCCCCTGCCCCTCTCCTGCCCTCCACCCAGCAGACCCTGCCTGGGGCCACTGGGGTCAGGGCTAAGGACCTTTTGGAGGGCAGCAGGGCCCCCTGCCCTTGCCGAAGTCCACAGTGAGTGACAACAGCGTCTCTGAAGCACCCTCGTCTCTTTTCTGTCCAGGGAGACCGAGGTTTACCTGGACCCAGAGGTCCCCAAGGGACTGTTGGAGAGCCCGGGAAGCAGGTCAGTAGCAGGATGCCTGGGAGGGCCCATGGCTTTGCGTCCTCCTGTCCTCGGGCAGGCAGGATACTGTCCGCACAGTAAACCTGGGCAGCGGGACAGGGAGCCAAGGGCCCCCACACACCTCACTCCGCCATCCTGCCCTGAGGGGTCAGGCTTTACCAGGTGGGGGGGTGTGCCAGGGGGAGCCGGGACGTGGCACGTGGAGAGGAGAGACCCTCAGGATGGCCAGCCCTTCAGGGCAGCGATGCTGCCTGGGGGTCAGAGCTGGATGAGGTCAGCCTCGTCTGTGCCGACCCCCTGCTTCCTTTCTGCCCTCAGGGATCTCGGGGAGACCCTGGGGATGCTGGCCCCCGCGGAGACTCGGGACAGCCTGGCCCCAAGGTATGCCCCCTAACCACCCGGCAGGCAGGTTGGGCCAGGGCTCCTGAGTAAGGCTGCCGGGAGCATGCCTTGGTGAGGGAGGACATCAGGGGCCTGGGCAGCAACCTCCCATCCCAGCCCGTGTTCTCACCCTCAGGGGTGGCATGTCCTCCCAAGGCGGGCCCTGCCCACCCACCCCCAGTCCAGGCCGACTGACTCAGTCTCCACCTTTTCCACTGGCCCTGCCCTGACTGGCCTTCCGTGTCCCCTAGGGAGACCCCGGCAGGCCTGGCTTCAGCTACCCGGGACTCCGAGGAGCACCTGTAAGTCCTGGGGGCGGGCAGGGACTGGGGAAGGGGGTGGGCACTGTCGGGAGGGCCTTCCATTGACTGGAAGGTTCCTGCTACTTCCTGCCAGGGCCCCCCGCCGGGCCCAGGGTGAGGCTGGGGTTGGGGGCAGGGGGTGACCATCAAGAGCAGAGCCAGGTCCCCCGGGAATCAAGCGTTCTCCCATAGCCTCTGTGGCTCTGTACAGATTTCGATGCCCAAGCCCACCCGTCAGGGAAGGCAGGGGGCTGCACGGCCATCACCCCTCAGCCCAGTGCTGAGTGACCCCTGTGTTTGCTTCCCAGGGAGAGAAAGGCGAGCCTGGCCCCCGCGGCCCCGAGGTACGTACCGCGGGGTGGTCTGTGCAGCGGGCCTCCGTGCTGAGCTCTGCTGGTGGGAGCGGGCCGCGCCCTGAAATGCCGCCGTGTGGGGCTGCATCTGACGGCCCCGCACTGCTGAGTACAGGTTCCTCCTGAAAAGGCGTGTCCCTCTTGGGCAGATCCCTGGAGGGCTGGGGGACGGCAGGGGAGCAGGGCCAGCTGCCGAGCTCTCTGCGTTGTTAACACGGGTGTCCTGTGTCACAGGGGGGCAGAGGTGACTTTGGGTCCAAAGGAGAACCCGGGAGGAAAGGCCAGAAGGGCGAGCCTGTGAGTACCTCTGCGCCCTGTCGACGGTTGCCCGGGGCAGGGCCGCGTGGGGGGACCACCCAAGGTACTGCCAGAGCCCACCTGCCCTTTTCCTTCTCAGGCAGATCCTGGTCCCCCTGGTGAGCCAGGCCCGCGGGGGCAGAGAGGAGCGCCAGGACCCGAGGTAGGTCAGTCGCCCATCCCTTTGGCCCTCGGGCCACAGTCCCTGGGCCTTCCAGGCCAAGGGGCACCCCGAACCATGCAGGGGTCCTGGAGTGGCCTCGTGAGAACAAGTCCAGCCCTCCCAGCCTCGGCCATGACAGGTGTCACCTCTCACTGATATCCTTCCCCCTTCCAGGGAGAGCCTGGCCCCCCAGGAGACCCCGGCCTCACGGTAGGTTTCAGTCGGGGTGGGACTCAGGGTCCTTCTCCCTCCTAAAAATCTGAAGGGCAGGTCAGCAGGGGTGAGGTCAGAGCAGGGGGTGGGCAGGGGCTTCCTGCAGAAGCGCTTCCAGCCCCTCCCCAGGGTTTGCGCTCTGGGCTGGGGGCTGACCCCGCTGTGTCACAGGAGTGCGACGTCATGACCTACGTGAGGGAGACGTGCGGGTGCTGTGGTGAGTTGCGGCCCCCACGCGGCTGGACTGGGACACTTGTGTCCTTGGGGGCTCTTGTCCCGGGGTCAGGGTCATCCGTCCGAGTCCTCCCCTCCCGCTCACGTTCAGTGTTTCCCACGGTGCACCTGGCTGCACGCCCCTGGGGTCTCAGGCTGTCTCCCTGGGCCGGGGTTCAGCGTTGTCACCCGCCCGCCCCTCCCCGCCTGCTTGCCACGCCCTCCGCTCGCCACGCCCCCCGCTCGCCACGCCCCCCGCCCACCCCGCCCTCCTCTAGCCACGCCCCTGCACGCTCGCCACGCCCTCCTCTGGTCACGCCCCCTGCTCACCCCGCCCCGCACGCTCACCCCGCCCCCCCGCAGACTGTGAGAAGCGCTGTGGCGCTCTGGACGTGGTGTTCGTCATCGACAGCTCCGAGAGCATTGGCTACACCAACTTCACCCTGGAGAAGAACTTCGTCATCAACGTGGTCAACAGGCTGGGGGCCATCGCCAAGGACCCCAAGTCGGAGACAGGTCAGCGGCACCGCAATTGGGGGTGTGGTCCGGCGGGGCAGGGGGCACCAGGCCGCATTCTCGAGCAGAGGGGCCGCAGGACGCCTGAGGTCCGGGTAGAAATCCACGGGAGGGGTCTCAGAGGGGTCCAAGCTCTGCCGAGGGCCGCCGTCACGCCCGCGCCCACCCGCAGGGACCCGCGTGGGCGTCGTGCAGTACAGCCACGACGGCACCTTCGAGGCCATCCAGCTGGACGACGAGCGCATCAACTCACTGTCCAGCTTCAAGGAGGCCGTCAAGAACCTTGAGTGGATCGCGGGCGGCACCTGGACGCCCTCAGCCCTCAAGTTCGCCTACGACCAGCTCATCAAGGAGAGCCGGCGCCAGAAGACCCGCGTGTTCGCGGTGGTCATCACGGACGGCCGCCACGACCCCCGCGACGACGACCTCAACCTGCGGGCGCTGTGCAACCGCGACGTGACGGTGACGGCCATCGGCATCGGGGACATGTTCCACGAGAAGCACGAGAGCGAGAACCTGTACTCCATCGCCTGCGACAAGCCGCAGCAGGTACGCAACATGACGCTTTTCTCCGACCTGGTGGCCGAGAAGTTCATCGACGACATGGAGGACGTGCTGTGCCCGGGTGAGTCCGGAGGAGAGGAGGGGAGGGGCGTGTGGCCGGGGAGGGGCCAGGTCTCCGCAGGCCTCGAGGGAGCCACCGGGACCCCCGCCTCTTTTCCTCTCTCCTAGACCCCCAGATCGTGTGCCCGGAACTTCCCTGCCAAACAGGTAACGCGGGCGCTGCTGGCCCCCCAGGAAAGCCGGCAGCCAGGGCCAGGGGGAGGGTTGTGCAGGGACCCTAGGAATTGCCGCTGCAGCCACCCCAGCGAGAAGCCTCGGATTCCAGACTCGCGGTGGCCTGGCCTCCGGGACCCTGGCACTTCTGAGGAGGGGGCTCAGGGTGCAGTTGACGTCTGGAGTCGCTCGGCCACCCCACCCACCTGGCGCATGTGGGGAGGGGGTGCGCTAAGCTCTCGGGCCGCTGGTCTCGAACACAGATTCACGACCTCTTGGGCTGAGGTGCCCAGAGGCACAGACACCCCAGGGCTGCCCGGCTCCTGCAGGCGGAAGCCCTGGATCCAGTAAGTGAAATGGCTGGTCTTAAACCCTCAGGGAGGCGAACACATCCACAGCCACCGGGGCAGCTGCAGAGCGGGCCTCTGCCCTGACGCCCTGAGCTGCTGCCTGGCAGCTGGGGTTTGCTCTTCTCTCCAGAGCACATATGTTTAGGGGGCCGTGCCTCGAGCCCTATGTGGTTGCACTACAGTGGGAGGCTGGGGGCTGGGGACCCACGGAGGCTGCCCCCAAGGGGTCCCTCGGGGCGGGGAAGGGGCAGGATGCATCGACCAGCTCCTCTGGGCATCCTGCTGCTGCCTTGGAGGGGCCCCCGGGGCCGGCTCTGGGTGGTGGGTCCTCCGCAGCATGCGGGGGGGCAGGGTGAGTCGGGCTGGACTGTTGGCAGGGCCAACACCGATGGGAACCTTGGGGCCTGCGTCCACATCCATGTCTGCCACGAGGTCAGTGTTCCGGCAGGCTCCTCCCAGGCGTCAGGGGGCCCCGGGCAGGTTCAAAGGCACCAAGGCCGCCTGAGGTAAGGGACCGTGTTGAGTTGGGGACGGGGGTCCACACACTTATTCTGACAGAGAACTTCCAAGGAAGTACTCGCCGAGATTGTACCAATGACTATGCCATGGCCGTTGGCAAGCTGTGGGGTCATCCCAGAGACGGCCTGGGCTTGGGGTCCCCAGAGTCAGCTGAAGACGGTTGTGTGTGGCACCCAGAGCCACCCCAAATCCCAGAGGCTGGCCCAATAGCGCCAACCCCAGTCTCCCCCGGGGGCTAAAGGGGATTGGGTCCACGCAGAGACCCAACTAACCCCTGGTCTGTGCCCCTGCCCTCAGGGTGCCTGACTCCTCCCAGGGTGCGGGTGCCGTGGTCAGCTTGGCCCCTCGAGGGCAGAAACCTGACCCAGCCCCTGGTTCCAGGGCCCAGCGGTGATTTTGCTGGGGAAGCTGTGAATTTCTCGCCATGGGGGAGTCTGCTGAGGGTCTCTGTAGATGTTCCTTATCAAGCTGAGGGTGGCCCCCCATTCCTAGGTACTGAGAGTCTATCGTGAATGAGTGTGGGATTTTGTCAGATGCTTTTTCTGCACCTGTTGATATGATCAGCTGGTTTTTCCTCTTTAGCTTTGCTGATGTGATGGGTTATGCTCATTGAGCTTTGAGCGCTGAACCAGCTTTCCAAGACCTGGGATAGACCCCACTTGGTCATGATGTATAATACATATATATCGTTAGAGTTGATTGCTAATATTTTATTGAGGATTTTTGCATCTGTGTTTGTGAGAGATCTTGGGCTGTCGTGCCCTTTCTTGTGATGTCTTTGGTTTTGATGCTAGGGTAATGCTGGTGATCTCGCTTCCCCTGAGCCTCCAGGACCTGACAGTGAAAGAGAACAGCCCCCTTAGGGACCCCTCCCCTGTTCTCCTAAGTCCCCCCTCTGCTAAACTCACAATCTCATTCTCCTTTAAAGCGATTTGAAATTTCCAAGTAAATTAGACATTGTGACCAGAAGGGAAGAAAGTAGCTGTAACTACAGAATATGCATTTACAAATGGCCTCCTTGACACGAGTGGACTCTGGCGCGCTCGCTGAGGGCTGAGCAGATGGGGCGCTGGGTGGACGCTGCCTGCTCTGGCACAGCCCTGACCTACTGGGCCAAGTGGCCCCTTCCACCCAGAGGCTCAGCCACATCTGGGCTTGGACCAAGGCAGGGGGCAGCTCAACTGGGGCAGAACCACGAGGCTGTCAAAGAGCAACAAAGGCGGACGCCGGGCAAAGGCGGCCAAGGCAGGTCTTCTTCCGCGACAGCTGCTGCGGGAGGGGGAGAGCCAGGGAGACCTGAGCCCTGCCCCTCACGCCAAGGCAGGAGGCTCCGGAAGGCTGGGCGCCCCAAAGGAAGGGCGCAGGGCAGGGCTGGGGCCGTGAGGCCGGGCCACCCGGGCGAGCTAACTGGACGTGTCCGAGGCACCCTGTGGACAGGAGGCCGTGTTGCGCCTGGAGCGAGGGGCCCGGAGGGTAGGCCCTGACCTCCCCCGGGACGGGATGGGACGGGAAGGGGAGAGCGTGGGGCGCCCTGAGCGTTTGCTCCCTGGTCCTCAGGGCAATGGCGCAGGGCGGGGAGGTTTACGTCTGAAGGTGAAGGGCGGAGGATTTGTAATCACAAGCCGGCTAGAGAAACCTCCCTGAGAGGGGCTCAAGGGGCCCAGCTGCCTATCGCAGACCGGGCTGGAACAGGCAGGAAGTTGTCCCGGCAGTGCTGAGCATTTTAAGGGGGCTGGGGTCGTCCCAGGGCAGGGCCGCCAGAACCCGGTTAGCCTCAGCAGCCATCTGTGCCAGGAGTCTCGCAGTTCTCGAGCTTCTGCTCCCCGTCTCCTCCGGGCTCCCCAAAGCCCCATTTGCTTCGCCTTGGCACCCCGTGGTCAGCACGGGGCAGCTGCAGCCTCCCCGGCTCCTCGTCTGACCCCCTCGCTGACCTCTTGGTCCCTCCTCGTCTCCGAGGAGAGAGGCGGCTGGAGCCCCGATCACGCCGACCAAGTCCCTGAAAAACTTCTCTGGAATCCCCCGCAGATGGACCGCGGCCTGGCGGCGAGCCCCCGGTCACCTTCCTCCGCACGGAAGAGGGCCCGGACGCCTCCTTCCCCAGGACCATCCCCCTGATCCAAAAGTTGCTAAACGCCACGGAGCTCACACAGGACCCAGCCGCCTACTCCAGGCTGGTGGCTGTGCTGGTCTACACCGCGGAGCGGGCCAAGTTCGCCACAGGAGGCGAACGGCAGGACTGGATGGACCTGTTCATTGACGCCTTTAAGCTGGTGCACAGGGACATCGTGGGGGACCCCGAGACCGTGCTGGCGCTCTGCTGAGCCCACAGGGTGCGGCCCCCCAGCTGCAGGAGCTCCCAGGGCTGCCTACCTTACACTGCGGGGCTGAAGACAGCAGGAAGCTGTTCTCTTGGTCTGGAGGCCGGAAGTCCAAAAGCAAGGTGTCCCAGGGCCGCGCGCCCTCTGGGCCTCTAAGGGAGGCCCTTCCTGCCTCTCCAGCTCCCGTCTCTGCTCTGTGGACACATGGCCTCTCCCCTTCCCCCCCGCCCCGCCCTGCCCCGGCCTCCCTCCTACAGGGACACTTGTGGTGGCATTTAGGGCTGGATAATCCAGGAGAGTCTCCCCATTTCAAGGGAATTATTCATTGAATTCCGTCTGCAAAGCCCTTTTGCCATATAAGGTCATAGTCACAGGCTCCAGGATTAGGACGTAGGCATCTCTTGGGGGCCATTATTTAGCCAAAAAGAAAGAGGGAAGACCAGAGCCTCATAAACGGCCCCAACTCCCGGATTCACCTCTGGCCTCTGTGCCCAGGTCACGCCTTGTGCGCTTCTCTCGCCCCCCTGGTTGATGCATTGAGAACTGCCCCCAAACAAGCAGTCCGTGCGTTTCTGACTCTGACCGCAGGGACTGAGAGGCCCAGGGGCACACAGGGGATTCGCTGGGCAGTTTCAGCTCCAGCTCTGTGGGTTTAAAGCCGAAGCTGCTCTTCATCTGCACTGCCGTATAAATAAGCTCCTTAAAAAAAAATCTGCCAGAAACACTCGCTCCTCCGCGGGTAGCCCAGTACTGCAGGTGACACCCCCAAGAGTGTCCTTCAGGTGCTGTGTGCGCATCTCGTACATTCTATAAAAGCTGAAAAACGAGTGTGAATGTGTGCTGTGGTCAGCGACCTGCTGGGGCGAACTGCTTGCTCGCCTGGACCTCGGGGATTGCCCACACAGGGGGGCACCTGGTGCCTGTGGGGCCCAAGCGGGATCCTGAGCCCCTCGTGGTTGCTGCCACAAGTCAGGACCTCCTTCCGATGGATCCCTGTGCTCCCGGCCCTGGGTCAGCACGCCTGGGCTGTGAGCGGAGTCCTCTCCTGCCCAGGTCAGGAGGGTGCCCGTGGGGCTGAGAGCTGGACTCAAGAGGGAGGACCAGCCCCGCCGCTGCCGAGCCCCGTCGGCCGTTAGAGCTGAGATCTCAGCAGGGCCTTGGGCGAGGGGCTTGGCTGCGCCTTCCTGGATGGAGACCCAGCCTGTGGTCCCGTGTGTGGAGCAGGTTTTCAGGCTGTGCAGAGGCGCCCACGTCCCTCAGAGGCCCAGCCTCAGCCCTGGTGGCAGCCTTGCCCTCACACTGTCCAGCATGTCCTGGGCTGGTAACTGCCCGGAAGAGGCAAGGGTCTCAGGTAAACAGGGAGTCACCCGGGCTGCCACAGGGGTCTGGCCACACCTGTGCCCACTGCCCACCAAAGCCTGAGCCAGTCGAGGGGACACAGGCCCCTTCTCTCCCTGATGCTCCCAGGGCTGGGAGAAATATGGCCCAGCCTCCAGAGGTGGGTCCTTGCATCTGGGGATCTCCATGAGGTCTTTGTACACGATCACAGGTGTGATGACACCTCTCTCCCCCACCCCTACTCCCCATGCCCTGTGGTCCTTTGGGCGCACCCAGTTCTTGGGCCAAAAGAAGGGGCTTTACTGATCCCTGCCTGCCTGCCCGTGAGGCCTGAAGGAGGTCGCTGGACAGGGATGGTGCTGGGAGAGTGGAAAGGGACCCCTCAGCCTCAGGTTTGGGGACATTTCCTGGTGGGAGCACAACCAGGAGAGACGGTGTCGGTCCCAGGGAGACAGGGTGGGAGCCTGGACCCACGTCCTGGGTGCTGTGGAGGGCTCCCGACCGCCGGTGACCTTGGGTGAAGCTCCAGCGGTCTGAGTGGCTCCTGTGGGTGCGGTATGCGCCGAGAGGCGGGCGCAGGGCGTGGCCGGGGCGGGCGTGGCCCGGGGGGCGCGGCTGGGGCGGGGCAGCGGGGCCTCACCCAGGTCGCCCGCGCACCACCCCGTCTCGCCCCCAGAGCTGTACGTGGCCCAGTGCACCCAGCGGCCCGTGGACATCGTCTTCCTGTTGGACGGCTCCGAGCGGCTGGGCGAGCAGAACTTCCACAAGGCGCGGCGCTTCGTGGAGGAGGTGTCCCGGCGGCTGACCCTGGCGCGCAGGGACGACGACCCGCTCAACGCGCGCGTGGCGCTGCTGCAGTTCGGAGGCCCGCGCGAGCAGCAGGTGGCCTTCCCGCTGACCTCCAACCTGACCGTCATCCAGGAGGCGCTGGCGAGCGCGCGCTACCTCAACTCCTTCTCGCACGTGGGCGCGGGCATCGTGCATGCCATCAACCAGGTGGTGCGCAGCGCGCGGGCCGGAGCGCGCCGCCACGCCGAGCTGGACTTCGTGTTCCTCACGGACGGCGTCACGGGCAACGACAGCCTGGAGGAGGCGGTGCACTCCATGCGCAAGCAGAACGTGGTGCCCACCGTGGTGGCCGTGGGCAGCGACGTGGACGCGGACGTGCTCTCCAAGATCAGCCTGGGTGACCCGGCCGCCATCTTCCGCGAGAAGGACTACGACAGCCTGGCCCAGCCTGGCTTCTTCGACAGGTTCATCCGCTGGATCTGCTAGCGCCCCCTGCCCGCCCCCACCAGCAGCCCCGCGACCCCCGCCCCGCGGGTGCTATCCTCCTGTCCGTGGTGCTACTCAGACCCCACCTGAGAGGTCCGGCGCACTGAGGGCTCAGTCTCTCCACGTGTGGGTGTAAAGTCAGGAGCGAGGACCCCCGCCCACCCCAGCTCCTACCGGGGACCCCGCAGCCCTGGACACCCTGAGCGCACTGCCCCTCCTCACCCTCCACCCTTGTCCTGCCCTCTGTGCCTTCCCGGGACCCCAGAGGCTTCACAGGGAGCACATCTGGGGCTGGCCTCCCTCAGCCCAGCCTCATTCCGACTTGTCCTCCCCCGAGTGCCCTCCAGAGGCTCTCTGCCAGCCCTCGGGCCCGCTCCCAGGTCTCTGGGCGTCACCTCCCCCATCAGACTGAGCTGTGACAGCAGGCCCTGCACCTCCCTGTGTGCACACACCCCAGTCCAATAAAGGCTTTGAACCCCACTTGCTCCCCAGCTTCCAAGTGTCTGTGCCAGTGGGGATGCTGAGACCGTTCACATAAGCCCCAGGACTGATCATACCCCGGGGTCCCCCGGATTGCTCTGTGCACCCAGAGGGTGCCGGGCCTGGCCCCCTGTCCTTACAGGCACCCCACTCCCAAGGGCACCGACTGGATGGCCTCAACCGTGGAATCCACCTTTGTCTAGTTGGCTTTGGGCTGAAAACAAAGTATTTGGTCAGTGAAGTCTCACTCTGTCCCCAAAACGGGGCCAGAGAACTTTAGGGATGTTTGCTGGTTTGCATAAGGATATTTGTGGATAGAGATAGATGATAGAGAGATGACAGATGATAGAGAGGTGATACAGATAGATGGTAGACAGATGACAGGTACACAGATGAGAGAGGGAGAAAAATAAAAGATTGATGTATAGATATAGAGATAGGTACACAGATGAGAGAGAGAGATGATTGATACATAGATAATAGATAGATGACGGGTACCCAGATGAGAGAGAAGTAGATAGATAATTGATTGATATATAGATGATAGATAGACAGGGGAGAAATGAGAGGCTCTTTCTGGCAGCCGCAGTGACTTTTTGTCCAGACGCCCAGGTCTTTCAAGTTCACCCTCTGGGAAGTGCCCTCTTAAATCCCAGGCTGTTTAGTCTGCTGGGCCTGGCCTAACAAAGTATGTCAACCTGGGGGCTGCAACAACAGCCTGGAGGCCGGCAGTCGGCAGAGTCCCGGTGTCCCCAAGCCGCGCCCCCGCTGACGGCTCTCGGGAGGGACCGTTCCAGGCGCGCCAGTTCCTGTCCCTCCTCCACGGCCCGTCTGTGTCCACGTTTCCCTCTTGGACCTGGACACAGTCATTTTGAATGAGGGCCCATTCTACCCCAGGATGACCTCATCTCAACTAATTACAGATTATGTTGCAACGTCTCTACTTCCAAATAAGGTCAGATTCTGAGGTACTGGGGGCTAGGACTTCGACATGGGAATTTGGGGGAGGGGGACACAGTTCAGCCCAGAACACGATGACACCCTGTTGACCCCCCTTTGGGGGTGACTGACTCACTTCCGCCTCTCCTGTCATCTGCCTACACGGCCTGCAGCTGAAAGGCAGGGCGTCACACCGAGTATCTTCTCTTCCTCTGCCCCCCTCCCTCCCCGCAAAGAACAGTACGAGAAAGAGAAGAGCCTGGCAGCCCCAGGCCTGAGGCCGCAGGGCTGGGGCCTGTGAACTTCCCGGGGGCGGGGCCGGGGGGGAGGCAGGAGCCCCTCCCTCCACGGATCTGGAGTTCTGTCCGCTGGACCCTGCACGGGGTCCCCTCTGCGGAAGAAAGGACGTCCCTCTCCGTGACTCTGGCCTACGACCCCGGAGAGCAGGTGGGCGGGGTCCTTCCCGGGCGCAGGCCACCTTGGGGACCCGCAGGGCGCCCGCCACGCTGGTGTCCCCCGCACTCTCCCCTGGGGCCCCGACCTCCCTGGAGGGCAAGGGCACCAGCTCCCTGTCAGGGCTGTTCCTTGAGGCCCCACGTCCCCAGCCTTCCGCCCCTTGGAGGGACGCTCAGACACACTCCCTGCCACGTGTGGTGTCTGAGTTAGGGTTCTGCGGTTTCCTACAAGAGCCTTCCCTCATACACACGGGACACCCTCAGGCCCTCTCTACAGCCGGGGTTAGCTGGGTCCCCACTCTGCCTGCTCACCACCACCCAGCCCCACTCGGACATGGATCCCGTCTCCTGAGAGCAGGGGGCATGAGTGAAGGAGACTCGGCACAGCTGAACCCAAATGGGCTCACCTGGGGCTAAGGTCACAGAAGGAAGCCAGTGGAGTGGACATGGAACCCGCCCAGGACGGCCGCTGTGCAGGCATCACCAGCGTGCAGTCCTCGGGGGAGCCCAGCGGACTCCCCAGGCCTCAAAAGTGTGCACAAGGCCAGGGGTCCTCATACTGAGGAACCACGCCCTATTCTGCGACCGAGACACAGTGTTCGAGGTGGTCCCTTAGCCTGAGTGGATGTCATGCCTGTCAACTCCACCCCCACAGGAAGGACAGACGCAGGCCAGAGTGCTGTAGACCCTCAAAGTGTCCGTAAGGAGCCAGCCACACTCCTGCCTCTGAGAGCGGCACATCCCTCACCAGCATCCCCTCACGAGCAGCCCAACACTAAGGCCCCTCAGCGGCATCCCCTCAACAACATCTCTGCACAAACACCTCCTCACCCAGGACCCTCACCAGTGTCAACATTCTAATGTCCCCACACCAACGTCCCACATTAATGTCCCCTCACTACCATCCGGTCATCACTCAGCAACGGCCACACCAATGTTACCCCACTCACAAGCCCTTACGATCTCACCCCCACACTACTCTCCCCTCAATAACTTTTCACAGCGTCTCTCAGTATCGACCCGTCACCAGCCTCCTCCCCGACACCCTTCACTAGTTCCCCACACTGACTGCCCCTAGTGTCCCCTCACCAGCATGCCTCTCTAACGTCACCTCACTAATATACCCCAGGAGCATCCCTCACAGATGCTCCCTCAACATTTCCTCACCGACGGCCCACAGTAACACTCACACTGTCCCTACCATTACCACTTCACCCGTGTCCTCGCACAAATGTCCCCTCACCAAGGCCTCCCCACCAAATCTCCTTACACTGTCCCTCACGAACATTCGTCAGCAAAGTCCCCACACCAACATCCTTTCACTAACATACCCTCAAAACTATGCACTCACAAATGTCACCTCAACATCCCCACAAGAACACCCCCACTAACACCGCCTCAGCAAAGACCGGTCACTAACGCCCTCTCAGCAGCAAGCAACCTGTCACCCACACCCCTCACTAAGTCCTCCTCGCCAGCTCCCCCACGGTAACACCTCTCACTATCACCCCTCACACACGACCTCCCCAGTGTGCTCCCGCTGACCCCTCTACACCAACGTCTCTTCCCCAGGCACAGGCTCAGCCTCCAGCCATCCCTAGAAAGGCCTGGGCAGGGTGCAGGGCTGGCGGACAGGGAGAGGACAGGACAGGCCTGGGGCAGGGCCCCATCAGCTCTCAGGCAGGGTTGAAGCAGAGCTGCAGCCCCAGCAAGGAGGCTGCCTGGACAAGGAGGCCACTCCGGGGCCGACAGGACACAGTCCCACAGCTCGATGGTGGCCACTCGGGCCTGACTTAGTGAGTCCCCATCACGGCTGTCCCCGAGCACCTGAGGCCCTTCCCAGACCCCTGGGACAACTCCCTCCAGGTCCAGGACTGGTGCTGCGACCAGGCCCAGCTGACCTTCCCAGGGCAGCCTCTGTGCCCCACCCTACCTGCACTCAGCTGCCTCCATCAGGAAGTAAGATTCTCCCAGGACCACCCTGTCAAGGTGTAGCTGTGCTCCCCAGACAGAAGGGCCCATCTCCCTTCCCTGCCCCCAAGGCCCCATGCCCCACCTCCGGGCAGCCGGGGACGGACCTGTGCTCGCACGGCTGGGCCTGCTGCTGTCCAGGGAGGTCAGAGGCGAGGGGCTGATGCCAGGACCTCCAGCCATAGTGTGAGGGGCCTGGGAGGGCACCCACCCAGGTGGGGATAGTGGAGGGGGGGGTCCTAGTACATTCTCAGTGAAAAAAGAGAAACAGAAACTGTAATTAGATCCTTCTCCCCTTCCCTGTAGTTGATAAGCATATATATAATAAATTTGACTGTAAAATTTTTAACTGACTCTAACCAAAATGCTATTATAAACAGAATTAGAAACAAACGGGAGAGGAGCAATTGGTTCACGATGGCGGAGTAGAAGGACGTGCGCTCACTCCCTCTTGCGAGAGCACCAGAATCACAACTAACTGCTGAACAGTCATCGACAGGAAGACACTGGGACTCACCAAAAAAGATGCCCCACATCCAAAGACAAAGGAGAAGCCCCAGTGAGACGGCAGGAGGGGCGCAATCACAATAAAATCAAATCCCATAACCGCTGGCTGGGTGACTCCCAAACTGGAGAACACTTACACCACAGAAGTCCACCCACTGGAGTGAAGGTTCTGAGCCCCACGTCAGGCTTCCCAACCTGGGGGTCCAGCAACGGGAGGAGGAATTCCTAGAGAATCAGACTTTGAAGGCTAGTGGGATTGGATTGCAGGACTTTGACAGGACTGGGAGAAACAGAGACTCCACTCTTGGAGGGCACACACAAAGTAGTGTCTGCATCAGGACCCAGGGGAAGGAGCAGTGACCCCATAGGAGACTGAATCAGACCTACCTGCTAGTGTTGGAGGGCCTCCTGCAGAGGCAGGGGGTGGCTGTGGCTCACCATGGGGATAAGGACACTGGCAGCAGAAGTTCTGGGAAGTACTCCTTGGCGTGAGCCCTCCCAGAGTCCTCCATTAGTCCCACCAAAGAGCCTATAGCCTCCAGTGCTTGATCATCTCAGGCCAAACAACCAACAGGGAGGGAACACAGTCCCACCCATCAGCAGACAAGCAGATTAAAGTTTTACTGAGCTCTGTCCACAGAGCTACACCCAGCTCTACCCACCACCAGTCCCTCCCATCAGGAACCTTGCACAAGCCTCGTAGATAGCTTCATCCACCAGAGGGCAGACAGCAGAAGCAAGAAGAACTACAATCCTGCAGCCTGTGGGGAAAAAAATATTCACAGAAAGATAGACAAAATGAAAAGGCAGAGGGCTATGTACCAGATGAAGGAAAAAGATAAAACCCCAGAAAAACAATTAAATGAAGTGGAGATAGGAAACCTTCCAGAAAATGAATTCAGAATAATGATAGTGAAGATGATCCAGGACCTCGGAAAAAGAATGGAGGCAAAGATTGAGAAGATGCAAGAGATGTTTAACAAAGACCTAGAAGAATTAAAGAACAAACAAACAAATATGGGTAATACAATAACTGAAATGAAAAATACACAAGAAAGAATCAATAGCAGAATAACTGAGGCAGAAGAACGGATAAGTGACCTGGAAGACAGAATGGCGGAATTCACTGCCACAGAACAGAATAAAGAAAAAACAATGAAAAGAAATGAAGACAGCCTAAGAGACCTCTGGGACAACATTAAATGTACCAAAATGCACATTACAGGGGTCCCAGAAAGAGAAGAGAGAGAGAAAGGACCCAAGAAAATATTTGAAGAGATTATAGTTGAAAACTTCCCTAACATGGGAAAAGAAATAGCCACTCAAGTCCAGGAAGCGCAGAGAGTCCCAGGCAGGATAAACCCAAGGAGAAACTCGCCGAGACACATAGTAATCAAATTGACAAGAATTAAAGACAAAGAAAACTTATTAAAAATAACAAGGGAGGGCTTACCTGGTGGCGCAGTGTTAAGAATCCGCCTGCCAATGCAGGGGACATGGGTTGAAGCCCTGGTCCCGGAAGATCCCACATGCTGCAGAGCAATGAAGCCCATGTGCCACAACTACTGAGCCTGTGCTCTAGAGCGTACGTGCCACAACTACTGAGTCCGCGTGCCACAACTACTGAAGACTGCACGCCTGGAGCCAATGCTCCACAACAAGAGAAAACACAGCAATGAGAAGCCCATGCACCACAACGAAGACTAGCCCCTGCTCACTGCAACTAGAGAAACACTGTGTGCAGCAATGAAAACCCAATGCAGCTAAAAATAAATAAATAAATTTATATTTAAAAAAATAACAAGGGAAAAATGACAACTAACATACAAGGGAACTCCCATAAGGTTAACAGCTCATTTCTCAGCAGAAACTCTACAAGCCAGAAGGGAGTGGCACAATATATTTTAAATGATGAAAAGGAAGACCCTACAACCAAGATTATTCTATCCAGCAAGAATCTCGTTCGGATTTGATGAAGAAATCAAAAGCTTTACAGAGAAACAACAGCTAAGAGATTTCAGCACCACCAAACCAGCTCTACAACAAATGCTAAAGGAACTTCTCTAAGTGGGAAACACAAGAGAAGAAAAGGACCTACAAAAACAAACCCAAAACAATTCAAAAAATGGTAATAGGAACACACATATCGATAATTACCTTAAATGTGAATGGATTAAATGCTCCAACCAAAAGACACAGGCTCGCTGAATGGTTACAAAAACAAGATCCATCTATAGACTGTCTACAAGAGACCCACCTCAGACCTAGGGACACATGCAGACTGAAAGTGAGGCGATGGAAAAAGATATTCCATGAAAATGAAAATCAAAAGAAAGCTGGAGTAGCAATACTCATATCAGATCAAATAGACTTTAAAATAAAGAATGTTACAAGAGAAAAGGAAGGACGCTACATAATGATCAAGGGATCAATCCAAGAAAAAATATAACAATTAAATATATGCACCCAATATAGGAGCACCTCAATGCATAAGGCAAATGCTAACAGCTATAAAAGAGGAAATTGACAATAACACAGTAATAGTGGGGGATTTTAACACCTCACTTACACCAATGGACCGATCATCCAGACAGAAAATTAATAAGGGAACACACGCTTTAAATGACACAATAGACCAGGTAGATTTAATTGATATTTATAGCACATTCCATCCCAAAACAGCAGATTACACCTCCTTCTCGAGTGCACATGGAACATTCTCCAGGATAGATCGCATCTTGGGTCACAAATCAAGCCTTGGTGAATTTAAGAAAATTGAAATCATATCAAGCATCTTTTCAAACCACAGCACTATGAAATTAGAAATGAATTACAGGGAAAAAAACGTAAAAAACACAAACACATGGAGGCTAAACAATATGTTACTAAAAAACCAAGAAATCAATGAAGAAATCAAAAAATACCTAGAGACAAATGACAATGAAAACACGATGATCCAAAACCTACGGGATGCAGCAAAAGCATTTCTAAGAGGGAATTTTATAACAATACAAGCCTACCTCAAGAAACAAGAAAAATCTCAAATAAACAAACTAACCTTACACCTAAAGGAACTAGAGGAAGAAGAACAAACAAAACCCAAAGTTAGTAGAAGGAAAGAAATCATAAAGATCAGAGCAGGAAAAAAATGAAATAGAAACAAAGAAAACAATAGTAAAGATCGATAAAACTAAAAGCTGGTTCTCTGAGAAGATAAACAAAATTGATAAACCTTATCCAGACTCATCAAGAAAAAGAGGGAGAGGACTCAAATCAATAAAATTAGAAATGCAAAAGGAGACGTTACAACGGACACTGCAGAACTACAAAACATCATAAGAGACTACTACAAGCAACTCTATGCCAATAACATGGACAACTTGCAAGAAATGGACAAATTCTTAGAAAGGTATAACCTTCCAAAACTGAACCAGGAAGAAATAGAAAATATGAACAGACCAATCACAAGTAATGAAATTGAAACTGTGATTTAAAGTCTTCCAAAACCAGACAAAGATACTACAAAGAAAAGAAAATTACAGACCAATATCACTGATAAATATAGATGCAAAAATCCTCAAGAAAATAGTAGCAAACAGAATCCAATAACACATTAAAAGGATCATACACCATGATCAAGTGGGATTTATCCCAGGGATGCAAGGATTCTTCAACATACACCAATCAATCAATGTGATACACCATACTAACAAATTAAGGAATAAAAAACATATGATCATCTCAATAGATGCAGAAAAAGCTTTTGACCAAGTTCAACACCGATTTATGATAAAAACTCTCCAGAGTGTGGGCATAGAGGAAATCTACCTCAGTATAATAAAGACCATGTATGACAAACCCACAGCAAACATCATTCTCAATGGTGAAAAACAAAGCATTTCCTCTAATATCAGGAACAAGACAAGGATGTCCACTCTCGCCACTATTATTCAACATAATTTTGGAAGTCCTAGCCACGGCAATCAGAGAACAAAAAGAAATAAAAGGAATCCAGTTTGGAAAAGAAGTAAAGCTATCACTGTTTGCAGATGACATGATACTATACATAGATAATCCAGAGGATGACACCAGAAAACTACTAGAGCTAATCAATGAATTTGGTAAAGTTGCAAGATACAAAATTAATGCACAGAAATCTCTTGCATTCCTATGCACTAACAATGAAAGATCAGAAAAAGAAATTAAGGAAACAACCCCATTCACCATTGCAACAAAAAGAATAAAATACCTAGGAATAAACCTACCTAAGGAGGTAAAAGACCTGTAGTCAGACAACTATAAGGCACTGATGAAAGAAATAAAAGATTAAAAAAAAAAGATCAAACAAAACAAAACAAAAAAAATCAAAGATAACACAAACAGGTGCAGAGATAAGCCATGTTCTTGGATTGGAAGAATCAATATTGTGAAAATGACTGTACTACCCAAAGCAATCCACAGATTCAATGCAATCCCTATCAAACTACCAGTGGCATTTTTCACAGAATTAGAACAAAAAAATTCACAATTTGTATGGAAACACAAAAGATCCCGAATAGCCAAAACAATCTTGAGAAAGAAAAACGGAGCTGGAGGAATCAGGCTCCCAGACTTCAGACCATACTACAAAGCTACAGCCATCAAGACAGTATGGTACTGGCACAAAAACAGAAATATAGATGAATGGAACAGGATAGAAAGCCCAGAGATAAACCCACGCACATATGGTCACCTTATTTTTGATAATGAAGGCAAGCATATACAATGGAGAAAAGACAGCCTCTTCAATAAGTGGTGCTGGGAAAACTGGACAGCTACATGTAAAACAATGAAATAAGAACACTCCCTAACACCATACACAAAAATAAACTTAGAATGGATTAAAGATCTAAATGTAAGACTGGACACTATAAAACTCTTAGAGAAAAACATAGGAAGAACACTTTTGACATAAATCACAGCAAGATCTTTTTTGATCCACCTCCTAGAGTAAGGAAATAAAAACAAAAATAAACAAATGGGACCTAATGAAACTTAAAACCTTTTGCCCAGCATAGGAAACTATAAACAAGACGAAAAGACAACCCTCAGAATGGGAGAAAATATTTGCAAATGAATCAACGGACACAGGATCAATCTCCAAACTATATAAAGAGCTCATGCAGCTCAATATTTAGAAAACAAACAACCCAATCAAAAAGTGAGCAGAAGACCTAAATAGACATTTCTCTAAAGAAGATGTACAGATGGCCAAGAGGCACATGAAAAGCTGCTCAATATCACTAATCATTAGAGAAATGCAAATCAAAACTACAATGAGGTATCACCTCACACCAGTTAGAATGGCCATCATCAGAAAATCTACAAACAGCGAATGCTGGAGAGGGTGTGGAGAAAGGGGAACCCTCTTGCACTGTTGGTAGGAATGTAAATTGATACAGCCACTATGGAGAACACTACGGAGGTGCCTTAAAAAACTAAAAGTAGAATTACCATATGACCCAGCAATCCCACTACTGGTCGTATACCCAGAGAAAACCATAATTCAAAAAGACACATGCACCCCAATGTTCATTGCAGCACTATTTACAATAGCCAGGTCATGGAAGCAACCTAAATGCCCATCGACAGACGAATGGATAAAGAAGTTGTGGTACATATATACAATGGAATATTACTCAGCCATAAAAAGGAATGAAATTGGGTCATTTGTAGAGACGTGGACGGACCTAGAGACTGTCATACAGAGTGAAGTAAGTCAGAAAGAGAAAATCAAATATCGTATATTAACACATATATGTGGAATCTAGAAAAATGGTACAGATGAACCGGTTTGCAAGGCAGAAATAGAGACACACATGTAGAGAACAAACGTATGGACACCAAGGGGGAAAAGCGGGGGTGGGGCTTGTGGGATGAATTGGGGGATTGGGATTGACATATATACACTAATATGTATAAAATAGATAACTAATAAGAACCTGCTGTATAAAAATAAATAAATTAAATTAAATTAAAAAGAAACAAACTGGAGAGACATTACAGGACATGTGACAAGCCGAGGGCTGTGTCTGCACTATAAGAAACCCCCAGATTCATAAGAAGGAAAGTGACTCCAAGGAAGTGGGCAAAGAGCCTCAGCAGACAGAAAGTCAAGTGAGTATAAACGGCCAACAGGCACGTGCTTGTATAAGGCAAATCATTAATAATCAGTTAGACCCGAGAGTGCTGGAGCATCTTTCCAGCAGCATCTGGAAGCACAGGCATTTGTCCCAAAGCCTGTGAAATACCTGAGACTGGGAATGGCCTCCTGTGGGGGATCAGCTTAGGGACACCCCCGGATTTGCCTGGCAGAGCCTCTCCCAACTCAGGTGGGGGTCCCTTGAGGACAGGGTGTCCCCAGGCCAGAGTCCCCAAAGACAGGATCTCCCCAGAGATCAGAGTCTCCCTGGGTTCGGTGTTGCCAGGGGAGGGTCCCTCCCATCTGCCCACAGGGCACCCCCTGGTCTGTCACAAGAAACGGGCCACATGGTCGCTGCTGAGGATGAAAGGTGTCTGGAGGCAGAAGCCGGGTCCCCTTGGTCTTGCAGAAGGTCGTCCCACCATGGGGGGAGGGGGCAGTACCTGGGGGGGAAGGGCACGGAGCAGCGCTGGGGGGCCCTCGGGGAAGGCGGGAGGTGAGGCGGGCAGGCTGCAGGGCCTCCCGTGAGCGCCCCGGAGCCGGACGAGCCCCCCCAATCCCCGGTCCTGCGGGAGAGGGTGGGCACGGCGGGTCTCCCCTCGCTCAGGGATCGGTGCCCCGGGTCCCGCTGTGCGGTGGGCGCCAAGCAGGGTCCTGGGTGCCGCCCTGAGATGTCCGGGGTCAAGCTGATCCGGGGCCGTGGGGAAGGAGAGCGGAGACCCCGCGTTTCCAAGCCAACACACACACACACACACACACACACACACACACACACACACACACGGCGAGACCCCAGGCGCCTCGCCTTCCAACCCCTCCTGAGGAGGGACCTGGTGGAGGCGCGGAGCGTCCGGATCAGTGGGCTGGGGTGGAGTAGGGCCCGCGCAGCAGACGAGCTCCCGGATCACGAAGAGGGCCTCCTGGTCAGGGACGCTGTGATTTCCAATAAAAATAACGACCATGAGCAATTACAACTGCCTCAGATGCAAGCAAGAAAGAGCGGATGAAGGGAGTCGTGAAGGAGCCGCGGTGCCGCCTGGGCAGCCCGGACCCTCGATGCGCCGTCTGGGGGGTGGATTCTAAACCCACTTGCAGTTCTTCCCCTAAGCCTCTTGGAAGGAACTCCATCCCTCCCCATACGGGCCTGCAGGTCCCCTCCCCAGGACAGCCCCCCACACCACCCCCGCCCCCACTGCTCCACGTGTAGGCGGGGCCCCTACGAGAGCCTCTAGCCTACACGGTTGCAGGCCCCTCGCCTGTGCCCACACTCCACTGGGAGAATACGGTAGAGGTAACGGAGACCCTGCACCCCAGGCTCACGCCCTTTCCAGAGTTTACCCCTTGAGGACTTTCCTGGAGCTGTCCTTGCATTTGCACATACACACGCACACCGGCTTGCACACGCAGACAAGCACACCCACCACACAACTGCTCAGACACTGTCCTTGTCAGTTTAATTTGTAGGAGCTTTTCTATTGGTCATAGTAACTCTACCTGTTATCTATGTTGGGTTTTATCCTTCCAATAGGTTCTTGACATTTACTTTGGGATAGGATGTCTTTTACCAAAACAAGTTTTTTTGGGGGGTTGGGTTTTTTTAATAAATTTATTTTATTTATTTATTTTTGGCTGTGTTGGGTCTCATTGCTGCGCACCGACTTTCTCTAGTTGAGGCGAGCGGGGACTACTCTTCGTTGCACTGCACGGGCTTCTCATTGCAGTGGCTTCTCTTGTTGTGGAGCACGGGCTCTAGGCATGCAGGCTTCAGTAGTTGTGGCACGCAGGCTCAGTAGCTGTGGCTCGCAGGCTGTAGAGCGCAGGCTCAGTAGTTTTGGCGCACGGGCCCAGCCACTCCGCGGCATGTGGGATCTTCCCGGACCAGGGCTCAAACCCATGTCCCCTGCATTGGCAGGCAGATTCTTAACTACTGAGCCACCAGGGAAGCCCACAAAACAAGTTTTTAAGTTTTTAGATAGTAAGACTTCCCTGTAGAACATTTGGGTTCTCTGGCTTGCTCAAGGAGGATATACTCCCCAAATCATTTTCTTTTAATATCTTGTATGGTTACCTAGCAAGTACGTTCATACTTTTTGTTCCTCCATGTGCACAGCCTGTCTGGAAGGAATTTGAGTGTGTGATGATTTTTTCAAATTATTTTTAACAGGAACTTCCTGGAGGCAGGAGGCTACAAACACAAATACGTGAATATATATTCTTCATTCTTCCTTCACTACGTAAGAGAGCAGATCAAATGCAGCCAAGGACGCCCCCTGGGAAGGAGCTGGAGGCTGGTGGATGTTTAGGGCCAGTCTAGCGCCCAATAGAAAAACAGGCTACACACATGAACAGACTGCAGAAAAGGAAATCCATCGTTAATGATATGAAAAGACAGTCAACCTCAGATATAACAAAAGACAATTAAACCATACTGACACCCATCTTCCACCTCTCAAGGCAAAACCCTCAAAGTTTGACAATACACTCAGTTAGGAAGTGTATCTGTCAGCTGCTGCTACATAACAACCAGCCATGACGTCTCATGGATGGGACAGTTGAAATTTATTTCATTCCTGAATAAGCCAGGGCAGCTCTGCTTAAGACTCCTGGGGCTGCCTCAGGTCCGACTCTCACCGAGGGGCTGTGGGTCAGTGGGGAGGCTCAGGCCGATGGCAGTGGCCACCTGGGGAAAGCTGTCCTCGGGTAGAGGTCAGGGGTTCCCAGGCAGGCAACAGGTGAGAAACAGGTGAGGCCCTTCTGGCCCAGTGGGCACCGTGCTCACACCCTCAGCCCCCATCCCAGCATCTGAGAGCTAGGGACACACTCCACCGTCAGTGGTAACTCCTCCGAGCTCTGCCACGGGGACAAGGGGAGATTGAGTGCAGTGGTACAGCCGCTCGGGAGGGCGACACCCCAGGACTCAGCGGTCCCCCCACCCCGAGAGCCTTGTGCAAGATGCACGCAAGGTGGAGAGACACAGCAGACGCCAAGGGCACACACGACCCCGTTTACCCAAATGTCAGCCCACGGGGAAAACTGAGCCTTTGCGTGGGGAGTGTGCCCTTGTGCCGGATGGCCTACGGGAAGCCAGAGTGCGGTCACCGTGGAGCAGGGCCGTTGGGGTCAGGGGTCAGGGTGAGAAGGGGTCTGTGACGGGAGAAGGCCGATCAGGACGTGCAGCTTCCTGAACGTATCTTCTATTTCACAATGAAATGGTGAAGGAAACACGGAGAAAGGACAAGTGAATGAAGTAAGCAGGAGTCTCTAAAATAAAAGCTGATGTGAAAGGGCTCCGGGCCATGGCCTCCAGGCTAGCGTGTTAACTAGAACAGAAGTCAGCATTTGATCTGCTCTCTTAACGCAGTCAAGCAAGAATGAAGAGTATATATGCACATGTGTTTGTGTTTGCATGAACACTGAATGGGCACAAAGAGGGAATTCAGTGATCTCCTGAAGAGGTTACGCAAAGGCTGCTGGGGACCAGGTGGTGGGGACTCTCTGCACAGCCCTGGTTTTTGAACTACGTGATGCGTTGCCTATTTTAAAAGAACAGGTTGGGGCCCTCCTGCAGCTCCTGGTGTCTCCTGGCCCTCCTCAAGTAACGCCGACGCTCGCACGCTTACAGCTCCAAGCCTCAAGGATGCTGCCCTACTGGGGCAACACGGCTGCCTGCCCGGGCCTCTCCCACGATCCCCGCAGGGCCCCACACACACCTCTCGCCCCCCAGCATCCCTCGTCCCTCCCTCGGGCATCATTGGCTCTGCAGCACCTGGACCAGGTCGGTTGCCCCCAGCCCAGGGGGCTCTCCACCGCACCCCCACCTCCCTCACTGCCCAGGCCCTGCAGGGACCCTCCTGGGACCCCCACCACTGGGCCTCAGCCCCTGAGCTTCCACTGAGGGAAGTCGGTGCCCAGTGCCCAGGACCCCCCTCCCAGAGCCCAGGTCCAACGCTTTGAGCTCTCCCGCCAGGACGTGGGACCCGGCCGCATGTCAGCAGCGCCGCCCCAGGAACTCCCGGCCCTCTGCCTGTCCTCACCTTGGCAGGTCCCCGCCCATCAGGCAGCGCGGCCTTCACCGCTCCATGTGACGGGCTCTTTCCCCCAGGACTCCAGGTGCTCTGGGACCCTGTGTCACCTTGGGCTGCACCTCCATTTCCCCCCACCTGCCTCCCCACACTGGCACCTCACGGGGTCCCCGTCCCAGCCGCTCGGCTCAGCCCTCCCCCAGCCCGCCCACTGATCCCCTGCATGCACCCCACAGGCGCCAGTGTGTCCTCACTTTACTGGAGGCCCCAGGTGACAGAAGGTGACACCACGAACCCAGACACACCTGCCCCTCACACCCTCCCCTCTCTGGGCCCCATGGGATGTGTCTGGAAGGGCCTCAAGGGGAAGCAGGGTCCAGTGAGGTCCCCCGCCCGGCCATCACTCCCGCCGGGCCTCCAGCTGGTCCAGCACCAGTGCCGCCTGGGTCTTGGCTTCCTGCAGGAGGCCGGAGATGCGCTGGCGGACCTGACAGACACAGGGGGCCCGTCACCACCCCAAGCCCGCCACCAACCCCGCTGGCCCCACCTCCCCGCCACCTCCCTGGGCTGTCCACTCTGGGTGACCCCAAGCCCCTGACCTAGGGGTCCCCAGCTCCTCGTGGGTCTCTTGGTGGTGATAGGAGGGGCCCCTCTGTCTTTCCTGAGATTTGGGGCCAGCCAGCCCCCACCCTCCCGGTCTCCCCACTTTAGCCATGACTGCCAAGGACAGGGCTGTGTCCTTGAGGCCTTAAGGGCCAGAGCTCAAGCGGCCTGTCCATTATCTCAATGCTTCCATGGTGGACAGGGCCTTCCCTGATGGCCAAGCCCAGCCCAGCTGGAGAGGCAGGTGGGGACAGGCTGACGCTCGAAAAGGCCGTGGCCCTCCCATTCCAAGCCGCGAAATCACTTTTTAAAGATCGTCACAAAATCACAGAGACACATGGGCAGTGGCCAGGGCTGGGAATGGGGGTGACTGTGGGGCATCCTTTGGAGTGATGAGAATGTCCCAGACCTTGACAGAGGTGGTGGTCTCGCAGCCCCGTAAGTGTGCTTCACGCCACTGAACTGTATCATCTCACACAGTGAGCTGCATGTTTTGTGAATTTTCCTCCAATAAACAGTAACAAGGAAATGATCACAAACGCTGAAGTGGGAGCACGGCTTAGGCTGCAGCCTGTTCTTTGAGACCCTGTGCTGTCAGCGCTACAGCCCAGCCCACCTGGGAGAGACCCCAGCCCTGGCCAGAGCCCCCCGAGAGGGGACTAGGGGGTGCCGGCATGCCCCCAGGCCACCTGCCTCCACAGAGGTGCTGAAAGGCGGCCCCGGCCGTCCCCGACGCCTGCGTTCTGCCGGCCAGGCCTCGTCCACCCGCAGGAGCTAGAGGAATTACTTATCTGATGGACACTTCCCTCCCTTGAGGACCTGCTGGCCAGGTGCCCTGGGCCCCAGGTCTGGGAGCCACGGCCCGAGGGCAGCCTCCAGTGCCCTCGGCAGGCCCGGCCCACACCCCTGCCCACCTGGTCCTTAAACGCGTCATCGGTGACATCCTTCAGGTTGATGAGCACATTGAAATACGCGCCAAACACACCCGTCTCCAGGGCCTTCACCGCCACCTACAACAGCCAAGGGGCAGGGCCCTCGTCGGTACCGGGGGGCAGCAGGGCCTTGCCCTGCCCATTCCTCAGCCCAGGGGCACGGCCTGGGGGCCTCACGCCTCATTCGTGAAGACGGCAAACTGACCAGCCCAAGGGTTCCCTCCAGGCGGCAGGGCCGGCCCTCTCCCCACAGAGAGAAGCAGCTCGGCCTGGCCCCCTCCAGAGGCGGATATAACAACCAGCCCAAGGAAACGAGGCTCCTCCCCTCAGGATGGGCTGCGGACACGCAGAGCCGGCCCTGACGTTCCTGGTCCCCGAGCCTCTGCGCACGGCATGGGCTGCGGACAGGGGTGCCTGTGCACATCTGCAAGCCCCTGGGTTTTCTGGAAGAGGGGCGGTGGGAAGGAGGGAAGGGACGGGGTCTGGGGGATGGTTAGGGGTGGCCTCTGGAGACACACTCGAGTTTCTGCTTCTCTCTGCCGCGCAACCTTGCACAAGAACTTAATGGGTGACGGAGCCGGCCCTGCGGGCTGAGACTGACCGAAACGCCCTGTGAGCGCTTGTGCCTGCCCGGCTTGGTGAAAAGCTGTGATGCCCAGTGCCCCCCGCATGTCGCCCCCGTAGCGGGGCTCCACAGCGTACCTGCAGGTCCGACCGGCAAGCCAGGTTCGCGCACAGGGCCAGCTCCTGCAGCGCCGGCCACAGCGAGGTCACCAACTCCGCCAGCGCCAGGGGCACAGCCACCGCCCGCCTCAGCCCCTCCTGCAGGGCAGCCGCGCGTCTGGAAGCAAGAGGGTCAGTGGTTAGAGCCCGGGGCGCCCAGACACTGCTGGACTCACCTGATGGCTCCACTCTGAGCAGACAGAACCAGGGTGGGGACCACAGGGAAACTGTTCTTCAATCACAACACACACCAGTGGGGGACTGACTGGTACCAGGGCCTCCTGAGGCGTCCGGATGTCTGCAGCCACCACTGCACTCACCTGTCCTTGTCCTCAGGTGTGTTCTTGGGCAGCTTCGTTGCTTTCTGCCGGAGCAAACACAGAAACACGCGGGTGACTGACTGTGATGAGGGGACACGGGAGCCTGGGGCAGGGAGGGGCTTCACGCAGGGCCCACACCACCCCCGAGGTCGGTTCCGTGGATTAGAGCCCTGGGCCCCTGACAGAGGAGGGCAGGTGACCCGGAGCAAGGCCCCGTGTGGTCAGCACTGGAGGCTGGAGAGGAGGGTGGAGGGGAGCGGGTTCTCCAGCCACAGGCCTCCCAGCCTCCAGGCAAGGCAACCACACAACCCCCGAAGTCCAGGTGTACCGGTTCAGGCCGTGTCCGCGCATCCCCGAGGGGCCACACAACCCAGGCCTCCCCTGAGGAGCCCTCAGCCCATGTGTCGCTCACCTCGCCGCTGCCGGGCAGGCCTCCCCCGTCCCGCACCCCGTGCTGTGAGCACCCGTCCAGCCCCGCTCGCTCACACCAGCACCCTAGGCCTGCCCGCGTGCCGGGTCCAAAGGCGTAGCCGGTGGGGAACGTGCCCTGCTGGTTTTGTAGGTTTCACCAAATCTCCGCCCAAAGCCGTTAACAGTCAGCTGGTCCATCAACGCTGCGTGAGCGTAAAGGATCCCTGGACCCGACCCGAACCGGATTCGATCAGCATCCTGACCCGACCAGAACCAGATTCTGTGACCATCCTGGACCCGACCTGAACCGGGTTCTGTCACCATCCTGACGTGCCCTAGTCTCCCTGGGCGCCCCTCCGGCCTCCTGTCTCCTGTGACACGTGTCTCTCTTCCGTGTGGACCCACAGCAGCTCCTCCCGAACACGGGAACCTGCTGACTCTGCCGCAGACCCAGGTCAGGGCGGGGGTGGGGGGGCAGGAGGGTCTCCACTGGGCAGAACTTTGCTTGTTTTAGTCGTCTGACTTTCACGTGGCCACGTCTGTGCCTGGCTGAGGGGGGCTGCCCACCCTCAGGGCTGCAGTTTGATTTATTCTCTGACTCACTGTGAGGTTTGTTTGCTGACTCCACCTAGAGATCGCTCATGTGTTCGGTGCAAGATAAGGATGTTTTCTTAGTTTTGTTCAAAAGTCTGTCTTCCTGCTGCTCACTGGGGACATAGACCAGTGCGGCATCTACCACACTCACACGTGTGTGTGTGTGATTGCCGGTCGGGTGTGTCTTCAGTCTAACCATTTATGTTAGGTTTTCTCTAAACCACACCTCTTTGCTGACTACTTTTCTTTTTCCTTCCTGCCTTTGGATCAGATTTTCATTTTCCTACTGCCCCCCCCAGTTGTTTTATATTTGTCTTATTTCTGATCTCTAGTGGTCAGAATGTTTAATATCTGTCTTTAATTACGTGTTATTACTCATATGCACGCTGATGCCTCTACTCAAGCCCCTCTCAGTGTCTGAAGTGTCTCAGACCACAGGTAGCTAGAGGTATCCTGAGAGAAGTTCAATAATTCTGGCCTGGGGAGGCCGTTTAAACTACGACACAACACCAAGGAAAGAGCAAAAGAAAGACTGAATATTCGACGACGTAAAAACACAAGGCTCTTAGGGTCAGAAACCAGCACAAGCAAAGTTGAAAGTCAAACAAGCTGAGACTCCCTGGCTTATGAAAAGGCCTAGGCAGCACCACGCAGAACAGAGAAGAAAAGGACACCTCACTTTCCTGAGAAGGAAATAAAACCGCTGCAGAAAGTATGAAAACGCTCCTCCCCCTGCCCCGCCCACGTGAGACGCTCGCACCTGGGCAGCACCAAGAGCCGCACGTGACCACCAGGTCCGGTGGCTGCGGCGTCGGGGCAGACGGCGGGAGGGCCACTCCAGGGCTCGATCCACACAACCTCTGCAAGGGCCACTGGGCAGCACCCTCCACGTGGGAAACACACCCGCCCTGGGGGGAAAGCCCGTCCCCGAGTCGCTCCTACAGCCCGTCCACCGAGTGCTCAGTGACGGAGGCCAGCTGTCCACACTGCCTGTCCCAGGTGCTGACTGGACCTGGCCAGAATCCCCAACAGGGCTGGTCCAAGGCCTCCACCCCAGGCGACCCCAGAACACCGGGCCACTGAGCCGGGGATGTCCCTGCTCCAGGAGGACGTAAGGTGAAATATGCAAGCTGCAACTGGACATCTGCCTGACGCCATTTGCGTAAGAAAGGAGGAGAAAGGGGAGACCCAGTTCTGCCCAAATGCACACAAACATCTCAGGGAGACGTACGCACTGGGGCTGCACCTGCTTGGGCAGGGGGACAACACACCAGCTGCCCTCTGCCCCTGTGAACTCTGAACCCCTGAAGCTTTCGCCCATTTTAAAAAGCAAATGAATGAAATTAAAACGTAAAAGAGCATAGGGGAAAGGTGATCAGTCTCTGTACCCCACCCCCGGGGACCCAGCTTCTGTCGCAGGGTCACCTCCTCCCGCAATGCGACATCCTAGACTGTCCCCGTGCGGATGCGGCACTCACGTCGGGGCGCCCAGCCCAGCAGCCCCCGAGGTCGCCTGGCCCAGGTCCTCCTGCCCCGTCCCCCACCCACCCCCGAGGCGGCTCTGGATGCCTGCTGTCTGTCGGGAGCTCATTCCTTCCCAGGCGTGTCTTCCTACCCCCGTGGGGTACGAGCGCCCTCATTGCCGCCTCTCTCGGGTCCTCTCTGCTGTATCTGCCCTCAGACACGCCTGGGGCTTCTTGACCTTGAATTCGGACCTCGACCTTCCTGCAAGTTCCCCATCCCCCGCCCGGTCTGATGGACGTCCCTCCTCCACTGCCCCCTGGATGGGCACTGCCTGGATGCAGCCGCCCACGTCCTGTGCTGCTGAAAGTGCCTGGCCCCCCGGGGGCCCTTTGTGTCTCATGGCTGAACATCTTCTCTGATCTCTGAGACCATGACCCACAGCGTTTCTTCTGTGAAGATTCCTGTTCCCGCCCTTCCCGGGATGGGAGCTCTTCCCTGGGGACTTTGTTTTCCTCCGGCATCTGCAGGTCTGCGTGTCACCCATCAGCGGGACTCAGGGACGTGGGCAGGGGGACGCTGAGCCTGGCTGACCCTCAGGACAGGTGCCCTTCTTGCCCCTCCCCCAGCCTGCAGAGACCCCGACCTGGAGTCACGCCTGCACCACACCCGCCGAGCTTGGCCCTGCACGAGCGGGGGTGGGGGGGGGGGAGGGGAGTGCCCAAGAAGGGCTAGACCACTGTCTCCTCCCTCCAGCCCCCAGGGTCTACAGACAACTGTGCTCGTGGCAGCCCCTCCCCCTCCCCCTGTGACCCTGACCCACTTTTCTCTCGTCCGGACCCCGTACTGTCCACCAACCCCACTCTCCCTTGGGGCTGCCTCTGCGGGGCTGGTGATGGAGGCCCGTCTGCACACTCACCAGGTAGGCCTCAAAGGCCCGGGCGTCGGCGTCCACCATCGCGGTCAGCTCAGTCAAGGCCGTGTGGAAGGGTGGGACCAGGCGCCGCACGGTCGCATCCAGGTGTTCGAACTGGCGCCGCCCGTAGGTCATGAGGCCGGCCATGGAGGCCAGCGCGGCACCCTGGGGAGAGTGCCCTGTGCGTGGGACCAGCCCCAGGCTGGGCGACACCCCCAAGCCCGGCCGTCCCCCCCGCATCCTGGCCCAGGCCCCACTCACCATGGCTGCACTGGCTGCGGCCACGGAACCGCCCCCTGGGGCTGCCGAGCGGGCGCCCACCTCACGGACAAAGGTGCGCAGGGGCTGGTCAACCAGGCTCTGTTCTGGGCTGACCTCGGGGACCAGGTACCTGCAGGGGTGGGGCTGGGAGTGAGGGTCTGCATCGTGCAGGGGCGGGGACAGGGTCCTGGGTCGTTGCAGCCAGGCCGTAAGGGTGGGGTTGGCCAGGCCGGGGGCCCCTCATTCGCACCAGTGTGTGGGGGGCAAGGATGTGGGTCCAATATGCAGAGTGGCTGCCCCGGGGAGGGGCTGTGACCAGCCAGGAGCTGCGTGAGGACAGAGTGGGACCTTGTCGGGACCCCACCGGGCCCCCCAGCAAGCTCCCAGCCCCACGCCTGGCGACAGAGCAGAGCTCTGGAGGACTGAGGGGGTCTCCACGCAGGGGCAGGGGGTGGGGGCTGCTCACTCGATGATCCGCTCCTTGGGGTTGAAGGGGGACAGGGAGTCCAGGCCCAGCCGGTTCACCACCTGGAAGAGGGGCCGGTGAGTGGAGTCCCCTTGACCGGTAGGTCCCACCCCTGCCGCCCGCGGGGCACCCCACCCTGGTGGGGAGCCTGCAGGGGCACAGCTGCCACACCCCATGCCCACCAGCAGCCCTGCCGGCTGAAGGCCTCGCCGAAAGCAGGTACCCTACCTGGGCTCCGGACACACCACCCACCCACCGTGCCGCTCCAGGGAGACCAAGGCCCGTGGTGACCCCATCCTGCCCCCACAAGAGCCTGTGCTGGAAAGGGACCAAGAAAACTGCCTCTTTGGACAGGATTCCAGCTCCTCGGGTGTCAGGGTCTCTCTGGTTCTTAAAGGCTGGGAGCTGCGTGGTCTGCCCAAATGTGAGACTTGATACGTGAGGAAAAGTGAATTTTACCCCAATTCAACGTTAAGTTGGAAATATCCCCATTTTGGAGTAGAATTCTTTCCACCAAAAACCACTCAGGACACTTTATAATGCTCGATGCCGTCACACAGTTCCAACCCCTCTGAGCCACACAGGTGATATGTTCCACACAAAACAGAAAATGACAAGTGCAGCTTGAGGGAAACGAAGCAGCAGGTCCCAGGGGATGGTCATGAGGTCTCCCTGAGGATGTGGAAATGGGGCAGAGAGCACCCGAGAGCTGGCGGTAGAGCCAGCAAGCAGCCCGCCTGCCGCAGAAAACCTCAGGGTGAGGAACAGAACTGTCAGAATGGAACTCAGCACCCGGCAAAGCTGGCAGAAAGTAAAGGAAACCATTCACAGCCAGAAGTGACCAGAAATGCCCAGAAAGACCTCCTCTCCCAGAAGCTGGGTCCACCCTGGAGACATCTGAGACCTCTCACGAGTAGGGGTGGTCTCGAGCCCACAAGAGCTGTGTCAGACGGGAGACCCTTGAAAGAGGACATCTCCAAGGATGAATCTGGGAAAAACCGCCCATCACAGGAAATATTGGGATACTTCCCAGTCGCGGCTTTCCGTTTGGTGAAGCACGAAAAAAAATCTTTCCTGGAAATTCTAACCTGACGGGGAGGTGGGCCACCGTTCACACAGAATTCTCTTCCTGTGTGGCGCCAAAGCTCCAAGCAAAAGGCTCGTCTAAAGTGGTCCAAACATCTAACAGAGGCAAATACAAAGTAAACCAGGTGACCAAGAATTACCACAGACGAAACTCTAAAGAACAGGCACTCACAATCAAAAATCACAAAGCACGTGAAGAAGCACCACCATTAGAACCAGCAGACACAACAGTTTGCAAAATCAGACCTTCAAAGACCGCAGACCTCAGCACTTTCAGATAAAAGATATAAAATAATATGTTTTAAAAGACATAGAGGGCTTCCCTGGTGGCGCAGTGGCTGAGAGTCCGCCTGCCGATGCAGGGGACACGGGCTCGTGCTCCGGTCCGGGAAGATCCCACATGCCGCGGAGCAGCTGGGCCCGTGAGCCATGGCCGCTGAGCCTGCGCGTCCGGAGCCTGTGCTCCGCAACGGGAGGGGCCACAACAGTGAGAGGTCCGTGTACCGCCAAAAAAAAAAAAAAAAAAAAAGACAGTAGAGAGAGTCAAACACATTAATAAGGAATAAATAAATGTGGGAGAGGTGAAAGCTTCTTAGAGAAAAAGGATGAAGTTAGAAAATTCTCCATGCTCCTAATACTTGCGGCTGGAATTTTAAGAGGAACAGGTCATTTACACATTCTTAAACTACCTCCCCAGGGAGTTCTTATTGACAACAAAAGGAAAACAGAAACACTGCAGTGATGACCCTGGGTCAGGGATACCAGCTCGACCAGAGGACCCAGGTAACGCCCTGAGGGGGGCACTCTGTCACTTCTGTGCTACTCCTGCCAGAAACGCACAAGCGCACCCAGCCCTGAGACAGGTCAGCCCGGCGCCCAGCGAGCCGCGCTTCACAAAGCCACCAGCTGGTGTTCCACAGTCCGTCACGGTCAAGGAAAGACGGGGAGCACTGGGGACCTGATCCAGATTAAAGGCCATAAAAGACAAGCCAGCCGAACCCACTGCTGCTCTGGGGCAGACCATGGACAGGGGGGCACTGATGCGATTTGATTCCGGTCTGCAGATTAGACGCCAGGCTGTACCGTGCTGGATTTCCCGGTTTTGATCATTGCACTGTGATTGTGTAAGAGAACGTCCTTGATCTTAAGAATTACACCCTGAATAAACAAGGGGTAAAGGGCACAGTGTCTTCAATCTACTTTAAAATGTTCCAGAAAAAAATATGATTATGCGTGGAATACAGAAATAGAGTGATACAGCAGATGGGGCAAAATGCAACAATAGGTGAACCTGGAGCGCATAAAAGAGCTCCTGGTACTGTGCTCGCACCTCTTCTGCGAGTAGGAAATTACATCAAGATAAAAAGTTACACAAAACTTTGTAACTGCTAGAAAGAGAATAGACCCAGCCATAAACTGCATCAGTGATTGCAAAATGAAGCCTGAGAAAACCACAGTGAATACGGGGGAAAGAAAGTACAAAAAAGGCAGAATATGTGGAAGAAAATGCTACCACAGTGTAACGGGTGTCGGTAAAGTGAAAGGACCAAAAACTGGATCAAAAATACAACGGAAGAAAATATTCCTGAAGCTAAACAAGAATGAACCTGTGAATCACAAGAAACCCTGTTCCAGAGAAAACAATGATGCAGAGCAATCCACAGCAAGACTCTTGTGGCAGAGTCGCTGACTCTCAAGGATAAAGATGGAATTCTTCAAGCGTCCAGGAGAAAGAACCGGCCCCCAGGTTAGGGTTAGCCTTAGACCTCCACACAGGGACATTCATTCCAAAGGTGGTAACAACGTGTTTGCAACGTTCTCAGGAAAAGACTTGTGACCTGAGTTTTTGGTTGTCCTACGGTCTTGCAAAAAGCATAATGTCACAGAAAGACATTCCCAAACCTGCCAGAACCCACAGAATAAAGCCCCTGTGAGCCTTTCTTTAAAAATCTGCTTGTCTGTGAAATCCAGCCAGACAGATGGGAAAGGACAGAGATGCATAGTGACCTCACTTGTGTATAGAACCAAGATTAAACATCTGTGGGTATTTAGTATGTGTGGATATGGTTACAGAAGGTCAATGTTATACGCTGACAATGTAAAAATAACAACAAAGCAATTTAAATCTGGAACAGAGATGACCATTCACACAAGCGCATTAACTTTTTTGTCTCTCTTCACCAGGAGTCAACAGACATTGTCTAATATTGATAAACAGCTAAAGGATTAAATACATTATTTAAACTTCAAAAGTTAAGCACCTAGAACTAATAAATGAATTCAGCAAGGTAGCAGGATGCAAAGTCAACACACAAAGGTCAGTGCATTTCTAAACACTAACAGTGAACAACCCGAAAAAGAAATTACAAAAACAACTCCGTTTTCAATAGCATAAAATACTTAGGAATTAATTAACTTAACCAAGGAGGTGAAAGACTACAATGAAAACTACAAAACATGATGAAAGAAGGCAAAGACAAATGAAGGGGAACACAGCCCACGTCCAGGGCTGGAAAGACAGTGCTGTAAGACAGCACCACCACCCAAAGTGGCCTGCGGAGTCAGCGCGAGCCCCGTCACAGTCCTGACAACGTCTTTTGCAGAAATAGGAAACCCCATCCCGGACACTGGTGCCAGCTGCACAGCTTTATACACATACACCAGTGGCCAGCGCACTTAAAAATGGTTAAAAGACGACAAATTTTATGTCATGTCTATTTTACCATAATTTAAACAACTGAAAAAATATTTAAGCACCAAAATAACCAGCTCCCTAAAAAATAGCACAAGTCTAAAAACTCAGGAAATAGAGAAGGAAGAAAGACAGCAGTAAATGCTGTGTAGTTACTTTCTCATTCATTTCCTGTGTCTCATGTTATGGGAATGTAGATTCTTTTCTTAAAGTGTATATTATGCTTTCAGATGATTATTTCTTCAAAGCTACACCGCTGAGTATACGCTCTGTTGGCTTCCGCCACCCAGCAAAAGGCAGACCTCCCTCTACCGCACTTCACAGATAGTACGTTTCTGACAAATTGAAGGTTTGTGGCAACCCTGCTTCAAGCAAGTCTACTGGCACCATTTTTCCAACAGCATCTGCTCACTTTGTGTCTCTGTGTCACATTTTGGTAATTCTTGCAGTATTTCAAATCCTCCGCCGACACAAAGATCACTACTCTCTGTAAGCTCAGATGACGGTTCGCACTTTTTGGCAATAAAGTACTTTTAAAGTAAGTATGTACACAGCTTTTTTAGACATAATAGTATTGCAAACTTAATAGACTACAGTCTAGTGTAAACATAACTTTTATACACACTAGGAAACCAAAAAAATCGTGTGAGTTGCTTTATTACGATATTCGCTTTCTTGCAGGGGCCTAGAACCAAAGCTATGCTATCTCCAAGGTGCCTGTGCTGATAAAAATTAAGTCAAACTGATACATTTGGATAAAGTTTTTTAATTAATAAATCAAAAAATAGAGATAAATATATTGTTATAAGGTAATTACCAGAATCCCTAAAAATAGACTAACTCCTCCATACAGCCCAAAGGAAACCATACTCTCATGCCTAAAACTAGGACAACAGTAAGTCCAGACATACCTGCTAAATTAGTAGATACAAAAGGATAAACTCAACTACCAAAAGACAAAAGCTTTCAGAGAGGGCTTCCCTGGTGGCACAGTGGTTAAGAATCCACCTGCCGATGCAGGGGACACGGATTCGAGCCCTGGTCCGGAAGGATCGCACATGCCACAGAGCAACTAAGCCCGTGAGCCACAACTACTGAAGCCCGTGCGCCTAGAGCCCGTGCTCCGCAACAAGAGAAGCCACCGCAATGAGAAGTCCGCGCACCGCAACGAAGAACAGCTCCCGCTCGCCGCAACTAGAGAAAGCCGGCGCCCAGCAACGAAGACCCAACGCGGCCAAAAATAAATAAATAAAACTTTCAGAGAAATCCAATCACGTGTTCATTATAAGAAACGCCCTCAAGACAAAATGACTCCGAGGCCAGAGCAACAGGACTGAGAAGGACGGCCACACCCAGAGCAGGCGGTAGGACCTGGGACCAAAGGAACAACTTTGTGAATAACCCACGGACACTAGATTCACACACCCAAATCCCAACAGGCAGGGAGCGGACGAGGGGCAGGTCCTTCCATCCGCGGGACGCGGCTCCAGGACAGGCACCGGGCCCCGTCCTCTCCGCTGAAGTTTCACAAGACTGAACACATTTTAGGTCACAGAGAAAACCTCAACAGTGTCCCCCAAGTGAAAACAGTGTGATCTCAACTTCCAGGCACAGACAAGAAAACAAAGAAGGAGGAGGCCTGGCCCCGCAGACAGGGCCCCAGGCCCGGGGTGCAGGCGTCCGGAGCCCCCGACCTGCTCCCTGACTCACCCCCAGCCCCACCCACCAGCCGGAGCCGCTGCCCCTCCTCCAGGACGAAGAGGTTCTCCTTCTCGCAGTAGAAGGCGGCCACGTCCAGCAGGGCCTTCAGAGGCACCAGGCCCACCAGCTGCGAGCCCACCACTGGGAGGCTCAGCTCCTGCAGAGGTCAGAGGTCGGAGGTTGGGGAGTCAGCGCCCAGGGGGCTGGGCTTGAGAGACAGGGGAAGGGACCCACCCTGCTCACCTGGGCTTCTCTGCAGGTCTCCTCGTAGACCGTGTGCAGCCCTGTGACCTCAAAGTCCAGGAGGTTCATAGACACCTGAGCCAGGTTCTTCTCATCCAGGTACCAGCCGATGCCTTGCACCTTTCTCAGGCGTCCTGGCTGTCAAGGAGAAGGCTTGCCCAGCCCGGCCCCGCCCAGCCTCTCCTGCGCCCCGCACTGAGAGCCCCTTCCCCCTGCATCCCCCAGCCAGCCGGAGGGCTCCCTTCCACGCCAGACACCTGGACGAGGGGGGCCGTGGCCTGAAGACTGTGCGGTGCAGCCGGGCAGCCGGCTTCAGGCAGGTCTGTTCCTCACTCGCCCATTCTCATCTGAGCCGGGAAAGGGCCTGCCCACCACGGGAAACCAAGGCCCCGAAGGGTCGGTGCCGCGGGGCCTGCCCTGCACAAGCCACAGGCTCAGACCAGGCCGGGCGGCCTGGGCATCCCGCCCACGTCCCTGTCCTGGGGGCGGGTCCCTACCTCCCACCCCTTCCACCCCTTGCCCCAGAGGCCAGCTCCTGGCCCTCACTGCCTGGGGCGACTCAGTCTACCGTTCGGGCTTAGCAGACCCTTCACGTCAGCAGAGCACAGAGAAGGATTCGGGAGTTGCCGTGTTTGTCTATTGTGTTTGCAGACAACTGAGCGTTCGGCACGGAAGCTGGGCTCCCAGGGCCTCAGCTGCCTGGAAGGCCCAGGGCTCTGGGAGTGGGGCCTGACAGGTGGGCAGGGCCTCCTTCACCGGGTGTCTCTGTGTCTGTGTCCAGCTCGAACGTTCTGCAGGAGCGATACTCACACTAGGTGACAGCTATGATGGCAGACTGGGTGGATCAGGGCACCTGGGGGTACCTGGAAGTACCTGAGGCATCTGGGGGTACATGGGGGCACCTAGGGGTACCTGGGGCGCAGAAGCGGCTGTTTTCCTATCAGTGTGTAAATGATGCAGTATTTTAACCACAGCTGCAGCCCTGCAACTTCCGTGGAAAATGTCCTTAAAGACCTGCTCCCCAGCTTCAAACCCTGGAACCCCGACCCTGCCGGTCCCACGTGGCGTGGACCCCGAGGCAGGCTGGTCAGCAGCCCCACGCACGGGGCAGGGCCTGGGCCCTCTCCGGCGGTGGCACGGGTGCCCTCACGGCGACCCCGCGCGCGCCCTCACCTGGCCCGCCCCGCGGCCCTGCTCCCGGAGGTCAAGGGCGATGCGGTGCGCTTGCTCCCTGGTGCTGAGCAGGTTGACGTTGAACGCGATGAGGAACTTCCGCGCCCCCGTGACAGTGGCCCCCCAGCTGGGGACGAAGGAGCTGGGGCCGAAGTCGGGCGCCCACTCAGCCTGCTTGAGCTGTGGGGAGACCAGTGGGTGAGGGAAGGGGGAGGAGGGCCCACCCTGCGGGGTCCGCCCCCAGACCGCCCACTGGGAGGGGACACCGCACCTTCTCAGGCAGGGCCTCGTATTCCCCGGCCCGGATGGCCGGCAGAGAGCGGCGGCTGGCCGTCCGTGCTGCCTCGCCGTAGAGGTACACTGCAAGGGGCCTGGCCGGTCAGGCCCTGGGCCGGCGGGCGCTGCAGGACCCCCATTCCCGCAGCTCCGTCTTGCTGGCAGCGCCCCCATCTCTGAGTCCCGTCAGATGGGTGTGGGTGGTCGCTGATGGGCACTCTGTATGGGCCAGGACCCCTCCTCTGCCCACCCTTGCTGCCCCTGCACAGATGCCCCAGAAAAAGCCATTGCCCACCCACAACAGGGTCTGGAAGGATATTCGTGTTTCTCTCCAAAGTGCATTTTCATTGAACGAGCAACACGCCCTCAAATTAAGGAACGAGGAGGAGAGAAAACAAAACTCACCACCAGCTCTGACACCTGCACAGGGCAGGTGACACCCGTCCATCAGCCACATTGCAGGGGGCTGGACCTATGCCCGGGCTCACAGGTCCGCCTGCTGCCCTGTGCTGGGCTTTTCCTTGATTTGGTTAATTCCCCAAAGAGACTGTTTAGGGCTCCCCATCCATCCTGCTCAAGTCCTTTACAGAGCGGCTACTCGGTCCCTGCCTCCCTGACAGCTGGGACCCTGTCCTTGTGGTTTGTCCCATTGCAGGAGAAGCGGGACATATTCCTGCCTGTCAAAAACCTGCATGGTAGGGTTTTTGGGTTTTTTTCTTAAACTGCATTTTTAAGGATGCAAGAGCAGAGAGCCTCAAGGGATGGTTGAGGCTGCTGGGAAGTGAAGTGAAGTGAGGAGGGGCCGGCTGGGGGAGCCCCTGGGGTAGGCCGCCCTTCCCCAGGCACGCACCTGGCACACAGAGCTCCTCTGCCAGCCGCTGGCCAAAGGCCTGAGCACAGAGCACGCATTCGTCCATGGTGACGCCCCTCACTGGGATGAAGGGGCACACGTCCAGGGCGCCCATCCGAGGGTGCTCCCCTGCACAGAGATGGGGGCTGAGGAAGCTGGGGCCCAGGTGTGGAGCTCGGGGCAGACCCTGCCCTCCAGCCCGCTGCACACGCACACCCGCACTGACCACAGGGCCCCGGGAGAAGCAGCCCCCGATTTCTGCGGCATCTCAGGGGTAAACCCCTCCCTCTCCTAAGAGCCGAGAGGATAACTCCGAGCCCTCAGGGAGGGGCGCCGTCACCCGGCTGCCTTACAGAGGGTCCTTCTCAGAACCCGAGTCCCACTGCGGGTCAGATGGCGGCCCCCGCGGCCCCCTCCCCCCAGGCGGTTCCTCTGAGATAAGCCTCCATCTCTCTTCACCAGTTGGGATCTCTTGTGAATTCCCTCCCCCTCTGTGGGCGTCCAGAGAACCTGCCCTTTTGACCAGCTCCCCGTGTGTCCACCGACCTTTGACCCTGCCTCCCAAAGAACGTGTTTGGTTTGTGGGCTGTTGACAGATCGGGCTGTGTCCCCCACCCCCGCCCAGGGCCTGCACAGAGTGCGATCACCTCTCTGCCAGCCACTCCAGGGCCCCCTGAAATGTGGACGGGGTCCAAGGAGCCTCCAGCCAGCACGATGGCCCCATGCCCTTGGCGAGTCCTGCAGGCGAGGCCGGCCGCGCGCACTCGGGCCCTCACCTCTGTGCCTGCCCATGTCGATGAGCTGGTGGGCGACCCGGGCGGCGTTGAGGGCCCCCTCCACCACGTCCTCGGGGCTCCCCACGAAGGTGTAGACGGTGCGGTTGGTGGAGGGGCCAGCGTCCACGTCCAGCAGCACGCAGCCTGGGGTCTGCACCACCGCTCGGGAGATGGCGTCGATCACCTGGGGACAAAGCCAGGCCTGCGCCTCGGTCTCCCCACGCGGAAGAGGGGACGGGAGCAGCAGGGGCCGTGCCCGCCCTGCCCCCATTCAGACACGACGCGGGGCGAGGACCTGGGCATATGGGGGCCAGCGCCCGGGCAGCACCCTCCGGGAGAAACCGAGGCAGGAAGCAGAACCCGGGCACAGGGGCTCTCAGGGCCCCGAGGAGGTGACCCACAGGCCAAGGTCACAGAGGGGCAGGGCCCCAGCCCACAGGCCACCTGTATCTGGGGTGGGGGAGTATGAAGGGCCCGGAAGCTTCTGAGGCAGCAGGAAGGCCTGCCCAGCTCTCTGTGCCTCAGTTTCCTGCAGGTCACGTGGGGATGAGAGCGCCACCCACCTCAGAAGGTGGGAAAGGGAGATGGGGTACCCCCCGGGGACCCTGAAATGGCCCTGGGGGTCAGGCTTCAGGGGCCCTGTTTTCACACAAGAGGCCAAGTGACCCGCCCGGACCCCAGGCCCAGACCTGGGCCAGGACGTGGCTGCCTGCCTGCTGCCACCTTCCTCACCCTTTCCAGAGAAGACAATCCCCAAACCGCGCACTGAGCCGCAGTCTCCTTGCCCTGAGCCCCCTACACCGCCCCTGCCGCCCCCAGGTGCCTCACCTCCTGGCTCTTCCCCTCTGAGAAGTTGGGGACACATTCCACCAGCTGGGACATGGTCCAGGCCCTGCTGTAGACGCTCCTCTCGCCAGCAGAGGTGGGAAGGAGGCCAGCAGGGCCTTTATGCCCTCAGGCGGCGCCCCACCCCAGGGCCAGGCTTCTTATTAACCGAGTAGATGGGGGAGGGGCAGAGCCAGGACCCCGAGAGGCTGCCAGTGGAGGGCGAGGACTGAGGCCTCCACCCACGTGGGCGTGGGCTCTGCAAAGGAAGTGCCTGTGACCTGGACCCTCGGGGGAGAGTCTTCAGCAGGCGGCGGCCTCAGGTCAGCCCAGGTTTGAGGCCCAGCTGGGTCCAGGGCCCCCTGGTGACCCTCTGGGTGACCGTACGGTGACCCTCCAGGCCTTTTGTTCCTTGGCAGAACAGCCAAGCCTCAGGGCCGCAGGGGGATGAGAGGGACCATGTGTGAGGCCCCGGCACCAGCCCCGCTCTCAGCAGAGGGCAGCGCGCCCGGTCGGGCAGGAGAAGGGGCAGAGGGTGAGTGTGTGCGGGTGCGTGTCTGCCGGTGGGGCGGGCAGGTGAGGCCCAGCTCTCCCGGCTGCTGGCTGTGCTCCCTGAGGCCGGAGGGTCCCCACAAGGGCGACGCACCCCAGGTCAGCAGCACAGGGCCCTGAGCCCAGAGAGCCAGCTCGAATCAACACCGTCTTGAAGTCCTTCGTGAGTTTTGAACAGGAGATTGTTTCCATTCTGCAAAGGCCCACCGATCACATGGTCATCCTGGCAGCACATGGACCCCCTCAGACTCCTCCCTCCCAAGAGCAGACTGCACCCATCCATGGTCCTCCCGGAAGCGGGCACCCCACGCGGCCTTTGTGGGGTCAGCGTCTGCAGCTGTTTCACCCCTTGCAGTCACCACAGGGCCAGGGGAGGGGATGCCCAGATCTCTCGGGTCAGCAGCTCTCTGGTCCTTGGGAAGCCCACCCCTCCAGCAGCTGCTCACGGGGACTGGAAGAGGGAGAAGGGCTGGGCGAGCCCAGAGACCCTGGAGGCTAGGGGCAGGCCCGTCCTGTCCAGCTGTGGCTCCCTGGGCTGACTGTGGGTGAACGTGGGTGATGGCTGTCCTGCCCCCCAGGTCCCAGGAGGGGACATGGGCACCCTGGCAGCACCCGGCCCTTTGCAAGGGCTTAACCAGGGCAGTTCTCCAAACTCAGGCCCCGACGCCAGGTCCCACCCAAAAGAGCCCTCAGGCCCAGGGGTGGGGGCCCAAAGTGCCCACCAGACGGCCCTGCGTCCTGAAGAGGGCCCCCAGGTGGTGGTGAGTCTCAGCAAGGGTAGTGTCTGGCAGCTGGGAGGGATGAGGTCTGTTAAGGGCTGAACTGTGACCCCCGCCCCCAAATTTATATGTCGAAGGCCTAATCCCAGCATGACTGTGCCTGGAGACAGGGTCTTTGCAGAGATAATGAGGTTAAAATGAGGTCACTAGAGTGGGCCTGATCCCATAGGAGTGGCATCCTTATGAGATTAGGACACAGACACCCACAGAGAGTGATGACCATGTGAGGACACAGGGAGGAGACGGCTGTCCACGTGCCCAGGGGAGAGGCCCCAGGAGGAACCAGCCCTGTTGCACCTGGATCGCAGATTTCAGCCTCCAGAACTGTGAGATGATAAATTTCCATTGTTTAAGCCGCCCTGTCGGTGGTATTTGTTATAGCACCTGAGCTGACTGAGACAGGGGCCAGTGCATCTGGGACACACAAGGCTGTGACAACCAAGGGACAGGGCGCCCTAGCACCTTCATCCTCATACCTACAGCAGAGAAGGAACCAGGAAGGTGTCCTGACTGGAGAGCCTCAGGGGGCCACCTGCCCTCTCCAGGCTTCAGGAGAGTTGGGGGCCAGAGGGCTCTGGCAGGAGTGGGGCTGTGTGTCCTACAGAGATGGTTCTGGGCCAGGGCTTGGCTACGGCTGGGAACGCAAGATGCAGGGACAGGACCCAGTGTGATGCTGGGACCAGTTTTTTTTTTTCTTTTCTATTTTTTTTCTATCTCAGGGGAGTGGGACCAGTTCTTGGGGGCAGTTTTGAGACATTAAAATTATTGGCAGGTGCTAAAAATAGCTCCTGAATAGGGGACCCTAGAAAGCTCCACCACTTACAGGAAAAAGCCATCTCACCAGCACCCGGTTGCTGGTTTCTACTACCACCTTCCAACCAAAGGGACCAGGGCTCTCGATCCCAGAACCAGGCAGAAAATCGACGCCCTTTGCACACTGGCTCCCCTTCTCCTGGGGGCTCCTGCTTCCTTGAATCATCTCACAAGTAAACTGCCCGTCCTGCGCCAGCCTCGCCGGCAGGGCGCACCCACACAGCGGCACGCGGGCACGTGGTTTAAAGCGCTGCAGTCGCTGTCTTGCAATTCCTGACTTTTGAAAAAGGTGCCTGCTGAGCCTGGGGCTGAGCGTCAAAGTACTCCCCGGCCTGGAGCCACTCCTGAGACTGTCCCAAGCCAGGAGCGGGAGCAAAGGGACTCACGGGACCAGCTCATCGTGTCCCCGGCACATTTGCCTCAGACACCACTCAGGCTCGCCCAGGGCTGCAGCTGTGTGGGCACCACGTGTGATGGGGCAGCAAGGGGACCCCGGGGCAGGGGGAGGGTCCTAGGGCAGGAAGGGGACCCCAGAGCAGGGGGTGTCCTAGGGCAGGGAGGGCCCCCAGGCAGGGAGGCGCACCTGCTTGATCTTCTCAGGGATGTTGGCCACAGTGAAGCCATAGAGCCGGGTCACCCCTGGGAAGACATAGGCCAGGATGTGCCAGTCCAGCTGGAAGGCGATCTCCCCAACGATGCGCCCGTCCTTCTCGGTGCCGGCAAAGCTCTGGATCTCTGCAAGGGGGAGGGGGACGGGGGGGCCAGTGAGACAGGCCGGCCAGGACTCGGAGGGTCAGGGGCCACCCACCTTCCTCCCGCCTGTGCTCCAGGGTCCATTTCAGGGAGAGGACCGACCCAAACGCAGACACTGTGGGTTTGCGGTGAAGCCTCAGGAGCCCGGCAGAGCCTTCCGCAAGGCCCTGGTTGTGACCTGAGGGGGCACCCTCCTCCCCACTGACACCTGCCCTCCACTGTGAGGCAAACACAAATTTAAAAGGAAACTTTGAATTTTCTGTTGCCAAAGGGGAAAGAGAGCTTTCCTTTCCTCCCCATTCTCGGCATGTTCCCTGCGCGCCCTGATCCCAGGTCCTTTCTCCACCCCTCCCCCGCTCCCCAACAAAGATGGGCGCAAACACTTTAAAAGCCTGTTTCACAGCCCAGCATTATTTTCTTGTCCCCGAGTCTGCTCAGCACCCAGTCTAAGTTGACCCCTCAGAGGCCCCAGCCCTGTGACCAGGTGAACTCGGGACGGGCTAGGCATGTCCCCCACCAGAGGGTGGGGTCTGGTTAACTGAAGGACATGTAAGTAACACGTGTGGATCCAGTCTGCGTAGCTACGTGAAACGGTGAGGCTCTGTCTCGGCAGCCTGTGTGCATCGCATGCTGGTCTAGTGCTTATTCGGTAATAAGACTTTCCTTCGTTGTGAATAGGATTGCTGCGTTGGCAGGAGATTCTAATTTTAATTATTTCCCACCGTCACCCCGGCACATCAACCGCCCTCCCCTCCGAAACCTGCTTCCAAATCTCCCCTCCCCACAGCAGTCTCCGATGTCAGCAAGTCTTCCACCTGACAACCGTGATACGATCAATACCCTTCCAAACCACCGTGCTCTTTGAAGGTCACACTGCCCACTGTTATCACCGGGTGCACCTGACCTTGAGAGACGGCTGAGTGAGAAAGGGCCTGCCTCACGGTGCCCGGGGCGCCCTCACTGACCAGGACACGCCCGGCTGGGGGGGCGCGGGCTCTCGTCCTGTGCCTTCCACGCTCTGCCCTTTCTTCCCCACGGGAGACATTTAATAACGTGCCCGTTTCTAAAGCTTTTCCTAAAGCTCTGCAACCTTCAAACCCGCCCGTGATCCAAACCCCTTCCAAGGGTGTTGGATGGTACAGCCCTGCCGGGTCCGTCCACCGGGCAGGCAGTGCACAAACGGGATGGGTGCTCTGCGTGGAGAGCCGGCCCCCCGGCCTGTTACCCACAAACACCTGTGCCCACCGAAGGCTCAGGACCCCCAGCACACAGAGAGGTCGGCCTGACTCCCCAGCCATGCCGGCAGGGCTCAGTGGCCCGGGGAGTTGCTGAACTGCTCCTGCGGGCTGTCTGTGTGGGCATGAGCGCTGGGCTCCAGGACCAACCCTGCCCGTGACCTCGGGCAGCTGTTCTGCTTCCCTCGGCCCCATCCTGCGACTGTCCACACAGCCCCCCATCCCAGAACCCCGCCCGGTCACTCTCCATAGGAACGTGATTGCCAGTCAGCACGGGCTTATCAAGGCCAGGTATCGGCAGCCTCCTCCTCTGTGGACACCAGGAGAGGCTGGGGGGACATCTGTCCTTCCGCTCCCTCGGCCGGGCCTGTGCAGGTGCTGAGCGGGGAGGACAAGGCCGAACTCAGAGCAGTCCGGGTCTCAGGGGATGTGGGCCGGGCAGATGGGTGGGCCAGCAGAGGGGCCGAGGGGGTGTGGGTGCCCGGGGCAGAGGGCCTCCCCTGAGCCACAAGACCCAGAGCCCTGTGAGGGCCCTGGGGTCACACGGTCACAGGGTTGGGGGCGGCAGAGAGCCAGGTGTCCGAGGGGCCAGGAGACATGCTGGGCTGAGCCTGTGGAGACAAGGAGCCACAGAGGGTGTCGAGAAAGTAATCTGACGGCTGCGGCCGGAGCGGCAGGACAGGCTCTGGACTCAGGGTTAAACCGGGGGTGACGGGGAGGTTCCTGGTAATAGGGGCTCGGACCCCCTCAGAGGGGCCCTCGAAGCCCCGAGCAACCAACCCAGCTGAGGCTGGGCTGCTTCCGTTCCCTCCTCCAGGAGCATCTCTGGTCCTTCCGTGGTTTGACTCATCCGCACGATGAGCCTGCGAGGGGCCTCAGCCACTTACACACAGAGGAACTGAGGTTGAGGGGCTCGCTGCCTCCCAGTGACTCTTAACTCTTTTTATTGAGATGTAATTCACATCATAAAATTCACTCTTTTCAAATATGCAATCCAGTGGCTTTTAGTATATTCACCAAGTCATATAGCCATCACCACAGCCTACAAAACCCTGCACCCAACTAGCGCTCACTCACAGTTCACCCTGCAGCCACACACCCACGTTCTGACCCTATGGATTTATCTACTCTGGACATTTCATATCAGTGGAATCACATAATATGTGGTCTTTCGTGACTGGCTTCATTCACCCAGCATGTTTTCATGGCACATCCATGTTGTAACGTGTGTCAGGACTTCAGTCCTACTTATGGCTGAATAACATTCCGCTGTATGGATACGGCACATTCTGTTTGTCCATTCCTCCATTGATAGGCATCTGGGCTGTTTCCACTTGCTGGCTAACGTGAATGATGCTGCTATGAACGCTCACATAAACATTTTTGTGTGATATACCTAGGAATGGAATTGCTGGGACACGAGGTAACTGTAACTTTCTGAGGAACTGCCAGACTGTTTTCCACAGCGGCAAGGTGTGTAGGTTCCAATTCCCCCACTCCCTCTTCAACACTGGTTATCGTCCGTCTCTTTCTGTTTGTTTTTGTTTTTGTTTTGTGGTACGCGGGCCTCTCACTGTTGTGGCCTCTCCCGTTGCGGAGCACAGGCTCAGCGGCCATGGCTCACGGGCCCAGCTGCTCCGCGGCATGGGGGATCTTCCCGGAACGGGGCACAAACCCGCGTCCCCTGCATCGGCAGGCGGACTGTCAACCACTGCGCCACCAGGGAAGCCCCATCCGTCTTTTTTATTATAACCATCCTGGTGGATGTGAAGTGGTGTCTCACTGCAGTTTTCATTTGCATTTCGCTGATGGCTGAGGATACTGAACATCTTTTCACGTGCTTATTGGCCGTTTGTCTGTCTTCTTTGGGGAAATGTCTATTTAAATTCTTTGCCCATTTTTAATTGGACTGTTTGTCTTTTACTGAGGAGTTGTAAGTGTTCTTATATATCCTGGATACTGTTCCCTTATCGGATACATGATTTACACATATTTTCTCCCATTCCGTGAGTGGACTTTTCACTTTTTTGAAATGTTCCTTTGAAATACCAAAGTGTTTACCTTTGATAAAGTCTGATATATCTGTTTTTTCTTTTGTTGCTCATGCCTTTGGTGTCACAGCTATGACTCTATTACCAAATCCAAGGTCATAAGAGTTATGTCTATGTTTTCTTTTAAGAGTTTTATGGTTTTAGGTCTTTTAAGTCTGTGATCTATTTTTAGTTAATTTTCTACATTGTGTGAAGTCCAACTTCATTATTTTGCACCTGGATATCCACTTTCCCAGCACCGTTTGTTGAAAAGACTCTTCTCTCCCCACTGAATTGTCTTGGAACCCTTGTCAAAGATCAAACCTGTAAATGCATGGGTTTATCTCTGGACTTACTCTATTTCATCGACTTGTATGCCTGTTCTTATACCAGTACCATGCTGTTGATTACTGTAACTTTATAGTAAATTTTGAAATTGGGAAATGTGTGTCCTCCGATTTTATTCTCCTTTTTCAAGATTGCTTTGCCTATTCTGAGTCCCATGCATTTCCACACAAAGTTTAGGATCAGCATGTCAATTTCTGCAAAGAAGCCAGGTGGGATTTTGATAAGGATTTGCATTGAGATTTTTGGATCAATTTGGGGAGTTTTGCCATCTTGATAATAGTAAGTCTTTTAATCCATGACTGCAAGATTTTTTCCATTTATTTAGGTCTTAATTTCTTTCAACCATGTTTTATAGTTTTCAGTGTTCTCCTTCCTTAATCACTTAGCAGTGCTGTAGAAGGTACCCAGGAATTAAAGCTGAGAACCAGATACACTACACAGAAACATGTTAGGGAAAATGGGGCCCATGGAGGAGCAGGGTGCAAACTTCCCCCTTCTGTATTAATACATTTATCTCATCAGAAATCAGTCCTTCTCCCTGCTTCCCTAAAGTATAAATTAGGCAGAAGAAACGAGCTACACCTGAGAGGATCTAGAAATCATGTCTAGCCAACTTGGGCCTTCCAAGATGCAGCCAAAAACCTATTCCTCAAAGAAAAAAAGTCAGTAAGATTGATAAACCTCTATCCAGACTTATTACAGAAAAAAAGAAGACAAAAATTACCACTATCAGAAATGAGAGATGGCATCACCACAGATTTTACAGACATTAAAAGGATAATAATGTAATATTAACAACAACTTTATGCCAATAAATTTAACAACTGGGATGAAATGAACCAATTCCTTAAAAGATACAAAAGCTCACTTTTGTATCTTTTTTTGTGAGTGAACTACCAAATCTCACTCAAGAAGAAATTTAAAAAAATTTGAACAGCCTTATATCAACTAAGGAAATTGAATTTATTGGGGTGGGGAGAGAATGTTCCTACAAAGAAAATTCAATGCTCAGATGGTTTCAGTGATGAATTTTACCAGACACCTAAGGAATACATAATGCCAATTCTACACAAACTCATCTAGATAATTAAAGAGAATGGAACACTTTCTCCCTCATTCACTGAGGCTGACATTAACCCAATATCAAAGTCAAAAAATGACATTATAAGAAAACTATAGACCAATATCCCTCACAGACTGCAAAAATTCTTAACAAAAATTTAGTAAATTGAATCAAACAATACAAAAAAGTATAATACATCATGACCAAGTGAGGTTTATCTCAGTAATGCAAGGTTGGTTTATAATTCAAAAATCAATCAATGTTATTTACCATATTAACAAACTACAAATGAAAACCAAATGCTCATCTCAATAGGTGCAGAAAAAGCATTCAACAAATTCCAAAATACATCCAGGATAACTCTGAGCAAACAAGGAATTAAAGGGAACTTCCTCAACCTGATGGAGGGCATCTACAAAACTTAGCTAACATCATACTTAATGGTGACAGATGGAATGCTTTCGCCCTACATCCAAAAAAGACAAGAATGCCCACTGTCACCATTTCTATTCAACACTGTTCCAGCCAATGCAATAAGACAAGAAAAAGAAATTAAAGGCATACAGATTAGAAATGAAAAAATAACTTTGTCTTTATTCACAAATGACATGATATCTATCCTAAAGAACCTTAAAAAAAAAAACTACTAGAACAAATATGTGAGTTCAGTTAAGTTCAAGATACAAGGTTCTATTTGTCAGGGTTCTTTAGAGAAACAGAAACAGAACCATATTTGGTGTGTGTGTGTGTGTGATTATGAAAACTGACAAGTCCCAAGATCTGTGAGGGTGAGTCAGCAAGCTGGAGGCTCAGAAGAGCTGATGATATAGTCTCAGTCTGAGCTCAAGGTCTGAGAAACAAGAGAATCAATGGTGTGGCTCCAGTTCAAAGGACTGGAGGCATGAGAGCTGAGATTTCAGTTGCAATCCAAAGGCAGTCAGGCAGGAGGAATTCCCTCTTACTTAGGAGAGAGTCAGCCTTTTTGTCCTATTCAGGCCTTCAAGTGATTGGATGAGGCCCACCCACATTAAGGAAGTCAATCTACTTTACTCAGTCTATTGATTTAAATATTAAACTCATCCAAAAACATCCTCACAGAAATACCCAGAATAATGTTTGACCAAATATCTGGGCACCTAATGGCCCAGTCAAGTTGACAAATAAAATTAACCATCATGGGGTCAATATACAAAACCAATTGTGTTACTGTATACTAGAAACAATCAGAAATTCATATTGATAAAAACAATACTATTTATTTTTCAGCATCAAAAACATGAAATACTAAGGGATAAGTTCAACAAAAATGTGCAAGATCTGTACACAGAAAACTATAAAATATTGCTGAGCAATATTTTTTAACTTATTTATTTATCTATTCATTGGAGGCGTTGGGTTTTCGTTGTGGTGCGCGGGCTTCTTATTGCAGTGGCTTCTCTTGTTGCGGAGCACGGACTCTAGGTGCGCGGGCTTCAGTAGTTGTGGTATGCGGGCTCAGTAGTTGTGGCGCACGGGCTTAGTTGCTCCACAGGATGTGGGATCTTCCAGGACCAGGGCTCAAAACCGTATCCCCTGCATTGGCAGGTGGATTCTTAACCACTGCGCCACCAGGGAAGCCCCACACTGAGGTCTTGAACCTCTCAAAGTCATCCATGAGGGTTGGTACCAACTTCTTCCAAACTCCTGTTAATGTTGATATGTTGACCTCTTACCATGAATCATGAATGTTCTTAATGGTATCTAGAATGATGAATCCTTTCCAGAAGGTTTCAATTGACTTTGCCGCGATCCATCAGAGGAATCACTGCCTGTGGTGGCTGTAACCTTATGGAATGTATTTCTTCAATAATAAGACCTGAAAGTCAAAATGACTCCTTGATCCATGGGCTACAGGATGGATGTTGTGCTAGCAGACACGAAAACAACCTTTATCTCATTGTGCATCTCCATCAGAGCTCCAGGGTGACCAGGTGCATTGTTGATGGGCAGTAATATTTTGAAAGGAATCTTTTTTTCTGAGCAGTAGGTCTCAGTAGGGGACTTAAAATATTCAGTAAACCATTTTGCAAACAGATGTGCTGTTATCCAGGCTTTGTTTTCCATTTATAGAGCGCAGGCAGAGTGCTCTTAGGATTTTCAGATGATAAATGCATAATTCTTAAGGGCCTTCCTTAGGATTTTCAGAGGATACATGAGCACTGGCTTCAACTTCAAGTCACCAGCTGCCTTAGCCCCTAACAAGAGAGTCAGCCTGTCCTTTGAAGCTTTGAAGCCAGGCAGTGACTTCTCCTCTCTAACTGTAAAGTCCTAGATAGAATCTTCTTCCAACAGAAGACCGTTTCAGCTACATTGAAAATTGGTTGTTTAGTGTAGCCACCTTCATGAATTATCTTACCTGGATCTTCTGGACAACGGCTGCAGCTTCTACATTAGCACTTGCTGCTTCACCTGGCACTTTTATGTCATGGAGATGGCTTCTTTCCTTAAACCTCATGAACCACCCTCTGCTAACTTCAAACTTCTCTTCTGCAGTTTCCTCACCTCTCTCAGCCTTCATAGAATTGGAGAGAGTTAAGGCCTTGCTCCAGATTAGGCTTTGACCGAAGGGAATGTTGTGGCTGGTTTGATCCTCTATCCAGACCACTGAAACTTTCTCCATATCAGCAATAAGGCTGTTTCACTTTCTTATCATTCGTGTGATCACGGTAGCACTTTAATTTCCTCCAGAACTTTCCTTTGCCTTCACAGCTTGGCTAACTGTTTGGCACAAGAAACCCAGCTTTGGCCCTTCTCGGCTTTTGACCTGGCTTCCTCACTCAGCTTCATCATTTCTAGCTTGTGGTTTAAAGTGAGAGACATGTGACTCTTCCTTTCACTTGAACACGTAGAGGCATTGTAGGCTTATTAATTGGCCAATTTCAATATTGTCTTGCCTCAGGGAATAGGGAGGCCTGAGGAGAGGAAGAGACAGGGGAGGGCTGGTAGCTGGAGCAGTCAGAATGCCCACAACATATATGCATTAAGTTTGCCGTCTTGTATGCGCGTAGTCCTTGGTGTCCCAAAACAGTTATAATAGTAACATCAAAGACCACTGATCGGGAGATCAGCTCCATGCTTTGTGACACCTAGAGGGGTGAGATAGGGAGGGTGGGAGGGAGGGAGACACAAGAGGGAAGAGATATGGGAATATATGTATATGTATAACTGATTCACTTTGTTATAAAGCAGAAACTAGCACACCATTGTAAAGCAATTATACTCCAATAAAGATTAAAAAAAAAAGACCACTGATCAAAGATCACCACAACAAAGATAATAATGATGGAAAAGTATGAAATATTGCAAGAATTACCAAAACGTGACACACAGACATTAAGTGAGCAAATGCTGTTGGAAAAATGGTGCCAATAGACTTGCTCCACATAGGGCTGCCACAAACCTTCAATTTGTAAAAAATGCCATATCTGTGAAGCACACATAAAGCAAAGTGCAATAGAACAAGATACGCCGGTACAGTGTCTGCACATCTGAAGATTCAATATTGTTACAATGCCATTTCTCTGAAAAGTGACCTGGAGGTCCAGGACAATTCCAATCAGAATGCCAGCAAGGTTTTCTTGTAGAAATGGGCAAGTTGATTCTAACATTCATACAGAACCTAGAATAGGCAGAACAACTTGGACACAAAGAACAAAGTTGAAGAACTTATACCATCTGATTTACAGTCTTATTATAAAGCTACAATCATTAAGACACTGTGTATTGGAATCAATACTGACGCAGATAAATGCAGCAGCACAGAGCCCGGACCACTCTCCCCAGCAGCGCCTCCCACCCTGCACCCACCCCTGGCCCGCTGTACCGTTAAGGTAGAAGCTCTTCCTGGTCCTGTCCCCGGAGGGCAGGCTGCTCTCCAAGAAGCACACCTTCTTGGGCCGGCCTACCTCCCTGGGCTCCAGCAGGCTCTTGTCCGCCAGCGGGTCCTGCAAGGAACTCAGGAGTGGGGACAGCTTCCGGTCAGAGCCACGGGGCGCAGACAGCTCTGGGGAGCTGAGGAAATCCTTGAAGGGCACCTGGGAGGAGGTTGCACAGCCCGGGGAGGCATCGTCCTCGCTGGAGAAGGGGGCGTGTGAGCACAGCAGATCGTCCAGGGAGGACGCCTGCAGCTGGGAAGGTGCATCAGGGCCACCGTTGAACCTTCCAAAATCTGGAACTAGGGCAGGGAGGAGAGGAAGGAGACGTCAGGCTGAGGTTCCCGAAACATCCCGAAAAGTGTAGAGACCACTTTAAGAACACGCACACACCCTGCCCCGGCTCTGACACCTGCTCCCATTTACGCTTTGGAGGAGGTGACGGACACGTGGGTGAAACAGCTATGGGCGCTGGCGCCCAAGGACACCAGCAGCCTCAGGTTCATGGGGACAGTGAGCGTGGGTGCCTCTGATGCCTCCTCCAGCCTGTGCATCCACACACTATGACAGTGACTGTTATGTGCTTCTTAAATTTTACATAAATGGTATCATCTGACACATGTTTTATTCCGAAACTTATCTTTTGTTGAGATTTATCCACATTGACTGAGTCATTTGGTAGCTCACTGGTTCATTTAACCATTTCCCGGCTCACGTGCACAGACACAGATTTTTTTAACCATCATCCCACTGAGGCATGTGGGGCTGTTTCCAAATTTCCTTGTGAAAGCAAAGCCGCGATCAGTGTCCCTCGATGTGCATCCCCTGCCAAACACACAGCCCACAAACTGTCAATGGGACATGCCTCAGGAACTTAACAAGGCTGAGCCATCAAGGGTCCCCAGAGCTGGATTCTTCCTCTGGCTCAGCCCCAGAGGAGCCTGGAGCCCTGTGCTCAGGATGCAAATATTCCGAGGGGAGGTGGGCTGTTCCAGCAGTGGGCAGGGGCTGGAAAAACTCACCTCGTGGGCTTGGGGAAGAGCCACATCTATGACCCAGTTTTAAAGGGATTGTTGTGTGGCCAGGTGGGTTTGCACTTTTTATTTAGTTTCTGTTTAGTGAATTGAAATTCCCTTCTGTTATTCCTAAGTCTTAATAAATTTGTGTTAAAAGTTAAAAAAAAATTTTATTTAATCCTCAGTGAAGTCCAAATTTTCAGGTCACATTACAACAAAACTGTAAATGAAAAATGAGAGTCAATAGAAAACTCCATCTCCTCAGAATTAAAAGCATTCTCTTAAGTAATGATCAGATCAAGGAGGAAATAAAAATAGGAAGAAAATGATTATTGAAAAATACTGAAAATCAGAACACTATATATACTACGACATCAGTACATTTAAAACTGTATTTAGGGACTTCCCTGGTGGCGCAGTGGTTGAGAATCTGCCTGCTAATGCAGGGGACACGGGTTCGAGCCCTGGTCTGGGAGGATCCCACATGCCACGGAGCCACTAGGCCCGTGAGCCACAACTGCTGAGCCTGCACGTCTGGAGCCTGTGTTCTGCAACAAGAGAGGCCGCGATAGTGAGAGGCCCGCACACCGCGATGAAGAGTGGCCCCCACTTGCCACCAACTAGAGAAAGCCCTCACACAGAAACAAAGACCCAACACAGCCATAAACAAATAAATAAATAAATTTTAAAAGAATAACAACCCAAGCCAAGCTGTAGGATTTGTTTAAAAAAAAACAACTGTATTTAGGCGGACTCTGGGAGGGCTCACACCAAGGAGTACTTTCCAGAACTTCTGCTGCCAGTGTCCTTGTCCTCACAGTGAGACACAGCCACCCGCGCCTCTGCAGGGGACCCTCCAACACTAGCAGGATTTCAGAGAGGATTTAACATGTAACGGGAAGAACTCTGCTCTCAGTTTGAAGACTGGGTTTTCGATAAGCAGCAGTCCCTTGGTATCATTAGATTGACTATTGATTCATCTTCGTCTACATCAGTCAAGATCTATCATCTGAGTTTCTGATGCTGCTGACTCTACATCTGAACCTGGATGTTTTAAGAGCATTACAAACTGAGCAAGTCTGAAAATGAACTGATGGATAAAAGTAATCATCTAAATTCTCCTCAGGAGAGAGCAGACAGCAGAAGCAAGAAGAACTACAATCCTGCAGCCTGTGGAACAAAAACCACATTCACAGAAAGATAGACATGACAAAAAGTCAGAGGGCTATGTACCAGATGAAGGAACAAGATAAAACCCCAGAAAAACAATTAAATGAAGTGGAGACAGGAAACCTTCCAGAAAAAGAATTCAGAATAATGATAGTGAAGATGATCCAGGACCTCGGAAAAAGAATGGAGGCAAAGGTCGAGAAGATGCAAGAAATGTTTAACAAAGACCTAGAAGAATTAAAAAACAGACACCTAGAAGAATTAAAGAACAAACAAACAGAGATGGGTACTACAATAACTGAAATGACAAATACACTAGAAGGATGAATAGCAGCAAAACAGAGGAAGACGGGATAAGTGATATGGAAGACAGAATGGTGGAATTCACTGCTGTGGAACAGAATAAAGAAAAAAGAATGAAAAGAAATGAAGACAGCCTAAGAGATCTCTGAGACAACATTAAAATGCACCAACATTCACATTATAGGGGTCCCAGAAGGAGAAAAGAGAGAGAAAGGACCTGAGAAAATATTTGAAGAGATTATAGTTGAAAACTTCCCTAACATGGGAAAGGAAATAGCCACCCAAGTCCAGGAAGTGCAAAGAGTCCCAGGCAGGATAAATCCAAGGAGAAACATGCCAAGGAATTCTCATTCTCAGGAATGAGATAAGGATGTCCACTCTCACCAGTATTATTCAACATAGTTTTGGAAGTCCTAGCCACAGCAATCAGAGAAGAAAAAGAAATAAAAGGAATACATATTGGAAATGAAGAAGTAAAACTGTCACTGTTTGCAGATGACATGATACTATACATAGAGAATCCTAAAGATGCCACCAGAAAACTACTAGAGCTAATCAGTGAATTTGGTAGAGTTGCAGGATACAAAATTAATGCACAGAAATCTCTTGCATTCCTATAAACTAATGATGAAAAATCTGAAAGAGAAATCAAGGAAACACTCCCATTTACCATTGCAACAAAAAGAATAAAATACCTAGGAATGAACCTTTCTAGGGAGATAAAAGACCTGTATGCAGAAAACTATAGGTCACTGATGAAAGAAATTAAAGATGATACCAACAGATGGAGAGATATACCATGTTCTTGGATTGGAAGAATCAATACTGTGAAAATGACTATACTACCCAAAGCAATCTACAGATTCAATGCAATCCCTATCAAATTACCAATGGCATTTTAACAGAACTAGAACAAAAAGTCTTAAAATTTGTAGGGAGACACAAAAGACCCTGAATAGCCAAAGCAATCTTGAGGGAAAAAAAACTGAGCAGGAGGAATCAGACTCCCTGACTTCAGACTGTACTACAAAGCTACAGTAATCAAGACAATATGGTACTTGCACAAAAACAGAAATATAGTTGAATGGAACAGGATAGAAAGCCCAGAGGTAAATCCACGTACCTATGGTCAACTAATCTATGATGAAGGAGGCAAAGATATACAGTGGAGAAAAGACAGTCTCTTCAATAAGTGGTGCTGGGAAAACTGGACAGCTACATGTAAAAGAATGAAATTAGAACATTCCTTAACACCATACACAAAAATAAACTCAAAATGGATTAGAGACTTAAATGTAAGACTGGACACTATAAAACTCTTAGAGAAAAACATAGGAAGAACATACTTTGACATAAATCACAGCAAGATCTTTTTTGATCCACCTCCTAGAGTAATGGAAATGAAACCTCAAATAAACAAATGGGACCTAATGAAACTTAAGAGCTTTTGCAAAGCAAAGGAAACTACAAACAGGACGAAAAGACAACCCTTAGAATGGGAGAAAATATTTGCAAATGAATCAATGGGCAAAGGATTAATCTCCAAAATATATAAACAGCTCATGCAGCTCTATACTAAAAAAAACAAACAACCCAATCCAAAAATGGGCAGAAGACCTAAATCGACATTTCTCCAAAGAAGACATACAGATGGCCAAGAAGCACATGAAAACCTGCTCTACATCACTAATTATTAGAGAAATGCAAATCAAAACTACAATGAGGTATCACCTCACACCAGTTCGAATGGGCATCATCAGAAAATCTACAAACAACGAATGCTGGAGAGGGTGTGGAGAAAAGGGAACCCTCTTGCACTGTTGGTGGGAATGTAAATTGATACAGCCACTATGGAGAACAGTATGGAGGTGTCTTAAAAAACTAAAAATAGAATTACCGTATGACCCAGCAATCCCACTACTGGTCATATACCCAGAGAAAACCATAATTCAAAAAGACACGTGCACCCCAATGTTCATTGCAGCACTACTTACAATAGCCAGGAAGAAACCTAAATGCCCATCGACAGAAGAATGGATAAAGAAGATGTCGTACGTATATACAATGGAATATTACTCAGCCATAAACAGGAAAGAAATTGGGGCATTTGTAGAGACGTGGATGGATCTAGAGACTCTCATACAGAGTGATGTAAGTCAGAAAGAGAAAAACAAATATCATATATTAACACATATACGTGGAGCCTAGAAAAATGGTGCAGATGAACCAGTTTGCAGGCCAGAAATAGAGACACAGATGTAGAGAACAAACGTATGCACAGCAAGAGGAGAAAGTGGTGGGCGGGGGTGGTGGTGTGATGAATTGGGAGATTGGGATTGACATATATACACTAATATGTATAAAATGGATAACTAATAAGAACCTGCTGCATAAAAAAATAAAGTAAATTTTTTTTTTAAATCCCGTATTTAGAGGGACCTCCCTGGTGGCACAGTGGTTAAGAATCCGCCTGCCAATGCAGGGCACATGGGTTCAAGCCCTGGTCCGGGAAGATTCCACATGCTGCGGAGCAAGGAATCCCGTTCACCACAACTACTGAGGCTGTGCTCTAGAGCCTGCGAGCCACAACTACTGAGCCCATGTGCTGCAACTACTGAAGCCCATGCACCTAGATTCCATGCTCTACAGCAAGAGAAGCCATGCAATGAGCAGCCCATGCACCGCAACAAAGAGTAGCCCCCGCTCACCACAACTAGAGAAAGCCTGCATGCAGCAACAAAGACCCAACACAGCCGAAAGATAAATTTAAAAAAATATTTTATAAAAAAAAAACTGTATTTAGAGTGAAATTGGTAACTTAAATCCTTTAATTACTTCTAAAATATCACCAAAAAATTAAACATTCATATGGGAATGAACTCTTGAAGAAAGAAAAAGTTACAAAATAATAAAAATGGCAGCAGAAATAAACTCGAAACAGCTCTGGGGAAAGTCTAATGAGATAGCGAAACTGTGGAAAGCTACTTTAGAGAAACAAAACATAAAGGAATAAAATTGGAAATGAGAAAAGTGATATAAGAATGACTAGGAAGATAATGTTTAAATTATAAAAGTATTGATATTATATACAATTGAATATTAATTGAAAATTTTAATAAAAGGAGAGATCATCTGGGAAATTATTTTAAATGACTCAGAAGTAGAAAACCTAAATGGACTAATAAGCAAAAAAGAAAAACCTAGAAGTTACAGAATAATTATGCTGCAAAGGGCTGCACGCCTGGGTGATTGGTTGGTGAGTGAGTTCTTTCAAGTTCCCAAACAATTCACAATCCCTACATCATATAAATGAGGTTGGAACACTGAAAAAATTAAAAGATGCTTGATTATTAAGGTTATAAATTGTCACAACTCTGATATCAAATCCCTGCAAAGACAGCCCACAGAAAGGAAACTGTAGCCCAGATTCATGTAGGAACAGAGTGCAGAGATCCTAAGCAAAGCCCCAGCCAAACAGATGCCACAACAGACACAGCTCTGACCCAGGACCCACGGGGTCTCTGAGCGAAGCAGCATAACAAGAGCCCACAGACGAGCTGTGAGAAGCAGCTGAGGGCACTTCCGCCGATGCCGAAACGAGGTCATACAAATTTAACAAAATGAGCCGTTTCTCAATTCTTTTTTTTGTTGTTATTCTTTAAAAATAAGGACTACGGGCTTCCCTGGTGGCGCAGTGGTTGAGTGTCCGCCTGCTGATGCAGGGGACACGGGTTCGTGCCCCAGTCCGGGAAGATCCCACATGCCGCGGAGTGGCTGGGCCCGTGAGCCATGGCCGCTGAGCCTGCACGTCCGGAGCCTGTGCTCCACAACGGGAGGGGCCACAACAGTGAGAGGCCCGCGTACCGCAAAAAAAAAAAAAAAAAAAAAAAAGGACTAGAAAGGCTCTTCCCCAGCACCCAGACTGCACACCCCCCGATCCCTGGGCAGACAGGGCCATTCACTGCCCACCACCCACCAGGAGGATAAGGGAGGCTGCCAAGGCCAAAGGTCCTGGGAGTTCTGAGGAACAAAGACAAAGACAGAAACAAGTGTATGAGCTGCCAACCTCATTTAAAATGATCCTTTGTAAACAGCAACTACAGACTTAGAAAACATAGGAGAATGAACTGAAAAACTTAGCAGAATAAAACAGCTTACGAATGGGCTGGATATAGGATAAATATCTACAAATCAACAGCTTTCCAAAACATAGCAACACTGATAACGAAAACACAGTGGAAAAAGAAATCCATCCATGATTACAACAAGTAACATAAAGTGCTCCAGGAATAAACTAATTAATGTGAAAGATTTATGTGTGAGAAATGGCTAAAGAGACTTGAAGAAACAGAGCCAAAAGAGCTTAATAAAACTGCAGTAGATGAAATCATCCTCTGGGTAAATGTACACAGAAGAAATGTGAAAAAATTACCCCTGCCTTCTGAGCCAGTGATTCTACTTTTAGGAAAACATACCCTAAGGAAATAACCCTAAATATAAAGTGTTTTGCTGTGGTATTTACCTCGGGGTAAAAAAAAAGAACTGTCATTTCAAACATAAGAAGAGTTCATTAAATTGTGGTTCATCTGATTTTTGGAATATGACACAGCCATTTGAAATGTATTTATGACAGTACAGACACAGCCACATCATGGTGTTAAAGGGAAAGAGGCAGACAGATACTCAGAAACTACTTAAATCACCTGACACTGCACCCAGGACAGCAAGGAGTCCAGGCAACAGCAGAAGCTCCGTGACTCGAGGGGCTCGGGGACCAGGATGGTCTGAAGGAATAAAGCCCAGGAGGGAGGGGCCGGGACGGTCGAGGCTGCCCCCGCCTCTGTTCCTTGGATCATGTGTACCATCTGCTCGAGGCGGCCTCGGGAGACCCCGGTGTGGCCTGGCTCAGCTCCCACAGGTGAGGCCATGTACTGGGAAGGTGCAGGGTGCAGAGGCCAAAGCCTTTTGGAGAGGGCCCCAGTGTCCTCTTCAACGTTTCAACGGCACGCGGCCTTTGACCTAAGCGTTTCCTGACAGCTACCCCTCGGCAGCCCACAGATGCACACGTGGGGCCATCCGTGGTCACAGGGAACTGGAAAGGAGCTCCTGTCGTGGGGTCCAGGCTGAAGGGCTTGTGGTGAACCCACAGGGAACAGTGTGCCCTCCAGGAGAGGGCCGATGGGCAATGACAGCAAGATGGACAGTTGGGGAAATCAAAGTGTAGAACGGCTCAGCCCCATTTATGTAAACTAAAAGGATCCCTAGACACACACAAATAGCCACCGACCATGTCAGAGAGACGCCGAGTAGACGTTGGCAGCGGCTGCCTCTGGGAGTGCGGTCAGGAGCTCAGGCTCAGCCTGGGGGCAGTTATGTTCCCTGAGTGACTCTGGTAAATGAGAAAAACGGGTCTTCAGAGCACATCCTGTTTCGAATGCAGACAGTGAGCTGCTGTGGGGGCAGTTCTCCCGTCTGCACCTTGAGCTGCTCGCAGGAACATCTGCTGGTTCTCCAAGTCCAGCCCCAAGGCCAAGGCTGTACCCTCTGCTGAAGGCTGAACCCTGGGCATGGAGGTGACCCTGAGGATGGCTGGGGCCCATGCCGACCTTGGCCCACGCCCTGCAGCTGGGGCTCCAAGGCCTCTCTGTGGAAGGCCTGGTGGCCGCGGGCTGGCCAGGGGCTGGGGCTCCTCCTAAGACTGCTGTCCAGCAGGATCTGGGCTTGCCCACAGGCGGGGTGCTGGCCACGGTCCCGGAGACTCTGGCCCGACTTGGACTCTGACGGGGAACAGCCCAGCCTGAGCGAGGGCCTGCATCTCGCCCGCAGCCCACCCTTCCGGCCCAGTGAGGGGGGCGCCCAGAGAGCCTGTGCCCGGCTGACCACGTGGATGGCTCTGAGCCCTGAGGGTAGGCCCTGGCACAACTCCGTTCTTGGGATGAAGGGTGACAGAGCGGCACAAGGCAGGTGACTGTTGACAGTTGTCACAGTGCAGACGAGGCCTTGGGACAAGTGCCTCATGAGCCTCCGTGCACTAGGCGTCCCTCGTAGGCCTGCGAAGGCGGCACGGACGCTCTGCAGGCGTCACACGCGGGACACAGCACCGTGAGGCCAAGCCCCTCCTCAGCAAGCGCCTGGGGACAAGTGTGTGTCCTGAGCTCCGGCAGGGCCCCCGGGTTTCTCCAGCTGCCCCTCCTTTACCCTCCATCCCCCACGAGGGCCCCCTGCTTGTCTGAGCTCCTTCCTCAAGGCCCCCCTGAGGCTGAAGGTGTGGAGATGCCGTGAGGGACCCTTGCACCCTGGGGACACGCTCGCTCACGGGGCCCTGCGCCCACAAGCTGCATGCAGGGGGCTGATGGGTGATGGCACCACCTTCCACGTGGGCCTGCTTGCTCAGGGTGGCAGCAGGCATTCGGTGGACTCCAGGAGGTGACCACACAACGGAGGTCCCCGGAGCAGCCGGGCATCCTGCTGCGGAACTGGCAGCAGCTTTGGAAGCAGCTTCAACTGCTTCCAAAAGGAAAGGAAACCTTCTCACACCCAGTCGAAAAAACCGTCTCATCCCAAGAGATGGCAGGTCCACGGGCGCGGGCACCCCCAGGCGAGGGCTGGGGTGTGGACTCTGCCTGCCCTACTGGGCAGTGAGTGATCACCACCTCTAGGGACAAGGAGGTTGCCTGGTCAGGGGCCCACTGTCCACATCCCAACCACTCAGACCAAGGTCAGGGCTCCAACCACGCCCTAAATCATACTCCACATATGAAAATGTTTAAAGCACAGCGAACTGACTTTCACAGCAAGTGTCACGGCCTCTGCAGCGGCTCCCACAGGGCGCGCTGCTTTACGGTTCCTCACTCACTTCCTGCTGGTGATGCTGCAGCTCCCCTCTCCTGGGCGCCCTTCCCGCTCCTGTCGCGGGGTCCAGGCGACGGGCCTTGACTGACGGCCAGCGCGGCGGGCGAAGCTGCCCCGGACGAGGGCTGAGCGGGCCCGGCGGGCCCGGCTCCCAGGAAAGGAGAGGCGCACACGGCCCGGCCCCGCCAGCACCCCCGGGCTGACCTTGGTGGACCTGGACGTGCTGTTTGTAGCCTCTGTGACAGCACCTCGGCGGCCACCACGGACACAGAGCCCCACCAGCCCAAGTGGGTAACCTGCCCGCCCTCCTCCCAGGTGCGGACCTGCCTGAGGACACAGGCCCAGGCGAGCAGGCCTCGGGGTAGGCAGGCGCCTTGGGGATGAGCAGGTCGCGGCCCCCGTGCCCACAGCTCTCCTGGCAGCTCTCACTGTCGGGAGCCATATAAGAAGTGCCTTTGAGTCTCAGCACGGACGAGACCCATAGTGCCTAGCAAAGCTGGTACTATCAGGTACAAATATGGAGAAGCAAAGCTCTCCTCTGTGTGGTTCCCCTTGTTTTCCCCTGGTTTTGCTTAAAGTGATTTTTATAGGATTACTATTAGTGTTAGGAAATATCCCCAGTGCCGACGGAGGGTTTAGGGAAAAACCCCAACTTAGGGTAAAACCAAAAAAGACTCCGGCTCCCCCAATGACTACACCCGAAATCCCCACTCCCAGGCCAGGACATTGGGTGCAGGGAAACACAACAGGAGCATTTGTGTGGCAAGAGCTTACGTTAGAAGAAAAGCTAGATGAACTATGGCCCCCCTGGGGAGTAATAGATATGCTGGGAAATATTTGGGTAAGGTGGCGAGGAGGATTTATGCTACGTTGGGTGTATTCAAAGCTGGATGAAGTAGGCTACATGGCAAGCTTATACAAGTTACATTGCTCTTTGTGCAGAAATGCTTATAAAGGACAAATTATATATTGTAAGTATTTTGCAAAGGAATTTGCTAATAGGTTTAAGGTAGAATGTCCACCCCCAAAGCCTCCCAAATAATTATAAGGAAAAATGTGCGATGTCTGAAGGATAACGGTGAACGTGTAAAGCCTGTGGGAGAGAATTTTTATTACTGTATGGGTTTGTAATTGTTAAGAGAAGAATATGCTTAAGTTTTGGGTTTGTAATTGTTAAGAGAAGAATGTACTTAAGTTTTGGGTTTGTAATTGTTAAGAGAAGAATGTGCTTAAGTTTGTACCTTGATTAATGGCCTGATTGAATAGAATGTGCAAATACAAGAACATCTGCTTTTAAGAAAGGTGAAGAAACCGCAAACAGAATTCCAGACCTAGATGTGACCAAGATATACCTAACCACAGGGGATGAAAGAGACCACAGGAGATAAGAAGATTACCTGATCATAAAACTTGCCTAACCTGCTGATATAATCTTTTGATGTAAATGACCTTTGGTTTTACTGTTGTGTACCTTTATTTTGTGGCTTTGGTATGAGAACTAGAATGTTAAGATTGAAAGTGAGATTGCCTCACAGTATAAAAAGCTTCGGAATTGTAACAATAAATTGGCAGATCCTTGCATCCTCTGAGGTGTCTTGCGTTCTGTCCACGCCGACTCCGTCTCCCCTTTGGGAGAAACCTGTTCTGCTGGGGCTGGTCCCCGGAGGTGTCTTGCGTTCTGTCCATGCCGACTCCGTCTCCCCTTTGGGAGAAACCTGTTCTGCTGGGGCTGGTCCCCGGCATCTCACTGAGCAGCCGCTTCAGCACCTGGTTCTCCTTCATGAGGCGCACCTGCTTCCTGAGGTCCGCGTTCTCGACCATGAGCCTGTTCACCAGCTCGCTGCCCTCAGCCATGGCCGCGTCCTCCGTGCTCACGTGCGGGCCCGTGGCCCCATGGAGGTGGAAATCCAGAGCCCAGGGGCGCTCCAGAAACACCAAGAGAAGAGCCCGGAGTTCCACACCCTTGGCCTTCCGCAGCCTTGTGATGTCGCCCTTAAAGCAGCGGTGCCCCGCGGCCACGAGGGAGCAGAGGGGAGGGGGCGGGAGGGTGGGTAGGGGGCGCCTGTGACCTCGCGGGACGGGCACCCCAGCGCAGGGAACAGCTCAGGCCGAGGCCCAGACAGGAAGGTTCTGGCATGTCCCAGGAACAGCAAGAACTCTGGGCCGCACCCCTGAGGGAGAGGGGGCTGTGGACGCAAGGAAGGCGGGCCGGGAGCCCCTCGACGGCCCCCACAGCCCACGCAGCCCCCGCGGGCTCGAGGGGGCTGGCAGCTGGAGGCCACCTGCCGACCACACTCCCCTAGTCCAGAGGTTCCAGGCAGCACGTCAGTGTCCCCACACAGACCACCAGTACTGAGTGCCAGGGACACTGACCATTACTGGACCCGAGGACCCCTGGCCAGGGCCCTGGGCCGTCTGGACCAACCACATGCAGAGTCCTGCCAGATTCTAGTCCTCGGTCAGGGTGACCTCCGTGACCCCCCTCCACTCCCAGTAACTACCCGGGAGGGGCATAAACTCAGCACTGTTTCCTGGCTCCAAAGGCGGCAGGTGGGGCGCCTGCTGCTCTGCCTGGGGACACAGCCCAGACCAGGAGCAGGGTCTTCTCTCCCCTCAGCGGACGCCTCGATGCCTCGAGGGCAGGGGGAGGGGGAGGAGCCTCCATGCAGAACGCAGCCCTGCCTTCCCCAGACTCACAGCTTAGCGTAACTTCGCCCACCCAATCTCGGGTGGGATTTGTGGAGAAGGGTTGCACCCCGAGACAGAGCTGACAGGTCGGCGGGAACGTGGACAGCGGCCTCTGAGGAAGGCCCCAGGGCAGATGCCCCACCAGCCTCCTGAGAACAGGGCCGGGCGTGAGTAGCTCCCCTCCGCGGGCCCCTCCCCTCACACTTACAATGCCATTTCTTCCCCCCCACAAGAAAACCCTCTCAAGGTGGTACCCTCTGGCCATGGACCTGGGAACATCCTGCCAGTTTCCTGGTCATAATGCACTTCCCTTCTAACACATCACTGGATTCAACTTCTAATATTTTAAGTATTTTCTATATTCATGAGGGAAATTGATCTGTATCTCCTCTTCTTGTCATGTCCTGGTCTGGTTTTGCTATCAAGGTCATATTGACCTTATACAATGAGTTGCAAAGTGTTCCCTCCTCCATTTTCTGGATGTTGTGTTACATTGCTATTTCTCTCTTAAATGGTTGATAAATTCACCAGCAAAGCCAGTGAGCTTAAAGTTTTCTTCCAGGAAAGCTTTTAGTTTCTGATTCAATTTCTTAAATAGATATAAAGTCACTTAAGTTTTCCATGTCTTCTCATGCCCATCTAGACAACAACTGTGTCTTCTGAAGAATCTATCCACATCATCTACATTGTGGAGTACTGGCATTACATAGCTCATATTTCCTTATTATCTTCTCTGAGGTGTTACGCCTCTGAGGACTAATAGGTCCAGCCGAGGCGGAAAACCAAATGTGAAAGTGCAGAAACAGTGTTAGCAGGTTTTTGCCGGAGCATGTAAAGCAGAGCATGTGGGAACCGTGTGATCCAGGGAGAAGGGTGGCCAGGCTTAGGGGGGCAGGCTGGACGACTTATTTCTGCAGGATCTATAGTGAGGTACCCTTTTGTATTCCTGATATAGGTTGTTTTCTTTCTTACTTGGTCAGACTAGAGGCTTGTTACTTTTCTCAAAGCATTAACTTTTGGTTTCATTGATCTTCTTTTACGTTTTCTGTAGCATTTGACTTCTACCCTTTTGTCTGGTATATCCTTCCTTCTACTTACTTTGGTTTTAAGATTCTTAAGATGGACAATTAAATCATTGATTTTTTTTTTTTTTTTCACGGGCCTCTCACTGCTGTGGCCTCTCCCGTTACGGAGCACAGGCCCCGGATGCGCAGGCTCAGCGGCCATGGCTCATGGGCCCAGCCGCTCCGCAACATGTGGGATCTTCCCAGACCAGGGCACGAACCTGTGTCCCCTGCATCGGCAGGAGGACTCTCAACCACTGTGCCACCAGGGAAGCCCAATCATTGATTTTAAACCTTATCTACAGCATTAATATGTAAGCCTGTAAACATTTCTCTAAGCACTGCTTTAGCTACATCCCACAAATTTTGACGTCATGTTTTTATTTTCATTCAGCTTGAAATATTTTCTAATTCCCCTTGTGCTTTTATTTTTTACTATAGATGATTTAGAAATGTATTGTTTCATTTCCAAATATTTGGGATTTTCTAAGTCTTTTTGTTACTGATTTCTAATTTAACTCCACGGTGGTCACAGTACACTCTGTACAGTTTCAATCCTTTTGAATTTCTTGAGACTTGTCTCATGATCCAGCATATGGCCTATCTTAGTGAATGAGCACTAGGAAAGAAGGCCGGGAGCTGTACAGATGCCAATTCCTCAAGATGGTTGAAGGTTTTGTCTACAGTTGCTGAGACAAGTATTACAGTCTCCCACTTCAATTGTGTATTTGTCTAATTCTTTCTTTAGTCCCACCAGTTTTTGCTTCATGTAATTTGAAGCTCTGTTATTAGGTGCACATACATTTAAGATTGCTATGCCTTCTTGATGAATTGACATTTTTTTTGTTAGTAAATGTCTTTTTATTTCTGGTACTATTCCTTTTCCTGAAATCTACTGATATTAATATAGCACTTTTTCTTCTTATTTGTGTTTTTATGTTATGTATTTTTCTAAACTTTCACTTTTATCCTGTCTGTATCTTTACACTAAAAATTTCTATGGACAACATTGATGGGTCATGCTTTTTCATCCAATGTTAACAATCTGTAGTTAAAATCTCTGCCTTTTAACCAGAGTGCTTGGCCCTTTACAGTTAATAAAATTATTTAAATGGTTGGTGTATTAGTCTTCTAGGGCTGCCATAACAAACCAGCACAGACTGGGTGGCTTAAACAACATTTATTTTCTCACAGTTCTGGAAGCTAGAAGTCCAAGACAAGGGTACTGGCAGGGCTGGTCCCTCCTGTGGCCTCTCTACTTGTGTGCAGATGGCCCACCCTGGGTCCTCATGTGGTCTTTCCTCTGTGTGTGCGTTCCTGGTGTCTCTCTCTCTCTTACAAGGACACCAGTTCTACTGGATCAGGGACCCACCCTTAGGACCTCATTTAACCTTAATTATCTTCTTAAAGGCCCCATCTCCAGATGCAGTATCATATGAGTTTGGCAGGGAGGGACACAATTCAGTCCATAAGAGTTGGGTTTAAGCCTATTATCTTATTTGTTTTCTATTTGTCCCATCTGTCCTTTGTCTTCTTTTTCTCGCCTTCTTGTATTTTAGGAGGGTTATTTTACCTCCTTTATTAGTTTACCAGCTGTACCTCTTTCTTTTTTAGTGGTTTCCTCTAGGGTTTACAGTAGGTTTCTTCTGCTTATCACAGTCTACCTTTACGTAGCATACCACTTATACACGAGGTAGGAGCCTCCATCCTCCTTCAATATCCTTTGTGTTGTCATACCTTTTACTTCTTATGTTAAAACCACCATTATTACTTTTGCTTTTAAAAGTTTATTTTAGGGACTTCCCTGGTGGCACAGTGGTTAAGACTCTGCCTGACAATGCAGGGGACATAGGTTCGAGCCCTGTTCCGGGAAGATTCCACTGCTGCGGAGCAACTAAGCCCGTGCGCCACAACTACTGAGCCCACGTGCCACAACTACCGAAGCCCGTGTGCCTAGAGCACATGCTCCGCAACATGCCACCGCAATGAGAAGCCCGTGCACTGCAACAAAGAGTAGCCCCCGCTCACGACAACTAGAGAAAGCCACGTGGAGCAACGAAGACCCAACGTAGCCAAAAATTAATTAATTAATTAAAAGAAAAAAAGTTGATTTTAAAGAAGAAATCTTTTAGACAAAGGGGGAAAGCTTCTATACTTACCACACACTTCCCACCTGGTGCTCCTCATTCTCTGAAGATCAGCTTCCACCCAGTATCTCTTTCCCACACCTAAACAACTGAACATTTCTCGTAAGGCAAGGCTGCTGGACGATTCCTTCAGCGTTGGTTTGTCTGGAAAAGGTCCACTCTGCCTTCATTTCTGTTTTCTTTGAATATGGAATTTAAGGTTTCAACACTTTGAAGACATCATTCCGGCATGTCTGTTCCTGATGAGAAGTTGCTTGTCACCCTTGTCTTCGCTCACCGGTACATAACGTGCCTGTTTCGTTTGCTTTTAAGATTTATTCGTCCTTGGTCTTCATCAGAGTATCACGAGCCTTAAAGTGGGTTTTGGTGGGGCTTTTGGTCTGTCTGCTGAGGTTCATGGATCTGTGGGCTTACACGTCTTGTGTTTGGGAAAATTTCAGCCATGGTTTCTTCCAATGTTTTTCTGCCTCCCTCCCCCCCTCCCTCCCGCTTTTCTAGGTCTCAGATGACACGTGTTGGACCACTCAGTATTATCCAACAGGCCACTGAAGCTCTGTTTGATGTTTTAAGCCTTCTGGCTACCGTCAGGCCGCTTCAACGCTCACCTATTCCTAGAGGGCCCAAGGGCAAGCCCTGCTCCCCTACCTTCCCAAGAACCAGGGGCATCAGGGAACACGAGGCCTCAGGCTGGCTGCATCCTGCACAAGAGGCCTGGCCGTGGGACAGGCATCAGAGGCTGCCTAAAGCCACCAAAGTAGCTGTTCTCCGCCATGTGCAGCATGGGTCTCAAATGGCCCCTGGGGCACCACTGCCCTGGGAGGAAAGCTGCAAGTCACATACCAATAATAGTCATCACACAGAAACTATTGGTTGAATTATTTTCCCAGAAGAAAACAAGTAACTCTGAAGTTATCGCTATCACCCTAATCCTGAGTGAGGAAAGAGGGTTTTCAAAACAGCACCAGAAATTCCAAGTGAAAATGCCAGGCACATGTCTTTGAGGGGAGCCCAAGGTCAAGACATGCTGCCCCAGTGCCCCTAGTAAGTTTACCGAGCTCTTCGGAGCTGCGTCTTCAGCTTCCTACGGCTGCCACTCGCGAGGGCGGTTCTTGTGAATTCTGCTGTGACCAGACGCCCCCTTCCCACAATCAGTGAGAAAGCTGAGCACTGACTTTGGAGACCAACAACAGCAAGAGAATCAAGCCCCTGGCAGGTACCTCATGTGTGACATCCCTGCCAGTCCCCTCTAACTTTCTCGCCTTTGTGTCCCCTTGTCTTGTGTTTCTAACCTTATAAATAAAACTTTATATTGCAGATGGAGAGATGAAAATAAATCAAGCTGACCAATTAACCTATAATTAGCTGCTGAGAGTTGAGAGAAGAATGAGGAAGCAACAGTTGATTGTATCAATTGTTCAAACATTTTTATTGTCTGAATAAAATTTAAATCTACATATCGACATTGGTTATGTTCAGTAAGGTAAGTATTTTCTTGGAGATAAGTTTCCATTGTGAGTTAAGCATTTCCAGTTAGAGAATCCCTCAAAGGGTCAGATCTGAAGTTTACATCCTGCTGAACAAGAAAAGCTAATCTGGCTCCAGAGAAAGCTTCCCAGCACAACATTCAAAATTTGCTCCTGATAACCAAAAATAAAACAATTTGAAATCAAGACATGTTAATCATTCTCCCAGGACAGAGAACTTGACTTTTAATCAGGTTGAGGCAAATATTTTCCCCTCAAATAACTAGAGGTGCATCCTGCTTATCTTGGAACAATTTCTCTTGTTCCCTGAGACTGAGGGGTGGTGGTCCAACACGGGGCACGAGAGACCCCAATCTATGACGGTTTCCAGGATGAAACAAAACACATGCACGACAAGCGTCTGCCTAAGGGGCTCAAATGTCTGTGTATTAAGGTAGCCGGTAAGACAGGTGACCTTCCATAATGTTTCAGTGTAACAGTTGATTTTCATTTCTTTCCCGGAAGCTTTATGTTTCGTCCAGTGATCTGATCATGGCTGGGCATTGACCGCTGCAAGAAGCAGACCGTTGGAAATCACCGTCTGCGCTGCTGGTGCAAGAGTAACTGACAGATCTCAAAGGGGCCCAGCGCAGCTTCCTCAGCAAAATAAACCCTAGTTTAAAAACATCTGGGGCAAGTGCTGACATCCAACTAGCGCCAGCTGAACACCCACTACGTTCCACAGTGTGGCAGCCGGTGGAGCCAGCAGGACCTGCCAGCGCATATGCGCACCCAGGCCCTGCGGGGCTCAGAGCAGGTAGAGCACCACCTGGGGCAGGAGGGCAGTGGGGGGCAGCTCAGGCAAAGGCTGGACGCAGGCGAGCCCCGGGCAGAGTCAGGGAGAGCGCTCGGGGGCCATGAGAGCTGCGGAAGCAAGGCCACATGGTGCAAACCTTGGAGAGCACCCTAAGGGTCTGGGCAGGGGTGGCGGGAGCGGGGGGCACCCAGGCGTCTCTCTGGCTGTCAGAGGGAGGGTGGTACACTGGGGCCGCGCAGCCAGGGCAGCCGTCAGACAGGGAGAGGCACAGAGGAACAGCAGAAGGAGAAGGCCCTGGGGGGGACGAGAAGCAGGTGGGCCCCTGGGGCGACACCAGGCCTGGGTTTGACCCTCATCGACGCTCTCAGTGACCCTCACAGCCACACTCCTGCTCATCCTTGTAGGTCAGAGGCAATTCCAGGGTTTGGATTTTCCATCCTGAGCCCCAAGTCCACACACGCTAAGCCAGACGGGTTTAGAAGCCAGAGGGGAATTCAGAGGCTCGCCACCTGAGAGGCAGCACCCTGGAAATGTGACCCTCCCTGCAGCTTGGAGCACAAAGGGGGGTGAGGGGTATCCCCAACACACATCAGGGTCCCACTGCTGCGTGGCCATTAACAACCCCTCACCCTTCCTTACGCTCGGCCTCCCATCTGTCACTACAAGACGACTGCCACCTCTGAGGTAGCGATGCTGGCGCCCCACGGGCCGGCTGAGCCATGACGCGGCGCTGGCGAGCTCGAGACCCGGGGCAGGCCGGCCTGCGGTGTCTGGTCCCCGATCCCCACTGAGCCTGAGCCGCCACGGTGAACAGGCAGGCCCAGCCTCTCCTGCCAGGCTGTTCCAGGCAGCTGTCCCATCCCTCAGCCAGAGACAGAGACAGGAAGAGCCGGTCCTCGAGGGCCTGAGGCAGGACGCAGACGAGGCACAGCTGCTCCGCTCCTGAGGACTCAGTCACTGGTCAGGAAAGCCCTCCCAGCCCCGTGCCCACAGAGAGGACACGTACCACGCCAGGCGGTACCACGGAGCGCACTGTGCTTTACCCACCCTCACGGCTCATCCAGTTCCTTCCCTCTCCCGAGCTCTACCAACTGTTCTCAGAACTAATGCTATGCTGAAAATCAAGTCTGAAGGCACCAGCCCTGCCCGTGCCACAGGCCCAGGCTCAGCGCTTCCGCCGAAGCGGGCAGGGAGGGGGCTGCCTCGGCCCCTCTGAGATGCCCCAGCCTCGCCTGGAACTCGCATGACCAGACGTGCTCTCAAGGGTGGCCGGCGAGGGCGCTCTCGGGGTGCAGGCGGGAGAAGCGCCCAAGGGCCCAGATGGGGAAGATGTTTCTGTAGCTCGTGTAGCTGATGGCACAGGACTTGTTGAAGACCCCAGCGATGTTGTCCTGAAAGGACACAGGGAATGAACACAACGTCTCCACCAGGTGGCTGGACAGCTCCCTGAACTGAGACCCTGGCTGGAGGGCTGGCCGGCTGACCTCAGCAGGCGGGGCCTACCACCACCCCAGCTCTCGGACCCCAGGCCCTGCAACAAACCCTCCAGCCCGGGCCACCAGCCCCTCGCAGCCCCACCAACCCCGGACTCATCCAAGGCGGGGCCAGCCTCACGTGACCTTGTGACCCCATGCCCTTCCACACTTCCTTCTGAGTGAGGGGCTGTCAGGATCAGCCCAAGGGTGTCCTGGCCCGTGGGCTTCTCCCCCGCCAGCTCCTTCCCTGACGCCACCAGCCCTGCCGCCAAGCCAGTGCTTCAGCTGCAAACGGCCCAGGCCTTCAGGCCCCTCCACCATCACAGACCTGCTTCCAACACAGGCCACTCACCGGTGGTGTTTGTGACTCTCAAATCCCCAAGGTGAAACCCCACCCGCGGCCCCACTCGTACCTGGGGCCAGTCGCCATTGGGCAGCTGCTTTCCAAGCAGGTAGCTGACTCCTCTCTCCAGGGCCGCTACGTCAGGGTGCCTGCAGGGAGACGGGCACTGAACACTCCCACAACCACTCTGCACGAGCCCCCCTCCGGCTGCGGACAGACCTGCGTCCTCACCCTCACGCAGCCAAGCGCAGGGACAAGGATGTGAAACGCTGCACGATGACAGACAGACCTGCCGGTAACAGTCGGCCCACCAGACACCCCGAGGAGCAGCAAACGCCACCGGGGCAGAGGCGAGCGGGCAGGAGGGCAGCCCACGCGTGGCCGGGCGGCAGTCCCTGCCACGAGGGGATGCTCTCCTGTCCACCCGGCCACTGGTCTTCAGGGCCCTCTGAGGGCCACCGAAGCCACATGTGCTAAGCTTGCTCGTCCCGGCCTGACGAGACACCAGAAGGCTCGATGGCTCAAGACGGAGCTCAGCCTGCCCGCTCCTGCCCACACTACCTGGCCTTCCTTTGAGGGGGCTTTAGGGAGATTTCCCAGGGGTCCCAGCACAGACTGGGACCCGGTGTGCACGTCTGCGTGCACACGTGCCTGAGCACGTGTGTGGCTTAGGGCCGGCTGCGGACACAGAGCAGGTGCTGCCACACCTCACGCTGCTGACGGCCCTGCTCCCCTGGCTGTCCCTGTCGGGGGGCCTCTTTGCAGGACCTGCCACCTCGCCCTGGGAGCCTGTTGAGGGGGCCCCGCAGGCCTCACGTCCTCCCACTGCTGCACTGCTGCACTCGCAGCTCAGCTGCCGTGCCCGCCCAGGCTGCCGGCTCACCGCCCTTCCTTCGCCCAGCCCCGCGGCTCTGGGAGGGGCCTTGTCGCCCCCACCTGACGGCCATCAGCCCCATCAGGGCCCAGCACGTGTTGTGGATCTGGGACCGGGCGCTCTGCACGTAGCGCCGCTGCTCACAGGACTCGAAGTCCTCCCCCCAGCCTCCATCTGCCATCTGTCGGGACAGCAGGAAGTCGCAGGCCTGGGAGACCTCTGCACAGGCAGTCCTGCAGAGACCAGCAAGACACGAGACACCATCATACCGGGCGAAGTCCCTGCCCCCCCTCTCGCCCTGGCCAGGCCCCTCAGGGTCACGGAGAGGGGTGCGTGGGCCCCCGCACTCAGGCCCAGCCCACCGTGGGACGTGAAGGAGGACAGAGGTGCCGGCACCGCAGGGCTGTTGGAAGGTAAAGGGAGATGCCGTGCATCTGCAGATGGCCTCCCGGACGTGACCCACCAGCAAAGCAGCCCTCGGGGAGGTGTCTGGAGACAGCTGACCCTAGGCCTCCTCCCTTCTCTCAGCCAGTGTCCTGGCCTCGGGCTGCTCCAGCTCCTACTTGGGTGTGGGGCTTGGGTATGGGCGGGTGAGCTGGGGGAGGGCAGAGGGCCAGAGGCTTCCCTCCCCCACACGAGCCCAGAGGCTGCGCAGAGCAGTGAGGCACAGTGGCTCATACATTTTCTGGAATCCTGATCTTATCTCACTGTTTAAAAACATGTAAGAACACCCCCCAAAATCAAACAACAAAGGGAGAATCACCCCCAGCAGAGTGTCATGCTGAGAAGACCCCCATCCCGCCAAGGTGGGAATGTCCACACTCACCCATCGCGGTAAGTGTGCCCCATGCAGGCGAAGGCTTCCAGCCCAAAGTAGGTGCCGTAGGTGAAGCACACCCCCCAGGAGCTGGAGGAAGAAGGGGACAGCGCCCGGCCCCTGAGTCCTCGTTCACAGCGGGCGCAGGGTCTCCCTCCAGCATGGGGTGTACAGGGGGCTGCGGCTGTCTTCAGGAAAAGCATCCACAAGGCCTCAGCACTAAGACAGACCTACCCAACCTGGCCTCCGTGGGTGGCTCCATGTGCTGGATCCAAAGCCAGATGAGAACGGATCCAAAGCCAGAGGAGGGGTAGAGCCACCAGGCCACCACGCCCTTCCAATGCCCTCAGCCACACTGCCTTAGCAGCACGCTGAGCAGTCACCACCGGGGGAGGCTGGGCATTCAGAAAGGAGCAAGGCCCACCAGGAACATGTCCAGAAACCCCTGGGGCAGCACAAGCACCCCACACGCATCTGCACCCACAGGCATCACTCACCCTTCCCAGGAGCCATCAGGCCTCTGCTTCTGCCGACAGAACTGCAGTCCCCGCTCGAGGGTCTCCCTGGAACACAGCAGGATGAACATGCCCAATGAACAGTCCAGCAAAACAGCAACTTACCTGCTACCCCCATTCCCCCCACTCTACGGCCTCAAAAGAACGAGCATGGTCTTCCTTAAAAATACGTAAAAACAAACAGTTCAGGGAGGAGATACAAGGTCAAAGAAGCAGCGATTACAGGCCACAGGAGGGGAACAAAGTGGCAGTGAAAAGAAGAAATTAAGGAGAGGAAAACCCCAGGGACGAACCCACATTAGAAGCAGCTACAAACAGGATCGATATCACCGAAAACAAGGTCAGTGACACAGGCTTGAGTAAATCACATAAATGAAAATTTTAAAATAAACAAAAAATGAGAGAGAAAATACATTCAGAGGACAAAGAAGATCCATCACAGGTCTAACTGGTACTTCCAAAGAAGATCTGGTTCTCTGAAAGGACTAGAGGTGAAGGTATGAATACAGCCTTTAGGGTGATCCGCCCCCCATGACTCTCACTCGCCTCCAGGCACCCAGCCTGTGTCATCCCTCTCGAGCGGCAGCCCCGTGTCCTGTTTGTAGCCAGCTGATCCCTGCACAGTTGATGGTCGCTGCTTCCAGCTCCCACCTGGCTGGCAGACAGACTCCCTGGCTCTACTGATCCCTCCCTTGCTGGCTCTCATGGAGCCGCCATACAGAAGCCCACGTGGCAGGAAACTAAGGGTGGCTCCAGCCAACGGTCATCAAGGAAATGGGGCCGGAGGCTGACAATCCGCAAGGGATGGAAACCTGCCAACAACCACACACGCCTGGGGCAGACCCTCAGTCAATGCTCAGGTAAGGCCCCAGCCCTGGCCAGCATCCTGACTGCAACCCGGGGAAATCCCGAAGCAGAGGGCCCAGCTCAGCCATGCCTGGACTCCTGACCCACAGAAACTGCGAGGTGATAAACGTGCTGTTTTGAGCCACCAACTCAGCAAGACATGTTAATACAAAGAGTGAAAGTACAAATAAACATTAGCAACAAAAAGAGCGGTATGACTATAGCTTTAGTGGAAATTAAAAAGTAAAGAGAAGAGAAGAAAAATTCATGCAATACATTTGAAAACTTAGACAATATGTACAAATTACTCAGAAAATTAACGTATTGAAACTGCCTCAAGAATAAAGAGCCCGAATAGTCCTACAACCACTAAAGATATGCGTAAAAAGCATAGACTTTGCCCAGAAAAAGAACTCCAAGTCTAGACATTTTGTAAGTGAATTCTACTAAATTATCAAGAACAATCATTCTAACCTTACACAAACTCTCCTAGGAAATAGAAAGAGGAAGGAACACTTTCCCTAGTTCATTTTGGGAACTCAGCATAAGCTTCTCAACAAACCAGACAAGAGGAATATGGTAAAAATTTCAGGCTGTTCATTAATGGACACAGATGCAAAACTCTAAATTAAATATTGGGAAACTACATACAGTAGAGATATGCCAATACTAAGTGAGGTTTATCCAGAAATGCAAAGGTGTTTTAACATTAGAAAAACCTACAATAATTATCTACAATATTAACAGATAAAGGAGATAAATGTATAATCATCTCAATAGAGATAGAAAAATCATTTGCTAAAATACAACACCCATTCACAACAGAGAGAAAAAACAACTTAGCAAACTACGAAGAGAAAAGAGCTTTGTTAACCTGAAAAGGGATAATTACCAAAAACCTACAGGAGATGTCATTCTTTTTTTTTTTCATCCACATCACACAGCTTGTGGGACCTTAGTTCCCTGACCAGGGACTGAACCCAGGCCCCAGCAGTGGAAGTGCAGAGTCCTAACCACTGGACCACCAGGGAATTCCCAAATGTCATTCTTAATGGAGAAATATTAGAAGCATTCCCCTTTAAAATCAGGAAATATGACAAAGATGGCACTATTACCACTCCTGCTAAGCAAAACACTGAAGTCTTAGCCAGGGCAATGAGACAAGAAAATAAACTATAGGCCTATGGATTGAAAGGAAAAATATGTCATTTACAAGTGATATGATTGTCTACAGAGAAAACCCAAAAGAATCTACCAGCAATTAATTAGAATAAAAAGAGTTACCCAGATGGATTCGCTGGTGAATTCTACCAAACATCTAAGGAAGAAATTGTACCATCTCTACAATCTCTTCTGAAGAACAGAAACAGAGGGAATTTTGCCTAACTCATTCGATGAGGACAGCATACCAAAAACAGACAAAGACATTATGAGAAAGGAAAACTAGGGATAAATATCTCTCAGTAGCACAGATATAAAAAATCCTCAATAAAATATCAGCAAATCAAATCCAACAATGTATAAGAAGAATTACATATCACAAACAAGTGGGATCTATCCCAGGTATGAAAGGCTGGTTGAACATTCAAAAATCAATTAATGCAATCTATCAAATCAACTTCTTTTCTAAAGAAGAAAAAAAAAATCACATGATCATATCAATAGCTGTAGCAGAAATATTTGACAAAATCTAACACCTATTCATGATTAAAAAAAAAAAAACTTTCAGCAAACTAGGAACAGAGGGGAAGTTCCTCAACTTGATAAAGAGCAGCCACAAAAAACCCACAGCTAACATCATACTTAATGGTGAGAAAAACTAGACGCTTTCCTGCTGAATCAGGAACAAGAATGTCTACTCTCACCACTTGTATTCAACTTCATACTGGAAGCCCTAGCTAATGCAATAAGATAAGACAAGGAAATAAAAGGTATACATATTGGGGAAGAAGAAATAAAACTGTCTTTGTTCACAGATTACATGGTTATCTGTGTAGAAAATCCCAAAGAACCAACCAAAAAACTCCTGAACTACTAAGCAATTACAGCAACGTTGCAGGATAGAAGGTTAATATACAAAAGACAACTGTTTTCCTACCAGCAATGAACAATTAGATTCTGAAATTAAAATCACAATACCGATTATGTTAGCACCAAAAAAAAATTTTAAGTACTTAGGTATAAATCTAAAAATATATATACAAGATCTATAAGAGGGAAACTATAAAATTATAATAAAAGAATCAAAAGATCTTCCCAACTTCATCTATATATGCAACACAATCTCAATCAAAATTTCAGCAAATCATTTCATAGATATCAACAGATTCCAAAGTTTTATGCAGAGGCAAAAGAAACAGAATAGAAAACACACTATTTAAGGGGAATAAAGTTGGAAAACTGACACTACCCGACTTCAAGACTTACTGTAAAGCTACGGTCATCAGGACTGTGTGGTATCAGTGAAAGAATACACAGATAGATCAATGGAGAATAGAGAGCCAAGAAACAGACCCACACAAATACTGTCAAGTAACCATTGGCAAAGGAGCAAAGGCAATCCAATGGAGAAAGGAGAGTCTCTGACAAATGGTAATGGAACACCAAACAGCACATAAAACATAAATAAATCTAGATACAGACCTTACACCATTCACAAAAATTAACTCAGAATGAATCACAGATTTTTGTCTTTTCATGTAAAACACAAGACTATAAAACTCCTAGAACATAACATAGGAGAAACTCTAGGTGACCTTGGGTTTGGTGAAAACTTTTTAGATATAACACTCCAATCACAATCTATGAAAGAAAACACTGATAGGCTGTACTTCATTGAAATGAAAAACTCTGGCTCTGCAGAAGACATTGTCGACAGAATGAAAATGTAAGGAGCTCTTTGGACCCTTTCCTGTTTGCCCATTTCTGTTGCCCTCAAACCTTACAGAAATGAGGTCACTAGGTGACATTTAACCTAACTCCTGACTCACGCTCTACTGAATGCACACCATGCCTTGCCTAACCTGTCGGTCCTTTCCCTAGACGAAAAGAAGTAGGAACTAAGAACTGAGCAGTTAAAGAGTGACTAGCTGTCTACCCCCAGCAGCCCCCTTAGCAATCCTGCAGGCAGGCCATGTGGGCAAGACAACATCTGAAGAAAGCTCATGAGGAGTCAGCCAGCCTGCACGCAAAGAGAGGACACAGAGCTTGACCTCCTGCCTTGATGGTTCACTGAGATTCTTTCCCCTTTTCCCCTTTAAAACCTGTCAGGGCTGAGGAGAATCTCTGGAGTTGATTCAGGGAACATGAGCCCACCTTCTCCCCACATTGCCAGCCTTCTGATTAAAGCAACCTTTCCTTTCTTACAACACTTGCCTCTCAAGTATTGGCTTTTGAGCGGAGAGCAGCCAGACCTGAGCTTGCCACAGACTGAGAGAAAATCTTTGTAAAATACATAGCTGACAAAGGGTTGCTATTTAAAATATACAAGGTACTTCTAAAACTCAACAATAAGACAACAACCCAAATTTAAAATGTGCAAAAGATCTGAATACACACCTCACCAAAGATATACACATGGCAAATAGATACATGAAAAGATGTTCAGCATTATACGTCATTAGGAAATTACAAATTAAAACAATGAGATATCACTACACACCTGTCGGAATGGCCAAAACCCGGAACACTGACAGCACCAAATGCTGGTGAGACTGTGGAGCAACAGGAACACTCATCACTGCCGGTGGGAATGCAGAATGGAGCAACCACTTTGGAAGACAGTTCGGTGGTTTCTTACAAAACTAATATACTCTCACCATATGAGCCAACCATATGCTCTTTGGTATTTACTGAAATGAGCTGAAAACATGTCCACACAAAAACCTGCACAGGAATAATTATAGAAGGTTTATTCATAATGCTAAAACTTGGAAGCAACCAAGATGTCCTTCCATAGGCAATGGATAAACAAACTGGTACGTGAAGATATGAAGAAACTTTACATGCATATTACTAAGTGAAAGAAGCCAATCTGAAAAGGCTACAGACTGTATGGTTCTAACTATATGACATACTGGAGTGGTTCCCAGGGGATGGGTGAGGGGGGAGGATGAATAGGCAGATCATGGAGGATTTTAAGAGCAGTGGAACTATTCTGCATGATAGAGTAATGATGGACATATGTTGTATACATGTGTCAAAACCCACGGAATGTACAACACAAAGAGTGAATCTGAACGTAAACTATGGACTTTGGATGATAATAATGTATCAATATTGGCTCATCAATTGTATTTAAAAAGTACCAAATTAATGCAAGATATTAATAATAGGGGAAATGGGGTGGGAGGGGGAGCGAAATGGCTAAACAGGAACTCCCTGTGCCATCTTTCTGTAAACCTAAAACTGCTCTATAAGACAAAGTGTATTAATTTTTTTAAGTTTAGCAGATTGTCTAGCTATAAGATCAATATCAAAATCAACTGGACAGGCTCCTGGAAGGATGGCAGAGCCGGCAGCACCGGGAACCCCTCTCCCGCCTGGGCAACTACTGCACTGGCAGAATGTGCCCAATGTAACTATTCTGGAAGTCTGCAGTCTGCTGAAGGCTTGTAAATTCCAGGGGAAGGTTTGGAGGGTTAAACTGCTCTCAGCTCTTAGCACAGGAACAGCTACCCATTCCCCACCCCAGGACCCAGGAGGCAGCTGTACATGTGTCCCTGGAGCATCTTGCAGGACCTAGGGTGGGCAAAAAGGACCCTGTCCTCCAAAAACTGGGAATCGGCTCTGAATGATGCTTCTGATCACAGAGGAGCAGGCAGAGAGGCAGGAGGCCACGGCTGTTGCACCTGCCCCCAACTGTTCCAGCCCCTGCCCTTCTGGCTGAAGTGACTTCCAGGGGGTTTAAATGCTATTCACAGTAGCATTACTCACAATGGCTAAAATGTGGAAGCAACCTAAGTGTCGATCATAGATGAACAGATAAGCAAAATGTGGTTCATCCATACAATGGAATATTATTCGGCTTTTAAATGGAATGAACTACTAATAATACCTGCTATAACGTGCATGAACCTTGAGGATATTACTCTCAGCGAAATAAGCCAGACACAAAAAGACAAATATTATATGATTCCACTTACACATGGTACTTAGAGTAGTCAAAATCATAGAGACAGAAAATAGAATAGTGGTTGCCAGGGGCTGGGAAGAGTGGGGAAATGGGAGTTATTGTTCAATGGGTATCCGTTTTACAAGATGAAAAGAGTTATGGGGATGGGCAGTGGTGATGGTTGTACAACAATGTGAATGTGAATGTATTTAACACCACTGGATTGCACACTTAAAAATGGCTAAGATAGTAAATTTTATGTTACATGTATTTTAACACAAGAGAAAAAAATCAGTAGCATAAGAATCCATGAGTCCACACTAACAAATAAGCAAATAAGTAAACAGGGGCAAAGAAAAGTTTTTAATAGAACACCAACTAATACATATGAAAGGAATGACAATTTTACAATCATTATATGAACAACTGATGCAAGCAAGAATCATCATCAGGTGCTAAAACGAATGGGTAGAAGTACGATGAGAAACAGGATATTTACATAGTTTAAAATTATCTCCCCAAGAGGGCAGACAGGAGAAGCAAGAAGAACTACAATCCTGCAGCCTGTGGAACAAAAACCACATACACAGAAAGACAGACAAGATGAAAAGGCAGAGGACTATGTACCAGATGAAGGAACAAGATAAAACCCCAGAAAAACGACTAAATGAAGTGGAGATAGGCAACCTTCCAGAAAAAGAATTCAGAATAATGATAGTGAAGATGATCCAGGACCTCGGAAAAAGAATGGAAGCAAAGATCGAGAAGATGCAAGAAATGTTTAACAAAGACCTAGAAGAATTAAAGAACAAACAAACAGAGAGGAACAATACAATAACTGAAATGAAAATTACACTAGAAGGAATCAATAGTAGAATAACTGAGGCAGAAGAACGGATAAGTGACCTGGAAGACAGAATGGTGGAATTCACTGCTGCAGAACAGAATAAAGAAAAAAGATGAAAAGAAATGAAGACAGCCTAAGAGACCTCTGAGACAACACTAAACGCAACAGCATTCGCATTATAGGGGTCCCAGAAGGAGAAGAGAGAGAGAAAGGACCCGAGAAAATATCTGAAGACATCAGAGTCAGAAACTTCCCTAACATGGGAAAGGAAATAGCTACTCAAGTCCAGGAAGTGCAGAGAGTCCCATACAGTATAAACCCAAGGAGAAACATGCCAAGACACATAGGAATCAAATTGGCAAAAATTAAAGACAAAGAAAAATTATTGAAAGCAGCAAGGGAAAAACGACAAATAACATACAAGGGAACTCCCATAAGGTTAACAGCTGGTTTCTCAGCAGAAACTCTACAAGCCAGAAGGGAGTGGCATGATATACTTAAAGTGAGGGAAGGGAAGAACCTACAACCAAGATTACTCTACCCGGCAAGGATCTCATTTAGATTCGATGGAGAAATCAGAAGCATTACAGACAAGCAAAAGCTAAGAGAATTCAGCACCACCAAACCAGCTCTACAACAAATGCTAAAGGAACTTCTCTAAGTGGGAAACACAAGAGAAGAAAAGGACCTACAAAAACAAACCCAAAACAATTAAGAAAATGGTCACAGGAACATACATATCGATAATTACCTTAAACGTGAATGGATTAAATGCTCTAACCAAAAGACACAGGCTTGCTGAATGGATACAAAAACAAGACTCATCTATATGCTGTTTATAAGAGATGCACTTCAGACCTGGGGACCCATACAGACTGAAAGTGAGGGGATGGAAAAAGATATTCCATGCAAATGGAAATCAAAAGAAAGCTGGAGTAGCAATACTTATGTCAGATAAAATAGACTTTAAAATAAAGAATGTTACAAGAGACAAGGAAGGACACTACATAATGATCAAGGAATCAATCCAAGAAGAAGATATAACAATTATAAATATATATGCACCCAAGAAAGGAGCACTTCAATACATAAGGCAACTGCTAACAGCTATAAAAGAGGAAATCAACTGTAACACAATAATAGTGGGGGACTTTAACACCTCACTTACACCAATGGACCGATCATCCAAAATAAAAATAAATAAGGAAACAGAAGCTTTAAATGACACAACAGACCAAACAGATTTAATTGATATTTATAGCACATTCCATCCAAAAACAGCAGATTACACTTTCTTCTCAAGCGCGCACGGAACATTCTCCAGGATAGATCACATCTTGGGTCACAAATCAAGCCTCAGTAAATTTAAGAAAATTGAAATCATATCAAGCATCTTTTCTGGCCACAATGCTATGAGCTTAGAAATGAATTACAGGGAAAAAATGTAAAAAACACAAACACACGGAGGCTAAACAATGTTACTAAATAACCAAGAGATCACTGAAGAAATCAAAGAGGAAATCAAAAAGTACCTAGAGACAAATGACAATGAAAACACGACAATCCAAAACCTTTGGGATGCAGCAAAAGCAGTTCTAAGAGGGAACTTTATAGCTATACAAGCCTATCTCCAGAAACAAGAAAAATCTCAAATAAACTAACTAACCTTACACCTAAAGGAACTAGAGAAAGAGGAACAAACAAAACCCAAAGTTAGCAGAAGGAAAGAAATTGTAAAGATCAGAGCAGAAATAAATGAAATAGAAACAAAGAAAACAATAGCAAAGATCAATAAAACTAAAATCTGGTTCTTTAAGAAGATAAACAGAATTGATAAACCATTAGCCAGACTCATCAAGAAAAAGAGGGAGAGGACTCAAATCAATAAAATTAGAAATGAAAAAGGAGAAGTTACAACAGACATCGCAGAAATAGAAAGCATCCTAAGAGACTACAAGCAACTCTATGCCAATAAAATGGACAACCTGGAAGAAATGGACAAATTCTTAGAGACGTATAACCTTCCAGGACTGAACCAGGAAGAAACAGAAAATATGAACAGACCAATTACAAGTGATGAAATTGAAACTGTGATTAAAAATCTTCCAACAAACAAATGTCCAGGACCAGATGGCTTCACAGGTGAATTCTATCAAACATTTAGAGAATAGCTAACACCCATCCTTCTCAAACTCTTCCAAAAAAATGCAGAGGAAGGAACACTCCCAAACTCATTCTATGAGGCTGCCATCACCCTGATGCCAAATCCAGACAAAGATACTACAAAAAAAGAAAATTACAGACCAATATCACTGATGAATATATGCAAAAATCCTCAACAAAATACTAGTAAACCGAATCCAACAACACATTCAAAGGATCATACACCATGATCAAGTGGGATTTATCCCAGGGATGCAAGGATTCTTCAACATACGCAAATCAATCAGTGTGATACACCATATTAACAAATTGAAGAATAAAAACCATATGATCATCTCAATAGATGCAGAAAAATCTTTTGACAAAATTCAACACCCATTTATGATAAAAACTCTACAGGGGGCTTCCCTGGTGGCGCAGTGGTTGGGAGTCCACCTGCCGATGCAGGGGACGTGGGTTCGTGCCCCGGTTTGGGAAGATCCCACATGCCGCGGAGCGGCTAGGCCGATGAGCCATGGCTGCTGAGCCTGTGCGTCGGGAGCCTGTGCTCCGCAACGGGAGAGGCCACAGCAGTGAGAGGCCCGCATACCGAAAAAAAAAAAAAAAAAAAACTCTACAGAAAGTGTACATAGAGGGAACCTACCTCAACATAATAAAGGCCATATATGACAAACCCACAGTAAACATCATTCTCAATGGTGAAAAACTGAAAGCATTTCCTCTAATATCAGGAACAAGACAAGGATGTCCACTCTCACCACTATTATTCAACATAGTTTTGGAAGTCCTAGCCATGGCAATCAGAGAAGAAAAAGAAATAAAAGGAATACAAGTTGGAAAAGAAGTAAAACTGTCACTGTTTGCAGATGACATGATATTATACATAAAGAACCCTAGGGCTTCCCTGGTGGCGCAGTGGTTGAGAGTCCGCCTGCCGATGCAGGGGACACGGGTTCGTGCCCCGGTCCGGGAAGATCCCACATGTTGCGGAGTGGCTGGGCCCATGAGCCATGGCCGCTGAGCCTGCGCGTCTGGAGCCTGTGCTCCGCAACGGGAGAGGCCACAACAGTGAGAGGACCGCGTACTGCAAAAAAAAAGAACCCCAAAAATGCCACCAGAAAACTACTAGAGCTAATCAATGAATTTGGTAAAGTTGTAGGATACAAAATTAATGCACAGACATCTCTTGCATTCCTATACACTAATGATGAAAAATCTGAAAGAGAAATTAAGGAAACATTCCCATTTACCATTGCAACAAAAAGAATAAAATACCTAGGAATAAACCTACCTAGGGAGACAAAAGACCTGTATGCAGAGAATTGTAAGACACTGATGAAAGAAATTAAAGATGATACCAACAGATGGAGAGATATACCATGTTCTTGGATTGGAAGAATCAATATTGTGAAAATGACTATACCACCCAAAGCAAACTACAGATTCAATGCAATCCCTAACAAATTACCAATGGCATTTTTTATGGAACTAGAACAAAAAAATCTTAAAATATGTATGGAGACACAAAAGACCTGGAATAGCCAAAGCAGTCTTGAGGGAAAAATTGGAGCAGGAGGAATCAGACTCCCTGACTTCAGACTATACTACAAAGCTACAGTCATCAAGACAATATGGTACTGGCACAAAAACAGAAACATAGATCAATGGAACAGGATAGAAAGCCCAGAGATAAACCCATGCACCTATGGTTAACTAATCTATGACAAGGAGGAAAGGATATACAATGGAGAAAAGACAGTCTCTTCAATAAGTGGTGCTGGGAAAACTGGACAGCTCCATGTAAAAGAATGAAATTAGAACACTCCCTAACATCATACACAAAAATAAACTCAAAATGGATTAGAGACCTAAATGTAAGACCGGACACTATAAAACTCTTAGAGAAAAACATAGGAAGAACACTCTTTGACATAAATCACAGCACCTTTTTTAATCCACATCCTAGAGTAATGGACATAAAAACAAAATAAACAAATGGGACCTAATGAAACTTAAAAGCTTTTGCACAGCAAAAGAAACCATAAACAAGACGAAAAGACAACCCTCAGAATGGGAGAAAATATTTGCAAATGAATCAACGGACAAAGGATTAATCTCCAAAATATATAAACAGCTCATGCAGCTCAATATTAAAGAAACAAACAACTCACTCCCAAAATGGGCAGAAGACCTAAATAGACATTTCTCTAAAGAAGATGTACAGATGGCCAAGAAGCACGTGAAAAGCTGCTCAACATCACTAATTATTAGAGAAATGCAAATCAAAACTACAATGAGGTATCACCTCACACCAGTTAGAATGGGCATCATCAGAAAATCTACAAAAAACAAATGCTGGAGAGGGTGTGGAGAAAAGGGAACCCTCTTGCACTGTTGGTGGGATTGTAAACTGATACAGCCACTATGGAGAACAGTATAGAGGTTCCTTAAAAAACTAAGAATTACCGTATGACCCAGCAATCCCACTACTGGTCATATACCCAGAGAAAACCATAATTCAAAAAGACACATGCACCCCAATGTTCATTGCAGCACTATTTACAATAGCCAGGTCATGGAAGCAACCTAAATGCCCATCAACAGACGAATGGATAAAGAAGTTGTGGTACATATATACAACGGAATATTACTCAGCCATAAAAAGGAACGAAATTGGGTCATTTGTTGAGACGTGGATGGATCTAGAGACTGTCATACAGAGTGAAGTAAGTCAGAAGGAGAAAAACAAATATCGTATATTAACGCATGTATGTGGAACCTAGAAAAATGGTACAGATGAACCAGTTTGCAGGGCAGAAGTTGAGACACAGATGTAGAGAACCAAAGTATGGACATCAAGGGGGGAAAGCAGCAGCAGGGGTGGGGATGGTGGTGTGATGAATTGGGTGATTGGGATTGACATGTATACACTGATGTGTATAAAACTGAAGACTAATAAGAACCTGCTGTATAAAAAAGTACATAAAATAAAATTTCAAAAATTAAAATAAAAAAAACTTTCTTCCACAAAGAGGAAAGTATTAACTTTACAGTGGGGAAAACAAGTGGCCATCTCCTTAATCAACAGTCAGTGTTGACACATGCTTCCTAATATGATGCACTGAGAAGCCCCATCACTTTTGTTACTTGCTCGACAAAAATGCTTAATTTTATAACCTAAATCTTGTCATGGGCAAACACAGAAAAACATACATTGAGGACATTCTACAAAATAACTTGCCATATTCTTCAAAAATGTCAGTCATCAAACACAAGGAAAGACTAAAGAACTGTTCCAGGTTAAAGAACTAATATATGACAACTAAATACAATGACCCTGGGTTAGACCTTGAGGAAAAATGTTTCCATAAACCACACCACTGGTACTACTAGGACAATTTAAATAAGTTCCATAGATTAAATAATGGTATTATACCAATGTTAATATTGTGACTCATATTTACATAAGAGAATAACCTCATTAAAAAAAATACTAAAGGAAGCCACAACAATGAGAAGCCTGCACACTGCAATGAAGAGTAGCCCCCGCTCACCACAACTAGAGAAAGCACGCACACAGCAACAAAGACCGAACACAGCCATAAATAAATAAATAAATTTATTTATTTTTAAAAAATACTAAAGGGCTTCCCTGGTGGCGCAGTGGTTGACAGTCCACCTGCCGATGCAGGGGACATGGGTTCGTGCCCCGGTCCGGGAAGATCCCACATGCCGCGGAGCGGCTGGGCCCGTGAGCCATGGCCGCTGAGCCTGCGTGTACGGAGCCTGTGCTCCACAACGGGAAGGGCCACAACAGTGACAGGCCCGCGTACAGCAAAAAAAAAAAAAAAAAAAACTAAAGTATTTAGGGATTAAGGTAATCACATTTGCAATTTACTTTCAAATGGTTCAGGAAAAAACATATGGGAGGGAGTATGATGAAGGAAATACAGTAAAATGTTAAAGTGGAATTAATTAAAGAAACTTCACCTAAAGCTGGAGTCAAGACAGGCCTGTAAGGGAAGTGCTCAGGCCCACCAGGCATCATCAATTACCCCAAACAGGAAAAAATGGCCCTCCACATCTCGGGCAGGAAGGTGTCTCTGCTTACTATCCCGCAGGAAGAAGAAAACTCTCTTTCCCACGACAGCCCAGCCAATCAGAGACAGCAGCAGCCCATCAATGGGAAGCCTCCATACTCTGGATCCCCAACCCCTCCAACAGACTCTCTGGTTATCACAGCCCCTATAAAAGCAAGTTCCCTTTCTTATTCTCTGGATTTTCCTGTGATCTGTCACAGTTCGCATGTCCCGAATTGCAATTCCTCTGGCTATTCTGAATAAACTCCCTTTTGCTGGTAAATGAACTGGCTATTGTATTATAAGAGTTAACATTAACAACTGAGCAATAGCTGGAAGAGGTAAATAGCAGTGCTTTTTACTCCTTTATAACTTTCCTACAATTTTGAAGTTAATGAAGAATTTCAAGTCAATCTAGTAAAATGGAATATCCCATATATGTATTACTAGAGTAACTGACGCCCTCAAACTATACCTAAAAACACTCCTAAATTAAAAATCTTAATATAACAAGTTAATATATTTGTTTAAAAAAAAAAAACTTATGTTCAAACTCTCTAGAGGTAAAAATAATAAAGTAATTGGGGGAAAGTATCTGTAACATAAGATACAGAATTATTGTGCTTAATAAACATGTAAGGCAAGAAGAAAACTCATCCCAGCAACAAAGTTGGAAAGGGTATGAATGGCAATTCATATGTGAAAGAAGAAACAGAAATGACCCATAAACGTCTGGAAAGAATATTTTAGCTCAGTAATCTCCAAAGAAATACAAATGAAGTAAATCCACCAGAAAACTATCATAATTTACCTTCCAAAGCAGGAGTTTTTACATAATAACAATAGTAATTCTGTGCTTATCACATGCCAATCTCCCAGTGCTTTCGTGTGGTATCTCAATCCTCCCAGTTCCGTGAGGCTGTACTATTGCCGCATGTGGCAGGGGGAACCTAGGCAGGAGGGTGAAGTGACTAGACTAGGATCTCAAGCAGAGAACGGGCAGGGGCAGGCGCATCCACCCAGACAGGCTGACTCCAAGCCCACATGGCTCTAGGGAAGAATAATGGTCCTGAACAAAGATTTAACAAGAGGATACTGGCTCAGGTTAAAATGGGGAAAAGCTGTAAAACAGCAATGAAAATTCAGAAATAACCATCACAACCCATACTGGAGGAGATGCCAAACGACAAGGGAAGTTATCAGCTGCTCTCAGGAACCTCACGGTAAACGGAGCCAGTTATGTGAAAGGTGCACCGTGGAGATCAAACAGTCAGAACACCCTCTTCTCAGGGGTGAGGAAGCGCAGCTGGCTTTCTTTCTGGTGCTTTTCTGTATCGTCCAAGTCTCCTTCAAAGAGCTTGTTTTACTTTTATTATAATAATTCTTAAAAAGATGAGTAAGAAGGAAGGTCAATCCTGTGAGGGCATCTCTGAGGACAAGGTTGCCAAAGGAAAGGACCCCAGATCACATGCACAGCACACAGCCAAGGGACCAGCCTGGCCTGGGTGACAAAATGAAGACTAGACACAGTGCCCGCTTGTGCCCCCTTGTGGCTGCACAGCCTGCCAGACAGAGGGAAACCAGCAAAAACATGACTGGATACTCCTCCGATTTTTTTGGAAATAAAGCAACATGCTCCTAAATAACTCATGGGCCAGAAAACTCACAATAGAAATAGAAAATGCTTTTAACTGAACGATACATCAAAACTTACTTATAAACTTAAGTGTACATTTAAAAAGAAAGCCTGAAAATCATTTATCTAAGCATCCATCAAAGAGAGCTTTCTCCTCTGTGGGAGGATTTACTGCAACTTCTTATTTTTCAAACCGTGGTCGCAGACCATTGGTGAGTTATGATTAACATTTACTTAAATTGAAAATATACATATTATTTATACCTATATAGATAAAGGGATAGTATACATCTTTAATTTTAGCTGTACCTTATAGATTTATTAATAGATTTATTTATTATCTGTATGTAAGCAATAGTTTCATAAAATACAAAATAGGATGCACACATGCCATATACTGAAAATAAGAAATATGTGTCCATTTATTACACTGCTGTCTCAGTTAGTTGTACGGTTTTATACACAAAGGTATGGGCATGATATACACTGCGTCTCTCACTAAGGAATGGCCCATGCTGGAAAACGGCCACTCTTACACGACGGCGAACTGAGCAACAGAAGCACCGCGCGGCCAGCTGGATAGGCCATTCCAACCACAGCCACCCTTTCTGCCCTGTACACACAGCGATGGCTCCTTAAGGCCAGGCTGCAACCTCTCTGATAGGCTCAGGCTTTGTTGCCTCGCCTTTTCAGATTGCAGCCAGGGAGCAATCTTATAACTACTTGCAAGCCTGGGAATTCTGGTGGCGTTCTCCCATACAGTTATAGCTCAGCGATCAGTTTAGAGGTTGTTCTCCATCCTTCAAATCTTTATTCTGCCTACTCAACGCAGAGCAACCCTCTTCAGCAGTGATGTGAGGATCCTGCAGCCCCTGCCTGTTCTATGTTTCCCAGTCTAGTAGAGCAACATTGGGATGAACCTGTAGACACCAGAGAATCTCATAATGTAATTTCCAGAAAGCATATATTTTATTTTAGCTGTATTATGTAGAAAGAATTTATATTCATTTAATGTCGTTCACAGGCAATTATGCTATCCTCTAAGGGTGAACGTGTAATTATTCTGTAACAACTTCCTTGCATCATTTTTTCTCTAGGTAAGCTTTGTAAGTCTTTGAAATTGAGAAAATAACATTTGAACTAATAAAGTTGAAAAATCAGCATTTTTTTAAAAAAGAGGCTTTTAAAAAAAAAATACAGACTGCTATAGAAGTTCCCTTGCCAAAACTGATTCATAAAAGAGCTAAAGTTTGTTTGTTTACAAAATTACTAGAAAATAGAGATAAAAGAAAATGACTATATATGAAAAGTTGGATGTGTGTTTTCAGTAGAAGGTATGAGGGGGACTTCCCTGGTGGCACAGTGGCTAAGACTCCACGCTCCCAATGCAGGGGGCCCGGGTTCGATCCCTGGTCAGGGAACTAGATCCCACATGCATGCTGCAACTGGAAGTTTGCATGCCACAACTAAGGATCTTGCCTGCCACAACTAAGGACCCGGTGAGCTGCAACTAAGACCCAGTGCAACCAAATAAATATTAAAAAAAAAAAAAAGGTATGAGGAATAAGGATGCATTTTTGTTGAAAGGAAAAAAAGAAAGTAATTTTGTTGTAAGTAAAATGATTGTTCCAGAATAAGAAAGGAAAAAGGACAAAACTTGAATGGATATAAAAAGCTGTAGGTTTATAGAAAAGGAATCTGGAGAAAGGAATTTTATGTGTAGTCACGTTGACTAAGACTGGAATGGATTTATACAAGTTTTTAAAAAAGGAAGAATTTTAATATCAAAATTACACTGATTCTGGGACTTCCCAGGTGGCTCACTCGTTAAGAATCTGCCTGCCAATGCAGAGGACACGGGTTCGAGCCCTGGTCGGGGAAGATCCCACGTGCCGCAGAGCAACTAAGCCCGTGCACCACAACTACTGAGCCTGTGCTCTGGAGCCCGTGAGCCACAACTACTGAGTCCGTGTGCCACAACTACTGAAACCCAACGCCTAGAGCCTGTGATCCGCAACAAGAGAAGCCACCACAATGAGAAGTCCGTGCACCGCAACGAAGAGTAGCTCCTGCTCGTTCCAACTAGAGAAAGCCCACACGCAGCAAGAAAGACCCAATGCAGCCAAATATAAATTAAAAAACAAAAAAAATTACACTGGTACAAAATTAGAATTTGCTTTTCTCTGTTAAAAGGATAGTTTTCTTAGATTATTGGTCTGCTCTTAATAAGAAAGGGTAAACAAATGTTTTTCTTTACCTTTAATGTAATATGTCTAGAAAACTAAGATTCTATGATTTGTCTTTTTTGGGTCTTTGATTACTTAAGAAAACTGAGTCTTCTCTATTAAAAGAGACAAGCTTTTTTACAACTATGTAACTTTTCGTATGTGTTAAATTTCATGGGAAGCATTTTCAAATAAGAAGTGATGCTGAACTTTTTTTAGGAAATATTTATGTGGAAATTATTAATAAATATTCCAGGACTTCCCTGGTGGCACAGTGGTTAAGAAGCCGCCTACCAATGCAGGAGACATGGGTTCAAGCCCTGGTCTGGGAAGATCCCACATGCCGTGAAGCAACTGAGCCCGTGTGCCACAACTACTGAGCCTGCACTCTAGAGCCCATAAGCCACAACTACTGAGCCCACGTGCAACAACTACTGAAGCCCACGCGCCTAGAGCCCGTGCTCCACAACAAGAGAAGCCACCACAATGAGAAGCCTACACACTGCAATGAAGAGTAGCCACCACAATGAGAAGCCTACACACTGCAATGAAGAGTAGCCCCTGCTCGCCACAACTAGAGAAAGCCTGTGCACAGCAACAAAGACCTAACACAGCCATAAATAAATAAATAAATTTATTGAAAAATAAATAAAATAAATATTCCAGTAATCATATGAAATTCCCAAAAATCTGGTATGCCCTGATATAATTCCAGCTCTTTTCATTTACAAACAGTTATTATTTTACTCTGATGCTTCTGCAAAAATGTTCCTGCAAAAGTGCTTCATCTTCAAAGAGATTCATGGAAAAGACCCTCACAAGTACTCTAGAATGTAGGCTTCTGATAACGGCTCATTCATTAGCGTTCTGTTTTCCAAAATTAAAGGACCCTTTTTCTCCTCTTTTAAGCTGTCTGCAACTTACAGCAATTTAGTAAACACTTATCTTTTTCTCCCTACCTGGTCCCTCAAGAATTCTGAAACTCCTATTAAATATTCTTATTTTTTCATAACAATACATATGTATAAAAGTTAAGTAAGAATCTGTTCTTGTAACAGGACACAACTGGACAAGTCCTTGGCTTGGCCTCTTAGCCTAAAGAGACTTTAAAGATCCAATATGAGATTCCTCATGAAAAGTTCCAACGAAACAGATTTTAAAGAGCCTATATGGTCAGTCGCTATTCCTGCTGCACTTTTATAAATAATCAGGCCAAGTTTATTGAAACTAGACTCAGTTATCTTTGATAGAAATGGAGGTGATTATAGAGAGAAAAATCATGTTTCAATAATACACCTTTATGTACATCAGATTCTAGTACTATTAATTGTCTTTTAAATTTGTTTTCTAAGTGTAAACTGGACTGAATCCTGAATTCTTCTGACTTCCTCCAATATGTGGCTAGAACTCTTACAATTTTCTTCCACTCTTTTGATTTTTGAATCACTATGAAACTAAAACTGCCCTTTTCCTGAAGCCCTGCAAGCAAAAGCTGGACAACTTGATACAAACTTCAACAGCTCATGTGAGGACAATTCTCATGCCTGTTGCTGTGTGGCCACTCAGAAAGATCACCAGAGACATTCACACTGAAAACCAGGAAAATCTGTCTAATTGCCACACTTGTCCTCACTGCATCTGAAGATGCTTAGAACCCAGCATCTAGAAGTCGTCTCAACTAGCTGCTCTCCAAACTCAGAAATTGAATTTATAATTTCCTTGAATTATTTACCATTATTTTTCTTTTGTTTCCATAGAAATGCCTCTCATTGAATTACCTGATTGTGCAGATCATATAGAGGCCTAATTTATGTGGAAAGACATCTACGATGCTGCCTCCTGAAGTAAACACCCAAGGTGCATCCTGTCCTGAGGAACACTGAGGACATGTGATTGCTGACACAACATGTGCACCTCCGTAAACAACTTTTAAAGTTTTTGTAGACTGACTTAGAAAGGTAATACCCGAATCTGATTATAACCCATTTGATTTATTTAATTGATTAAATTTGGGCTCTGGGAAATTTTTCAATCTTGATTATTGTTCTTTTTATGGTCATCACATTAATTTCGCAACAGTTTTAAATGCCTACCAGCAGCCACTCACATACCAAATGGCATCAGGATCAGACAACTGGATGAAATTTGCAATAACCACATGAATGATGAAGATGGTGACTACATGGCCCTCCAACCTGTCAATTCAACTAGTGAAAACAGCAAATACGTGACTCTTCAGCCTGACTACAACAACGGTGGAGAGAGAGAATAACACTACACTGCTTGGTGATACTCTCAGCCGGCTGAGACAATGACCAAAATGGGGAACTGTTAAAATCAAAAACAAACAGAGCCCAGCCTCGAAAATTCCCTGAGCAGACAAAACCAGTTTAATCATACAAACAAAGGCTAATTTAGCTTATTTTGCAAGACTAACTTGACCTGGGTCATTTCTTGTTTACACCTCTGGAAATCATAAAGAAACTTGAACTGCTTCCCAAGGTTGATACGAGGTAATCACTGAAAATTCTAATATTGTAACCAATCACTGTGAAGAATAAACAGTTACTGCCTTCTCACAATATAAGCTCTTTATAACAATATATACCCGAGCCTCATTCAATGTTTTGGTTTGTGCACTCTTGGTTTGCAAACTGTCTTTGTGGTGTGTACGTGATCAGTTTTTACTAATGATTCATTGGCTTTACTTTTAGCTATTTATGAACCTTTGACAAAATCCTTATCAAATTGAATCCAACAATATATAAAAAGCAAAGCACATGATGACCAAGCTGAATCTATACCAGGTTTACCAAGAGCCATGAAACAACAGAATCATACAAGGATGAAGGAAAATCTACAAGAACCGCACAGAAGCCCCATAACACAGCAAGTCCACATCCACATCCTCAAGAACTGGGAACCTCTGTGCCCCAAAACACAAGTCTGAGATTGTTCACAGCCGGATGATTCATAATAACCCACTGAGAGGCCCTGAAGGATATACAACAAGCACATGCATAAACAAAGCATGGCGTCTGCATTCGACAGTGGAGAGAGATAGACGTGGGCTTCCACGTTGGGATCACAGTGGGCAGAGGAGAACCGGGGGGGAGCTTCTGGTAATGTGTTTGCCCGACGTGGTCACATGGGTGTGTCCACTTCATAATTAATCCAAGGGCTATATGTATGGTTTGTGTACTTCTCTAAACATGAGCCAGACTTCAACAGGAAAGGTTTATTTAAAAACTACCATTATTTGGGCACAAGTGGAGCTGTGGGTACAGGCATACCTCATTTTATTGTGCTTTGCTTTACTGCACTTCGCAGACACTGTGTTTTTTACCAACTGAAGGTTTTTGGCAACCCTGCATCGAGCAAGGCTATCTGTGCCATTGTTCCAACAGCATTTGCTCACTTCATGTCTCTATCACATTTTGGTGTTTCTCACAGTATTTCAAACTTTTTTATTTTTATTATATCTATTATGGTGATCTGTGATCAGTAATCTTTGATGTTGCTATTACAAAAAGAATTTGACTTGCTGAAGGCTCAGATGATGGTTAATATTTTTTAGCAATAAAATATTTTTAATTAAGATACGTACATCATTTTCTTAGACATAACGCTACTGAACACTTTACAGACGACAATATAGTGTAAACGTAATTTTCATATGCCCTGGGAAACCAAAAATTCACGTGACTCACATTACTGTGATATTTGCAGTGGCTGGAATTGAACCCACAGTATCTCCTAGGTACACCTTTATGTGTCTTCTTTCAATGTTACTAAGAAGATGCAAAAAAATAACTCATTTTTGTGTTATAACTGTGCTACTCTGACCCCCAGTACACACATTTGATATACTTCAGGGCCTACAGCAGGATTCAGGAGCATCTGAAACCCCTTCCATTTTTAAATGAGTTTTATTCCAGAGCCCCCTGCCTGAGATGGGCCCCCGGCCTGAGCACCCCAAGTGAGCAAACGGCTTGCTCTCAATGACATCAAGGTTGTCTGATTTCTTGGCCCCAAGCTAATGGTACCCACGCTGTGTGACTGAGCATCCCTGTGCCAAGGCCGCCCTTACCTGATCTCTCCGGCCCTGTGGTCTGGGAACTGCTTGTGGAAATGCTTCAGCGCCTGCATCACAGCCGAGGTGCACTCCACATATGTGTAGTCAATCATGATGTCCCCTGGGAAAGAAAAGGAAGGCTTGAGAAATGTGAACTTTACCTCAGCTGCCCAATTCGGCAATTCAGGCCAAACCGTGACACAGGAGAACGCCGTAACATGCAGAGCCTGTACAACACATCACGCGCTTGACCATCCTCCAAAGGCACGGAGGAAGCGCCACCAGCGAGCAGCCCGGTCACGTGGCCACCAGGTGGGAGGGAGGCACCTACAAGGTGACCTGGAGGCCCATCTGTGCTGCAGGACAGCCAGGCCAGTGGGAGGGTAACAGGGAAGCGCACACAGCAGAGCTGCAGCCCACCCTGAGAAGGCCTCCACAGGAGCACATCTGCCAGTTACAGGAGCCCGACAAATGCAGGCCCGGAGGAAGGGCAGAGGGGCGCACACAGACGCAGCAGGAGGACACAGGCGAGCGGGTCCCCACTGTCACCTCCCTGTGAGGAGCTGTGGGCTCTGTGAGAAGCATTCAGGAGACAGGCCGGCCTCCACGGAAGACAGAGCAGGAGCCGGCCCAGGCTTGGGCCAGAGAGCTGGTGTGAATCCCACCCACCTCCGAGAGGCAGACTGCAGCTTTTCTATCCACAACCAGGGTCACCGCACCCTGGAAAGTCGAGAAGCACGGGACACTCTGGTGCCTGGGGGCTCCTTAGAGCATCCGCCCGCATCGGCCAGAACATTTGTCGGTACTGCCTCCCGCCAGGGGAAAGAGCTCCAGGCTCTGGCCAGAGGTCCAACCTCAGGCACGCAGGGCCCCCGAGTCTGTGGCCACGTAACTGGCCGACCACTCACCGAAGATCTCCGAGGGGTTCAGAAGCTCCAGAAGGTGTCCCCCACGCTTGGTCTCGTAGGTGGCAAACCCTCCGTCAGGGTTCCTCATGCTCAGCAGCTAAAGCCAGCGGGAACATCCTGAGAACTCAGCCATGCGCTGAGCACGCGCAAGGGCCCACAGGCTGTGGCACAGCTTTCTAGAGACACCCCAAGGCTAGGGACCACGGAGCAGGGATGGGAAACAGGGAGCCGGTTTTCATGTTAAACCAGGACCCTCAGGCGCCCAGAACAGTGGGCTGCAACCTTTATCAACCAGGTACTCCGTGGCCGCCCGGGACCACTCCCCGGCACGTGCATGCTTACCACTTATAAAGCACACGTGAGCCACCAAATTATGTGATCTCCACCGTAAAAATTGGAAAAAACTTGGGTGTGCTGAGAGGGTCTGTGGTGGGGTGGCCAAGACTCCACGTGCACAGTGCCCTCAGCTGTGTGACCAGAGCCCCACACCCAGCAGCCTCACCACAGCGACAGCATCGAAGAGCCGCTCTCGTGGGACATGCTTGGTGACAAAGGGACACTTTTCCTGCAGGAGAAGGAGGGACTTCAAGGCCTCAGCTGTGCAGTCGGCAACAATCCAGCCACAGTCCAGTGTACTGAAGGAGAAGCCGCCCTGGAAAGTGTGGGGCTGTAAGGGTGGAGGCCAAGCCCACACCTGGCCACCCCAGGCCATGGCACCTCGCACGCCTGCACAGAGCCGAGGCCCATCCACAGCGGAGGTACAGCCACAGCCCCAAGCCACACACACGTGGACGGCCTCCAACTTCCAGCACAAGGACTGCAGCCTCTGCCCGTCACCGCCTTCAGGCTCTACTGGGGGACGGGCACAAGCAACCCGCTGTGAGAACGCAGCCATGGCCATGTCCATGCCCCCACGTGCTGCAAGAACTGCCCTCCCCACTCCTCCCCTCATCACTGCCATTCATGTTCTGACAGCTTATTTAATGTCTGCACGTGCTGCTAAGTGCACACAGTGTGTGACATGGTGGGGTGAAGCCCACAGAGCTCAGCTACTGCATTTACGCACACTCTTCAGTCAGGAATATCTTGGGTACATCAGTGGAACCCCGCACTGTGCATCTATCAGAACAGGAAGCCGAGGAGAGAGCCCTCCTCGAGGGCAAAGCCCGGCTAACTGAGGCGGGTGGGGTTGGCCGCGGTACCTTGCTCATCTGGCGGTAGTACTTCTGGTAGTCGGGGAGGTTGTCTGGGACCTGGTGAGAATCCGAGGGGCAGGAGGGAGCACGTCACCACCATAGTACACAGACACCGGGCAGGGAGGGGCCAGCACAGCAGGACATGCAGGGACCCAGTGCCGCCGCCCTCATGGTCACCAGTGCCAGTGGGAACCCTCCAGGTAGCACCCACGTGGCCCACCGCCCCCACCCACAATCAGGGCACGCCCTGCCTGTGCGAGGCACGGACCAGGCCTGGTCTCACCTGCGAGACCCGGAGATACTCATGAGCCTTCTGCAGGCAGGACGAAAACTCTGGCCTGTGCTGTGCACCCGCCTGGGAAAGAGGAGGGGGTGAGCCACTAGCCGGCACATGCCTGCGTGCGTGGCTGGTCCCTGGACGACCCTGGCGATACCCGGCCACCACTGGGAACCAGGAGCAAACCCACCCAAGTCTCGGGGCTCTCGGGTTTCTGCCGCCAAGTCAGAAAGACATGGTGGAGCGACAGCAGAAGAGATGGTCCACACCACCCTGGCCCCAGCCCCAGCCTGTGCCCACAGGGCCCCTGCCCATCTAAGGCAGGCCCCCACGTGGCCCAGACTCCTCCCCAAATCCTGCCAACCTCATTCCCACCAGCATAAAGACACGCTCCTGTTTCTCTCTAGTACGTGCTCAAAAGTATCCGTAGTGAGCAATCTGAGCACTGAGAAGGGCCTGGAGCCTGCTCCCCCTTACAGAAGACCCCACCACCTCGTCACCTCGGGAACAGCCCTACAGGTCTCCCTGCCCCTGAAGACTTCAAGCCAGCCCCACACCTAGAGCTGCCAGCAAGACCACTGTCTCGGAGCCCAGGTAAGCGAAGGGTCAGGGCCGGCAGGTGCCGTGTCCGGCTGGATGCAGGGGTGGACATACAGGAAGAGCAGGTGGAGGCTGGAGAATGAGGGACAGAGCCACATACCTCCAGCAGAGCCTGGATGGCGAACGCGGTGTCCCAGATCTGCGAGCCATTGGTACCCTGTGCAAAGAGGACAGCACTACAGCAGCCACCTCCCACCCCCACCCCAACTTCCCAGATCCGATGGGTGCCTAGAGGGCCAAGGAAGGTGCAGGGGCATCCACCAGCTCCTACAGAGAGGTAGGAGTCCAGTCGACTCCTCACCCCAGGCTCTGTACCCCTAAAGCCCACGAGGCCCTGAGAGGGGCTGGTCCTGCAAGGAGACATGGGTCAGGCAGCCAGGCCACCAGCCAGGACAGAGCTCCTCAGAGCACTTCCAGGATTTGGAAGACCACCGCCATGGCCTCCACTGCTTGCCCACTAGCACAGAGCCCAGACAAATCGGTGGCACTAAGGGACACGAGACACTGCAGCCTGGCAGGACCATGTGTGGGAAGAACACACACAGCATCCGGCCCAAAAGACCTGAACCGGATCAAGCCTCAGGGCCGAACTGCCAGTTTGCAGAAAATCTGGGGTGCAGAGCAGGCAGAAGGTAGACATGCTAGGGACAAATGACCCAGAAGAGAAGGGCACCAGGAGACTGTAGGACAAAGGCAACAGCAAGGATCAGCCTCCCGGATTGGATCCTGATACCAATGAACACACAGCAAAACCCCACCGGGGGCTGCCATGAACTCAGTGCGGACGGCACAGCACTTTTGTCAGGACCAGAAGCCCTCGTAAGCTCCAGGGCTGGAGGTGTCAAAGCGGGTGGGGAGCCACGTGAGGGCTCATCGCCCTCCTCTACTTCACGTGTTTCAGGAATATCTTCACACAAGACTGGCAGCATGGGGGCCAGGGAGCTGGAAGTGGGGCTCAAGTGCACCTGGCAAGGGCACCTGGGGGGGGTGGCTGGGCCCATGTGCACTCGTCCCAAAGGGCCCAGAGGTCAGTGTGACCCAAGGACATTGCTGGAGGCACCACATTTGCACACTGAGTGACAGGAGACAAAAGCTCCCGCTCGGTGACCCCAGGGCCCCTGCAGCCGGGACAGGACCAGGTCAGCCCAGGTTGCCCAGGGACCCAGGAGCCCCACCCCCAGGGACACACACAGGACGTAAGCTGGGGGAACAGCACCTACAACACCCAGACACTGGAAACCAGCAAACGGTACAAAACAGAGGTGCGGTGTATGCGGAGAGGGGCCACGGGGAGTGTGTCTCAGGACTCTGAAGGTGGTACCTCTGGGATGCTCAGCTCACGGGGCAGCAGAGGGCACGGGTTCTACTCTGACCGCATCCTGCTGCTGTCCTGACCCCGCTCACCAGACCCAGCATGCGAGCTGTGAGATCATCAGTTGTCCAGCAGCAGCTGGGCTGGCGTCTGAGAACCACCGTGGCCCTCGTCCCCCCACCCCGAGCTGCAGCTCTGAATGACTCTGGTATACAGACTGCTCCCGTGGTGTGGCTGCAGGCCCTCAGCTCTCCCACCACCCCCCAGGGCCTGTTAGCATCCCTGCCAGACAGCACACACCCAGGAGGTGCCCGGCGGTGCCCCTCAGATGTGGGACAAGGGGGACCTGCAGCCACTTACCACACGCTGACAGAACACATCGGGAGGAGTGACTGGGGATCTTAACAAACCCAAAAGGCAGGAACAGTTGCAAGGAAGCAAGCAGCCGTGGCCCTACAGCCCTTACCTGCACTTTCATGCCGTCGAGGCCCAGCCTGCGAGGAGAAGAGTCCAGGTCAGGGAGCAAGGGCAGAGCTGGAAGTCAGGGGCCCAGAGCCCGTGTCCCAAGAGCAATGCGCCCCCGCAGCAGGGGACACGTGAGGACAGCTCCCACCCCCCCACCCAGCTGTGTGGAGGGCCCACCAGGGGAATAGGCCTCCCTCAAACACAGAGTTCCCTGCATGGGACACGCTGGCCTTCAGGCTCTCAGCCACACCCTTCCCGAGGGCCACGCCCTCGCCGCCACACTCACCAGAGGTAATCGGGAATCCTAGACAAGTGCCCCTGGAAGGCAGAGGAGGCCGGCCCCTCCCTGTGCCAGCACGCAAGCATGTTGATGGTTTTCGAGATCTGGAGGAGACAGTCCTGTCAGGACTCTGCTCCACACCTGCCGGGTTCCCGGACTTGAGGGCCGCAGACCTACCCCACCGAGGCCCCAGCACGGCCTTGCTGCAGGCCAGACCTTCTGTTCTAACCCCTTTCCCAAGCACTCACTGCTACCAGGCTGCAGCCCTGCCCTGGGAGAGGTGGGAATGGGCCAAGGCACGTGTGCCAAGGAGGGAGGGGGACGGCAGCAGGGAAGAGACAGGGTGACCTGTAGAGGTGACGGGAGCCCAGCCAGCTGGTGAGCAGAACCGCCACGAGGGTGACGGGCAAGGCGGGGACCCCTGAGTGGGCACATGGGTTGTGGTGTGTCCTGAGCTGCCTGAGATAACTCAGGGGATGGAGGATAGGGCTGAGGGCCACGGGAGAGACGGAGCGACTCGGAGGTGAGACCAGAGGCGCAGGGCCTGACTGCTCAGAGCAGATGTTCTAGAGGCCCAGCTCTCCTACCCCGGGACCTCCTAGGCCAAGGTCCGATTACAGCGCGTTTCTAACTTGCTTTATGCAGCCTTAGGTCAGAGCCCACGCAGAATCCCCTGGCGCTGAAAGGGAAACAACTGGCCCCTCGGTGGGGCGGTGGCAGTTGACATCCCCCAGGTACCACCCGGCCTCGAAAACACCTGGGAGCAGGGTCATGCGTGGGGCTCATGGCCACTGCGCCCACTGGGCTCACACAGAGAAGCCGTGGGCTGACCCAGCACGGTGGCCACGGGCATGGCCGCCCGAGGCTCGCTACAGCGCTGCCTCCTGCACCCAGTGCCCTAAGGCTGCGGGCCAGCCTCCTGACCCTGCACTGGCCACCCGGGCTCACAGCCCCACAGGGCAGTGCAGAGTCAGGAGCCCAGAGGCTCTGAGAAGCAAGGCTCGAGTCACCAGCCTCAACAGGAATCAGGAGTGGAACGCAAGCACCCTGGTCCTGCAAACCCCATAGGAGAAAGGCAAATGGTGGGTTATTAGGGTTGGGGAAGGGGAGAGGACCGGGGGAGGAAAAGCAGCCCACCCCACCGGCCAGAGAGACCTCAGGAGGCGGCCTCAAGAAGCAGTGCTCCAGACACACCAGGTGGTGGGACGGGAGGGCGGGCCAAGCACAGGGGTCCTGGGGGATCAGAGGCCCAGGTCCCACGTAAAGGTGTGACAGCCTCCAGTGGGAGACCTCACCTCCAGGGAGACCCCCACTCCCAGCTCCATAGACACAGGCCTCTGGGCAACCTGCCCCCAGTCCTCGCCCACCCCAGGCCCAGACAGCCAGTGGGCGAGGGGCGCTGACCGGGCCGATGCTGAGGTACTTGGTGAAGCGGTCATCGGCTGCGATGTGCTCATACAGCTTCTGGATGGCCCGCTGCCGCAGGCCGGCGCTGTGGTGGCGCTCGTACAGGTTGAGGATGGCTGCGAGGGAGGGGGGGCGTCAACAGGCACCAGACACGGAGAGGAGTCCCAGCCCCAGCACAGACCCCCCAGGGCGGTCGGCCCACGGCGGCCAGTCTCTGGGCCCCCCCTTGCCACCCCCTCACCCACTCTCCTTGCCTGCTGGTGCAGCCCCCTCCCTGGCATCCTGGTGCTGCCCTGCAGACCCCGCAGCCGTGCAGAGCATGTTGCCTCCCAGTGCCGACAGGGCGGGTCCCGGCTCCCACCCCAGGGCCCATCTGCAGGACCAGTGAGGGAACGAACGAATGAATGAGGGGGAACGTGGCCGCCTGCGCACACAGCACCCGCCAGGCTCCAAGGGGAGGCCACCCGGCTCTGAGCAGCCAGGAGGACCCACGGGAGATGGGCTTGGACTGGCCTCGTGGGGTCCCGCCCCTTCTCTCCCACTGAGGAGGAACTACCGGCCCCTCAAGGCCCTGGGCTCCGAATCCTCTGTCCAGGAGCCCGAGCCCCAGGTGGGTCTGCTGGACACGAGGTGTGCACGCCGGCCCCCTTGTCCCCACAGGACCCCAACGCCAGGACTCATCGTAGGGCCATGTCCCTCCGCGTTCCCTGTCACTTTAGGTGTCGACCGACCCCCGGGGGGCCCAGCCAGCCCCTGGGGGCACCCACCATACACCACGTGGAGCAGCCAACTGTGCGGCGTGTACAGCTCATCGGGGGCCACGCTGTCCCTGTGCGCCGGCCAGTCGATGCGGCCGTAGTCCTCCACGTAGAGCTCCTGAGGGCGGCAGCGCCTCAGCCCCAGACCTGCCCGTCCCCTCTGCTGCCTGCCCTCCCGAGCACCGATGAGCACCCACCCTGCTCCCCAAGCCCCATGTCAGGGCTGCTCCCCAGGGACACACTGGGGCCTGGCCTTTGCTCACAGGTGCCCTGCAGCCCATCCCACTGCACAAGCCCCCAGGCAGTCATTTAGGGACAGGAGGTGGAGGCTCCACTCTGTGGGGCTCTCGGCTCCGTGGGGCCCCCGAGAGCGGGCATACGTGGTCAGGCTCACCTGGCGGAGGCTCTGGACCAGCGGGTCCTCCTCAGCGCTCAGCCGGATGCCATAGCAGTAGGCCATGGGCAGGTACACCTGCCGGCAGTGGCACCAGATGGTGGAGGGATGCGCGGGCATCCAGTCAGGAAACAGCCTGGCGGGACAGCGTGTCAACAGGGCCCCCCACCACTGCAGCCCGGGGCCCTTTCAAGCCTGAACACGGGGTGGACGGCTGTCTCCGGCCCAAGTGGCTCACCAGGTGCCTCCTAAAGCCAGGAGACTTGGCTCCTAGACGGTGAGGACTGCCTGTGGGTTCCCAGTTGTGACAAACGTGCCACAGTAACAAAAACGTTAATCACGGAGATACTGAGTGAGGGGTCTACAGAAACGCTCTGGACTACCTCTGCAACTTTTCTGGAAATTGAAAACTACTCCTAAATAAAAAGTTCACCTAAAAATCTTCAGGACTGCCACATCTTCTCAAGGCCTGTGTCTTTGATCGTTACCTCTGCTGTGCTTCACCCAGATATGCAGCCTGACGTGAGCACAGCTCTGCCAGCCTCCCAGGTAGGGGCGCGCCTGGGCTGTTTTCTCCACCCGCCCCTTTCAGCCTCCATCCTCGAGTGAGAGGGGAGGCCACGTGGAGGCCATGGGGAGGTGAACCTGCCTCCCCTGCTCCCAGGCGTAAGGGTTGGGCGGATGTCCTCAGCCCCACCACCCCTGGCCTCACTCTCGAGGGCTCCTCCACTCACTTTAAAGGGCGTTTGCTACATTTTGGGCAACGTTTCCAGCTTTCCTGCAGCTGAAGCGGTTCAGGGTCTCTGGTCCTTCATCCTGCACACCTGCCCTTTACACTCTAACCTATGCCCTCCAAAACACCTTCCGCCAAGACTAGCAGTGCCCTAGTTACCAAGAGGCTCGGCAACCACGGCCTGGGCCCTGCGGCGCGGGGATGCAGCCAACACAGTCCCCCACACCCGCCTCTGACACCACACCCCTCCCAGCACCTGCTCAGTGCCTTCCTCTGCGGCTCCTTACACACCGGGTAGGTCCGAGGTCCAGCCAGCAGGCCCACCGGTAAGGAACGCTGGAATGGCCCCAGACCACTTCCCACCCCTTCCAGAGTGGCCAGCCTTGGGTAGGTCTGCCCCGGTGGAGGCTGGGCCGTCGGCCCTTTCATCAGGCCCCTGCTGTCATCTCCTGATCGGCCCCTTCACCTCGCACCTCTCCTCTACTGAAGTTCCCTAGCGCAAGGGCCCCCCAACCTCCCTGACAGCTCCCTGCTCCAGGGACCTCACCTCCTGAAGGTGATATTGGGGTACTTATACGCATATGAATGTATTCGGGACACATGTCCAGAGATTTCATTAGATATTCACAAAATGTTTAAAATCTCTGGCTTATAAGTATCACACAATATGGAATTAATGTCGATTTTGCTGAGTTTTTAAGCACTACTGTAGTTCTGTTAAAAGAAAATTCTTATCTTTTAAAAACACACACTGAGGGCTTCCCTGGTGGCGCAGTGGTTGAGAGTCCGCCTGCCGATGCAGGGGACATGGGTTCGTACCCTGGTCCGGGAAGATCCCACATGCCGCAGAGCGGCTGGGCCCGTGAGCCATGGCCTCTGAGCCTGCATGTCTGGAGCCTGTGCTCCGCAATGGGAGAGGCCACAACAGTGAGAGGCCCGCGTACAAAAAAAAAAAAAAACACACACTGAAGAGTTTGCAGGGGAAACAGAATGTCTGGGATCAACTTTAACATTCACCAGCAAAAAAGACAAGGGGGACAGTCAGCACGGCACACCCAACACTGGGCTGGGGAGGCCTGCATGGGCTGTCACCTCCTTTCCTTTATTTCTGTAGATACTCAAAATGTCCATAACAAGACAGTCACAGGCATCTATGCAACAAAGGCAGCACGTCACGCCCCACACCAGAGGTTCTGTAACCAGCAAGGCGGGACCCCAGCCACCTGCCACATGGCCCAACGCCCCTGCACCTCCCTCCCTCCTGCCCAAGAGGGAACGCTCTCCTATCGTCTGTAGGACTCAGCCAAGCAGGGGCTCTGCCAGAAGGCTAACGCCACCCAACTCCACTGAACGGACAGCCCCTCATCTGACTAACAGGCAGCAAGTGACCCAGGGCGGCCTCACTCTACTCGCAAAGAGAGTGGTGATCGTAGATGGGGAAGCGTACCACATTTCTGGGAACAGAGTGTTGAGGCCTTCCCAGCTGTACACGTTCAGGACAGCCAACCAGAACTTCCCCCAGGAGGGGATGAACACAGCACCACCTGTGGGGAGAGAACAGGCCCCATCACCTGCCTCTGACTGTGAACATGAGACCCTCAGGAATCCAGTCCCCTTCAAAAGGCAGGCCTGCTAAGGATCCTCTCCCTGTCGTAAGACGCAGGCTCCAGAACCACTCGGGACCACCCAACACCAGGGCTGTTGGGTGGAACCGACGTCTTCCCCAGAACAAGCCTATCTGGCCCCTGCCCCCAGGAAGTAGAAGCTGGGAAGGTGAGAGGCCCAGGCGCACACGGCAGCCCCTGTCCACATGGGCCTGGAGGTGATGAGGGAGTTGACTGTGCACGCTCGGCCTTCTCCCTCCTGAGTCCACCTGGCTGTCCCGCGCGACACTGTACCCACGCAGCAGACGGTCTGGACTGTGGCTGTGGGGATGCTCGTGGCCCCGTGTTGGAGCCACCCCCAGCAGCACTGGTCCCAAGCACAGAAAAACCATCCTGGACACGATTCACAAGGAGGTCTCACCCCAAACCCAGGTGTGCAGAAAGCAAAGAACCCACAAAGCTACTAGGGAAGCGTGGCCTGAAGACATTCCTTCCCAGACAAGGACCCAGAAATCAGCCTTGCGACCTCACACTAGCGAGCCCAGAAGCTGACGATGGATTCGTTACAAGAGCAACACACGTGTGAAGAATGCAGGCTCGTGAGAAAGTGCAGCAGGAGGCGTCACCCAACGTGGCAGGTCAGGAAGTGACATGCAAGGTGCCAGGCGAAGCGTGAGAAGGAACCCCCGAGGCAGCGGGGCTGGCTGGAAGGTGGGACATCCCAGGCAGACGAAGCGGCTTCCTGCGGAGCCCTGAAGCAGGAAGGGGCTTCGAGGTGCTGATGGGAAGCCCCTGTGTGCGAGCACAGAGCAGGGCGGGTGAGCAGACTGAGGAATGTCCGTGAGAGGAGGGCAGGCGGGTGAGACGCTCCGGGCTCTGCAGAGGAGCAGTGAACGTTCTTGGGGCAGCAGGAGAAGAAGGGCATCCCCAGGCCGAGGGGAGGGAGTTACCCCAGGAGCCCTATAGGACACACAGGAGAGCGAGGGCGGAGGGTGCAGGCAGAGCCCCACCAGCTCCCACCACTCTCGTGCGGCCAGGCTGCCCCCAGGAAGGAGAACTCCCACAAGCAACGCACAAGCGCGTTGTTCGTGAGTCCTTTTGCCCATTTGCGAAACAAACAGAATTATATGGCGACCTTTATTTGTGTTTTAAAAATTTACTGGCAAGGTTAGACAGTTTCCTCCTGTTCTGCTTTGACACCTTCCTGGCTCATGTGTTTTGCTGTATGTGAAGTGCAGGTGCACCTTTCTATTTCCCATTTTCGAGCACTCATTATGCTGAGGTAACGTGAACTCTTTATTACGTAGCACGTGCTATGCAGGGTGTACCTTTCTTGTGAAGAATATTCCGGGCTCGCACCAGGTCAGGATCGTCAGGCCCCACACCCAGAATTCTCAAAGACACATAGTTGAGCGCAGTCCCAAACACCGTGGACTTATCCTCAATGTGCCTACAGAAGCAGGAGACAGGTGAGAAAATGACGTCTTCCATTACTTGTAAGAAATTAAGCAACGCTTCCGTTAACTTTCCTCAGCAAATCAAGAATGACGTAACAACACGAGAAGCATCCAGAAGAGCCACTCTCCAGGAGGAGCTCCTGCACCTCCATGACACCTGAGCAGTTCCAAAACTGCCCTCAAGACTTTCCTGGTGGTCCAGCGGTTAAGACTCCATTCTCTCAATGCAGGGCGCGCAAGTTCGATCCCTAGTGGGGGAACTAAGACCCCGCATGCTGCAGAGCACAGCAAAACTTCCCTCCAGGACCTGCCCGGCCCTGTCCGTTTACTTCCCATGCCTGAATCAACATGACCCCAGGCAGTGGCCCATCAGCAGACCCTACATCACTATGGCCCACAGAGCAAGCTCCAGAGGCAGCATGCCAGGGCAGGCGAAGGCACTGGTGAGACCTCAAGTCTGTCCCAGGATGCAGACGGCAAAGAGCTGGGATCTGAAGCTCGAGATGCCCACGACCCCATCCAGGAGGCAAGCAGAGCTGAGCTGTCCTCCTAGGATTCTGTAAGGCTGGTGGTGTGGAGTTCGCCAGCCCAGGAGGGGCCTTGGGAGTGGCCAGCCCAGGAGGGGCCTGGTTGCAGGACAAGAAGCACCAGGGCCCCACAGCCAGGTGGGCAGGCAGTTGACCACCTTGGGACAGGGCCCTGCTCCCAGAGCGAGCGACACCACAGAAAGGCAGGCTGAAACATGGGGAGAACTGCCCCGCCTGCCTCTCCCTGCTGCCATCCCAGGGTCAAGGACAATTTTCTTCTGCCTTAGTGATGACAGCAAATGGTCTTCACTGTGCTATAAGGGTCTCAGGAGTCTCTCAATCAGTCATGAAACTCATTACAACACGAGCTGCAAAACCGAGGCCCGGAAAGTGAACAGGTCCATTCTGAGAGCCCCAGGGAAACCCGGACCCAGCCTGCATGTAGCCTCCAGCCCATTTCCCTTCTGACAGGCTCTCCCTGCCCACCCAGGGCCAGAGCCACAGTCACCCCACCCCTGACAGGTGCATCTCCCACATAAGAACGGGGTGCATGTGCATGCGTACACACGCAGCGACGCAGGGTCGGGCAGACTCACAGGCCCCAGCCGCCATCAGGAAGCTGCACAGACCGCAGGTACCGCGTAATCTCTTCTCTGTATCCAGCCGGCAGAGGAATGTGTGCCACGTAGCACGTGATCAGGAGGCCTGTGCGGCAGAAAAGATACTCCTCAGCAGGCACTCAGCACTGCTAAGCCCAGGCCCCATTCCTCCTGAGAACCCCAGGTAACAGGCAGCTGTCCGCTAGGGTCTCCTTCCTGTGCAAACAAGCCTGGGAAGGCTATTATTCCCGACCCCATCAGGGACTTTAGAACTGGGGCCCCAGGCGCAGCGGCAACAGCACACGTGACACATATCACATGGGGCGTGCAGAGCCCACCCAGCCACTCCCAAGGTCCCACACTACTGACATGCCTACGGGAAAGAAACACTAAACAGGTCATCCCTGGATGGGGTAGTTTACTCGCTTACATTTACATTTTCCTGTTTTATTAATTTTAATAGCACACATCACTTTGCAAGATGGACAACAATAAACGTTACCCACAAAGAACCTTCTGTTCCCAGCCTAGCCCTCCTGAGCATGGTGTTCACAGGCTACCCCCCGCCTCTCCACCCTACCCCCGGCCTAGACTCCATCAGCCACGTGCCCACGGCACCGAGCACGCGGGGTCTCAGGCAGGCCCCAGCAACAACGTGTCATGGAATGGACGCCCAACTACGGCCAGAGGCATGAGAAGCCCCAGTAGACACACCCACACAGGCACACTCTGGAAAGGCAGATAGATATGGAGACAGCACAGAGGTTCACAGAAATAAGCCCATCTCCTTTCATAACAGGTACGACGCTGTCAAGACAGGGAAACACACAAGCAGGAAGCAGAGCAGGTCTTCCCCATTTTACAGGCGAAGAAACTGAGGCACAGCCCCTAAGTGGTGGGGCTGGGGCTGGAGCCCAGGAGGTCCAACCCCAGAGTCAGTGGTCACCACAGTGATGCTCAGTGCCACACGGGCCACACAGAGTCATGACCTCCATGAGCATTTGCCAAATTAAAGCAGAAAAAGACAGGTCAAACTTCAGCCAGCCACGGAAGAACCCTGAGACGGCACCCCCAAACAGGCCAGTGTCCACCTGAGAAAGATGGTCTGTCCAGAGTCCAGAGGGAGAGAGGAAAGCCCCAACCTACAGCCTGCAGAGGGCAGGTGGGGCAGCAGGCTGAGCCCAGAGCTACAGCAGAAGCACAAACCAGTGCAGTGTCCCCAGGACCAATCACCCACTGAGCACCTGGCGCCAGGCACATGGGACCAAACCCAATTCCCATCATCCCCACATCACAGATGAGTCAGCCAAGGCATGGTGAAGTCCTGTCACCTTGCCCAGGGTCAGAGCAAGCCAGTGTAGTCACTGCTTTCCCATGAAGATCCTGGGGAAAAGTCTCAACAGGCTCCAGGTCAGACCAAGGGAAGAAAGCCCAAAGACTTGCCCCCAAGGATCAGGCCCCTGGGTCCCTAGTCAGGAAGATACAAAGCTGTACAGTCCAGGAGGCAGCAGGGCTTGGAGTCAAAGCAGAGGTGGGAGCTTGATGGACTCCCAGTGCTACTGCCACTAAAGGAAAAGGTCCTTCTGCATAAATGCAGGGAATTTTCCGGACTACAAAGCTGAGCATTTCTTTAGAGAAACATTCCCAGGATGCAAAACAGTCTTGTCTAGCCAAACCAGTTCAGTACCCAAGGGCTCCAACTGCAGTCCTCCTACAACTCACCAACCTGCACCTACAGGTCCCATCTGAGCTCTCCTGGCCAGCACTTCAGGTGAGTTCACACACACAAGCTGCCCACACAGGACTTAAAAGATTCCTGCCCACCTCTGCACTTGGCATAGGCTAGGCCCTCCACTGATGCCCCTGCTCTGCACTGGGACTCAAGAGCCTCCCCCGGCCCCCAAAGCACCCCCTGCTTCCTTTTTCAGAACGCGAGCTAGCTGGGCCTTCGCTCCCGTCCCCTGGCAACGACAGCAGGACAACTCAGGCACAGGGCAACCTCCCCAGTTCTTTTCTATGTGAGCTCCCAGTTTTTCACCTGTTCACGCATTCACACCTCAGACGTTCACCAAAGGCCTGAACCAGATCAAGCCAAGACGCCAAGGATGCCCCAGGGTGGCCTCGCCCACAGGCCACAACAGCACCTTCCTACCTGGCAGGAGGAAGAGCGGGCCACCGTAATCACCCGCCCAGTGGCCATCCTCAGCCTGCAGTGCAGTGTAGAACGTCATCCCGTTGAGAGCCCCCTCACGGGCTGTGTGGGCTTTCGGCAAGTCCTTAAAGTGACTCCTCTGCAAAGAAGAAAAAGGAGTGGAGAGCTAAGTGGTCTGCAGCTAGGCCAGAGGAGGCCTTGGCACTTAGAGACCCAGTCAAAGTAACAAACCTGAATTGCTTTGAAAGTTTCAGCTGTTTCAAGAAAAGGCCTAAAACTCAGACGATGGTATTGCCAACCTTAGCAAATGAATGGTTCCACATTCTCATGGTTCTGCGTTCCAGTCACACATTTGCAAATTTCTTCTCAGCTTCTCCAAGACATCTTGAATAAAGCAGGTGCCCAAGTGTGTGGGGCGGGGCACTGATGCCCACCCAGACCTGGAACTCAGGCCTCCCTCGGGCAGGGGCCATGGGATGGCACAGTGACAGGGAGACCCCGTTTCTATGTCATACTCTCTAACTAACTGAATTTCTCTTATGAAATTCACTAGATCAGAAACTTCTTTTTCTGAACAAAAACGAAGTTAGAGCAGTTTCTTACACACAGCTTAGTGACAAAGGGATTGGAGCAAAGGGGCCCATTCACTTCATGCTCTATCTTTACCTCGATTAACTCCGGTAGGAAACAGCTTTGGCGACACGAGACACAGGTGCACAGTACACATCCCTTCTGTTGTACCAGAGAAAAAAACGCCCTTCACATCTAGCTGCTTAAGGCTCCTACCGGCTCCTGGTGCCCACTGCTAAGAAGGGAGGCAGGTGGGTGTCTGGTGGCGTCCCAGACACTGCACGTGGCGAGCAGAATCAGCACTTACGGTGTCCAAGCCCAGTAAGTGAGCTTCCAGGCCAGACTGCCCTCGCCCAGGGTCGTCTTCTCCTTGGAAGTATGTCCACGTCTGCCTCCCCCTCTCATTGCTGAGACGCCAGCGGCTGAGGTCGGTGGCGGGCTCTGTCTTATAGGGTCCCCCTCTTCGGCGCAGACACCTGGAAGCGATCGTGCTCAAGTGACCTGCTCGCCAGGTCAGAGGCCAGAGGCGCAACGAACTTCCCGTTTCACCCCAACGACCTGCGAGCAGACCACTGTTTCCCTTACCTTGCAAAATAAAAACCCTCTTGGCGCGCTTCTGCACCTGAACACCGCGCCGTTATTTCTCCGGGAGAGGAGACACAGGCCACAGGGACCGCCGCCCACGTCCGGGTCCCCACCCCGACCCCCAGCCCCACCCGGCTCTCCTCGGCCCGGCCCCAGAAGGTCCCCGGGCGACACCGCCGAAGGAGAGCGTGCCCCTCACGGCCCCCAGGGCCGGTGCCGCAGGTCTCCACTGACCGCGGGCGGGGCCGGACGGCGCAGCAGCCTCGCTGGAAGCCCCCGACCCAGTGAGACCCCTCCGCTGCGCCCCCGACCGCGCCCTCCCTTCTCGAGGGGCGCGGGGACTCACGTGCCCTCCGTCATGACCGCCGCGCGCTCCCGGTTCCCCTCAGCCTGCGCCCCGCAACCGGACCAGCCACAACCTGGTGACCGGAGAAGGCGATGGGAAGATGCCCGCGCAGCCAATCAGAGAGCGGTGAGGGTGGGTCCGGGGCGTGGCCGGCTAGCTCAGTGGTGGAGCGCGAAGGTCTGAGCGGTGGGGGCGGGGCCGGAGAACATTGAACGAAGCGGGATCGTGGGGGCGGGGCGCTGAGTGGGAGGGACTGGGTGGTTAGGCGGGGCTTGGTGAGTGGGCGAGGCCGGGAGGGACGCGACTGCCAGTCACGCCTGACGCCGGAGTCTGTCAGCCTCGGAGCGACTTGTGGGGCGAAGCGCCAGGACGAGGCCACCAGGGGGCGCCTGAGACTGAATGACACTTGGGGAGGGTCCCCCCCGAGACCGGAAGGCAGGAGGTCTGGGGAGCGGCTAGTGCCCTTGAGGAAGAGCCAGAGGCCCGAGGCTGTAGGTGAGTGAGTGAGGGGAGACATGGCCGCGAGGTCCCGCGGAGGGCGCGACGCGCGGGGGAAAGGCTTCCGGGGGGAGAAGGGGCGCTGGCGGGCACCTGAGAGGAACTGACAGGAGAGAGCTGATGGGAGGGCGACTGACAGGAGGGGAGATGACACCAGAGAGGAGACGGCAGGAGAGGGGCTGACGGGAGAGGGGAGAGGGCAGGAGAGGGGCTGACAGGTGAGGGGCAGTGCATCTTCAGGCAGGCTGAAGGCTTTGCCGTGGGGCTTTCGAGGTAGCCGTGCCAAGCACCCACCGGCCCTGGGAGGGAGCCACACTGGGAGAGCTTGTGCCACTCAGAGAGAGCCCTGCAGTTTTGCGGTCCCGGCGAAGTAAATGTGGACGGCCTGGACTGTAAAGGGAAGCGAGAGGAAGATGGAGAATGCGCTGAAAGGACTGGGGGTAGGTTGGGTGAGGATAAAGCGGCCGCAGGGCGTGCAGCAGGAGCCGGGGCTCCGCGGAGTTGGAGGAAACTGCGGACACTGAGGTCCCAAAGGCGGCTCCGCAGGAAGTCACGGACAGCCCCACCATTTCTTCGTCTTCCCCACAGAAGCCCTGACATCAGGTCACAGCTTCCCCAGTTAGGTGAGTGTTTCTGGGCCCATCCCTTGAGTCCTATCCCCGTGCCATGAACCCCAGCAAGCCAGGGGGCAAGGGGGGATTTGCAAATGAAAGCACACATACACCTTCCCCTAGGGGAATATCAGGCTGTTAGATGGTCAGTAAAGGACACTTGCCTCTCCCTATCCCAGTTCAGAAACCAATGAAGACGACGCAGCCTTGCGACAGAGAAGAAACTCGTTTGGAAGACATGGCTTAGATTGACGATCAAGACGGCTAGCTACTTCCACCTCTAAATCAGACACGTAGACCTCCCAGCCTCTGGCCCAGGGGGACAACTGCAGCTGCCACAGAGCTGTCCCACCAAGCACCATGCAGCCAGGTGCCAACAAGCAGATGGATGCCTGTCAGCCTACTGACCCCAGAAAGTATACCCAGAGGAGCCTGAGCACGGTCAACCCTGTCTGTTCTCCTAAATTCACCAATTCACACTTCCCTGGGAGAGGGAAAAAGGCTGGAAGTTTTTCTCCAGGGACGTCCCTCCAATGTGGAAACACAAAGCATGGGAATAAGGGCTCCAGCCTACATGGACATCTCAAACTCTGACTCTGGTCAAGCTAAGGGAGGAAATAGGTTTCGCTTGGAGCAGAATTTGAGTTTTGATATTTTACTGGACTGGACTTTTTATGAGCAAAACAATAATCCTCTTTTTAAAATTTCTAAGATGGGGGGCTTCCCTGGTAGCGCAGTGGTTAGGAATCCACCTGCCAATGCAAGGGACACGGGTGCGAGCCCTGGCCCGGGAAGATCCCACATGCCGCGGAGCAACTAAGCCCGTGCGCCACGACTTCTGAGCCTGTGCTCTAGAGCCCGCGAGCCACAACTACTGAGCTCACGTGCCACAACTACTGAAGCCTGTCGCCTAGAGCCCGTGCTCCACGACAATGAGAAGTCCGAGCACCGCAACGAAGAGTAGCCCCCGCTCAATGCAACTAGAGAAAGCCTGCGAGCAGCAACGAAGACCCAACACAGCCAAAAATAAAGAAAGAAATAAATTTATACAAAAAAAATTTCTAAGATAGGAAAAACCTATAAAATCTATCTGAGAATCACAGATAAGAGTTTCTAGGGAGAGTCATGAGAAAAAATAATGCTTCTCTCCACTTGCACCCTACCAATTCCTGCTTGTCCAATAAACAGGACACGGAAGACTCTGAGGTTTTTGGCATGGACAACTGGGCATATGATAGTGTCATTTCTAAAGTAGAGAAGAAGGTTTGGGGAAAACTTTCAACTTAGATTAGGAACATGTTAAGACAGAGATGCCCATTAGACATTCAAGTGGATAGGCTGAGTAGACAGGCTGGTATTCGGGAGAGAAGACAGAACTAGAGAGAGAAACTTGGGAGTCGCCTGTTTTCAGGTGATGTTTGAAAACATAAGGTTGGATGAAATCAGCTAGGGCGTGAGTGTTCCAAAGAGAAGAATTTCCAGGATCAGTCCTAGGGCACCAACCATTTCCAACCTAGAGGAGGAGGAGTGGCCAGAGAGAGGAGAAAAACTAGAGGAATGTGGAGTCAGGGAAGCCAGGTGAAGACATGGTGATCTGTGCGGAGATTTTAAAGGAATTGTAAAATGAGGTCTGAGAATTGGCGACTAGGTGTGGCAAGACAATTTACTGGTGACTGACAAGAGCAATCTCAGGAGATGTGAGAAGAAAAGCCCAGCAGTAGTTAAAAAGGCGGGGGGGGGGGTGCAGGATTTCCTATTAAACATGTCAGACTGAGCACAGGTATTGACTTCCGTTTCCCACTAAACCCTACTTTCATAAAGTAATAAAAGAGACAAAAATGCATAGTAGTGAAAGAATGGGAGAGGAAGCACCAGTAAACGAGGGAGGTCAACAAAATTGGAGAGGCCAGGAATGCAAGGAGGAGTACTCACTGCCTTAGCAAGCCAGAGGAAGCTGCAACCCACTGTCGGGGTGAAGCCACTGGGGAAAAAGACCATTCTTGCCCGTGAGCCCCAGGAAGGTGCGGAAGTTAGAACTGGTGTAAAGTTTGAACAAGAAGCAGTCTGACAATAGACCCCTTCCCCTACCTGGACGGAAGCCTGCAGCAGTGGAGTCAGAGCAGGTGTGAACTCAGGCATAAGACATAGCTGAGGGCCACTGAAAGCAGGGTGTTGAGTGAAAGTCTCCACTGTTGTGGCAGTTCCACTTCTCCCACTCAGCCGTATAGCTCCGGGCAATAGGAGGATTTCTCTGGAGCAAATGGCCCTCCCCGCAAAGACCTCCAAACATTGGCCCCTGGGACCCAGTGGAAAAACAGAGAAGCCTATCAGCTGGCAGGCTGTATCTGTTGGCACAGAGCTTCCAGCAAGCTCCTCAGAGCCCGATCATCAACATGAGCCAAACATTTGAGGAAAACCTCTACCACGAAAGGCAACGAAAAAGGAAATTTTTTTCTTTTTCTTTCTTTTTTTTTTTTTTGGCTGCGTTGGGTCTTCGTTGCTGCACGTGGGCTTTCTCTAGTTGGGGTGAGTGGAGGCTACTCTTCGTTGTGGTGCGGGGGCTTCTCATTGCAGTGGCTTCTCTTGTTGCAGAGCACGGGCTCTAGGCGCGTGGGCTTCAGTCATTGCGGCACGTGGACTCAGTAGTTGTGGCACATGGGCTTAGTTGCTCCGAGGCATGTGGGATCTTCCCAGACCAGGGACCGAACCCGTGTCCCCTGCATTGGCAGGCGGATTCTTAACTACTGCACCACCAGGGAAGTCCCGAAAAAGGAAATTTTGAGAAATGGAGATGATTGAAAGTCGTAGAAGAGGACTTTGATGAAAACATGTCCTCACAGAGATAGATGGTTCCTGTTTCATGAGTGCAACATCCTGACATACTCTTTCCCTCCCTGACTTATTTTTTTCTGTGCTTATCACCAGTTAGCATACCAAATGTTTTGCATAATTATCTTGTTTATTGTCTATCTCCCCCACTAAAATATAAGCTCTGTGAGGGCTGAAATTTGTTTCATTTGTTGCTATATCCCCAGCACCTGGAATAATGCCTGGCATATGGTAAACATTCCAAAAGTATATACTGAATAAATGAATGAATTAATAGGAGTCGTCTCTAATAAGAAACATTAAGAAAAACTCTCAGAAGTTAAAAATATGGCAGCAGTTTAAAATTTTTTAAACTTTTTTTATTGAAGTATAGTTGATGTGCTATTTTATATGTTACAGGTGTACAATATAGTGATTCACAATATGGTAGCAGTTTTAAAATCACTAGAACAGGGAGATAGAGAAATTTTAGAATAGTAGAATAAAAAGATAAAGATATACAAAAATTGAAAAGAAAATTGGAGCATCAATACAGGTGGTCAAACATCTGAGTATTAGGAGTTCCAAAGGGAAACCGTGGAGGAGAAAATTGTATTAAATAATTTCCAAAAATTCCCAGAATTGGGGAAAGTTTTCTGGATTGAAAAAGCATGGGAGAATATTTTCTAAAGATGCCTGCAAAATCTCCCATCTCACATGCTCTTTTACAATGTGGTCTTACCACTCATCCCCACTGAGAAATAGGACCTTTGTCCCGTCCCTTGAATCTATAACCAGATGCTTGTAACCAATACAATGAAGTGGAAGTGATCCTGCACAGATTCCAAAGCTGGGCTTGCATTTCGCTCACTGGGGCACTTGCACTTGGAGCCCTGAGATGCCATGTGAGAAGTCCTATCTGAGGCCACCTTGCTGTGAGGAAGCCAAGCCACACGATGAGATCACGTATAGCTACTCAGGTCGAAAGCCCCAGCCGAGCCCCTAGCCAACAGTGCAACATCACCTGCCCGCTATGTAAGTGAGCTGTCTCAGATGTCAAGACTTCAGATAACCACAGTCCCAATACCTGCATTCAATACCTGACTGCAACTGCATGAGAGATCCCAAGAGAAAGCTTCCCAGCCTGTCCTTCCCAAATTTAAGCTATGGTTGGGGTAGTTTGTTACATAGCAAAAACTACTGGAAAAAAGCACTACAACATGCCGAGCACAATAAATTCCGCATCACGTCAGAGGCAGACCAATACGTCAAGCATGTTGTTGAGAAATTTGAGACCACCAGGGATAGAGATGATCTTAAAAAAAAACTCCCAGTAACAACAAACAAACAAAAACGCAGAGGAAGAATTTCCAATGTAAAATTCTACTTCCATTCAAATGATGACTCTAACATAAGGGTAGAAATAAAGATCTTTTAGATATGCAAGCTCAGAAGGCTCTAAAAGATGAGCTCCATCAAAATGAGAAAGCAGACCACAGAAGAGGAAGGTATACGACTCAGAATCCAGGAGATGTCCAAGGTGGCACAGACGGGGGATTTCCCAGCAGTTCATTTCCAGAAGAAAATGGAGCTAGCATATTACCTGAGGCACCTGAGTGTTGGGAGGAGCTTCACACTTAGCGAGGAGAGGTTTGGGTGAAGTAGTGCTAGGAACACAGAAAACCAAGCAAATGAAAAAGCAAGACAGTTGACTCCAGGTACAACTGAAAGTTGTCCCTAAAGGAAATGTAATCATAAACCAATACAGGGCTCGACAGCAAACGGTATTAATATAGTCATACTGAACTCTGAATGCAGATTTCAGCTAACATCTTAGATCGTTTGGGGAGACTAGTGGGAGAGGAAATGTAGTATGCACGTGTGGGTGATACACGTTGCAGAGAGGACAGTATGAGAGCGAACTCATTTTCTATTGTAGGAAATCAACAGATGTCTAAAATCGAGATTAAGAAATAGCATTACTTAAGTCTTTACTGATGAACATGAAGTTAATCACTGAAGAAATCCCTAAGAGTTGATGAGTGTTCGTTCTGGCGGATGCAGGGTTTGGCTGGTAGATTTGGTGGTGGTAGGATGAGCAAGTTCTGTTCCTAGTGCTTCTTTTTTCACAATGAAATAAGCAGCAGGTCATCATCTAGGAATGTTGTAGATTTGAAGAGAACAAGAAGAGATGAAATAGTTCCCTCAGAGACTCCAGGGGATGTGGGATATGGTAGGGAGATGCTGAGTGCCAATTTAAGACTGACGGTCATACTCCGCATCAAGTCTGTTAATGCCTCTTTCTGTCTATGGCTCAAATGTATCCCTTCTCTCCACACCAACTGCTGGCAGCCTCAGGATTATACCCGTCTTCGTTCGCCTGGACAGCTGCAGCGTCCTCCTTTCGAGATCCATTGCTTGTCTCACTGTTGTTCCCCATATGCAGTTTTTGAAACAAAATGTGACCAAATCACTTCTCTGCCTAATATCCTCCAATAGCTGATTCCCATAGCACTCACAGTAAAGCAGCAAGGGTCTCGGCGGTCTGGCCTATCCCCTCACTTGGCAGTACTACCAAACTGGCACCTCCAGGTTTTCATCACATCCTCTTGGGTATACCACTGCACTCCTCTCCAAGAATTCTGCTCTGTCCTCTGCCCAGTCCCCTTGTCTCCCCCTGCTTCCAATGCAGGCACATGCCCCATGCCTCGGAGAGCTATGTACACATGCAGTTGGCTCAGTACACCTGTTGGCTCTCTGAGGTGTGAGCAGGGCAGGCCGGGTGGGCAGGGTCCCTGCACCTTATTCATCCCTGCACTACTGATTTGGCACATCAGGGACTGCAACTGTTGCTAGGACAATGAATGACCACCGTTACGCACTGAAATGTAAGAGCATGTGTTGGTGCACAACAGTCAGAAGAGATCATGAAAACAGGTAAGAGTATCAAAGACATTACACAGGAGAAAACAACCTTTCATTCTGAAAACTGAGGAAGACCTCATTAGATATTCCAGTGGTTTATTTGCATGATTAATAATCACATTCCAACATGCATCAAGCATCTGAGAATAACATTATTTTGAGTTAAAAGAACATCTTCTAGACCCTCTCTCAGGTCCAGCAGCTCAAATGTCCACCATGTCCAGTAGTGCAGAGAGATGGAGCTCAGAGGCAACGTCCTCTGCCCTTGAACTCCGGATCAGCCTTTCTAGGCGCTTCAGCCGTTCGGTCACAGACGTGCCTGTTGCCTCTGACATCTGCAGTTGCTCCCCTGTCCTGTCATTCTATTTGAACAAAAAAAGAAACCAAAAATAGCTTTGGGATACCCACAAGCCAAGATATATTTTCTTTAAAGGCACTGGATCTGACTCACGTTAGAAACCTCTTCTGGGGCCTGCTAGGCTCAACAAATCCCTCTCTTGGCATCTACCACACATCCTTCCAGCCCCTTCCAGCACATACACATACAGTTGCCATCATCTGCCATGGAATGTTTCCTCTTCTGATTCTTTATTTATATTTAAAATTTTCCTTTTCTGCCCATGCCGCATGGCATGTGGGATCTTAGTTCCCCTACCAGGGATCAAACCCCAAACCCCCTGCATTGGAAGCGCACAGTCTTAACCACTGGACTACCGGGGAAGTCCCTCCACTTCTGATTCTACCATGAACAACTTCTAGTCGTTTTTATAAGATATCGTTGTCAAGAGCTATGAACTATGCCATCATATGTATTGTAATTGCTGAACCAGACTCTCATCTTTGGATGTTTAGTTTCCACTTTCATGTACTATAATTAATGCTACAGTGAACAAATACATTAACTTTTGTCATCAGTAATTTCTTTAGGGCAGAATTGTTAAGTCAAAGGGTACAAATATTTTTAAGGTGTATCTGCCAAACTAATAATTGGAAATAGTATGTCATCTTAATTTGTTTTTCTCCGCAATTGAAGGGCTTCCTAAAAGCCAATCCAGGAGCATACATTTCGCCTGTCCAGCATTATACATATAAACTCTGCTTTTGTTTCTTTTATCACTGAAGGAAGAATGGTGAAGTAGAAAGACCTTGAGCTTCGGAGCCAGCTGGGTCTGGCTTTAAAAAGCAGCTTTGCCACTGACCAGCTGAACACTCTTGGGTGAGGCCCTTGACTTCTGTGCGCATACCCTCCTCATTCATTAATTTTCCTCACGGAAAATTAATACCAGAAGGGAGGTCCGGGTGATGCCAAAGCTTGGACAGTCTGTGCTCCATAAACCGAACCACTGTTGTCACCTTTGTTGTTCTCCTCCAAACTTTACTGCATGTCAGCATAACATGGTTATGGGTTTTGTTCAGTTCTTAAGCATGTTTCAATTCCATTCTTCATTCATTTCATAAGCAGAAACTCGGAATTAGTTGGGCCACTATAATACTGACAGATTAAGTTTAAGAAAAGATCTAATTTAAGCTAATAATTTATTGGTCATCATGACATCATACGATGACTCGAGACATTACTTTTTTCCCAGTCATTCTCTCAGTTGTTAAGTCTAATATAAATGCCAAATGTACTCTCTTCTCACCTGAAGGCTAGTAGTTGTAGATGTTTTCATCACAGGTTCGACAGTCTGAGGCAGAGACACCAGAGTCTGAGGAAGGTAGAGTGGAAGGGAAGTTGAATCCGTACATGCTCCCGAGTCCTCTGACAACCACTGCTGAAGTTGATCTTCAAACCTGAAACATTTGAGCATTAGGAAGCAAAAATTTAACTGTCACTCACTTTTCTCCTATATACGCTTTAAATCTTTTAAAGCTCTGCTTTTTACTAAGGGTGGAACTAAGTTATAACATCAACTAAGAAGCAGAAAAGCACTGTTTAAAAAAATTTAGTATCTTCTCTTTAACTTATAAAACTGATTTATATTTAATGAAAAAGGTGGCATTTATCCAAAACAACTGGTTTTTAACATTACTTGTACTTCTCTCACTTGGTTTATCTTCTCTGGCTTATTTTGCTATTACGTGTCTATAATTAATTTGGATCTCTTTGGATTATCCAAAATGTATGGATTGCTGCTTTAGTTTAAAATTAACCCAAAATAACATCGCACTGACACCTAACATACTCCAGAGCTGTCCACTCCATATACTTGTTTTTTAAAGAAATATAATCTGGTCCAAACTGCTTAAATGATACAGACCTAGGAAAATCTACTTTTAGAAATCATGACACATTCATTCACTCTCCCAACACATATTTATCAAGCCTCCACCAAATAAATGCTAGGCATCATTCTGGGTACCAGCGACACAGCACTGAGACAGAACAGACAAGGCCCAGCTGGAGGCAGCTGACACTCTAGTGAGGTGAGACAGACAAAGGAGACGTCTGAAGACGAGAAAGACAAGGCAGAGACATGGAGACAGGGAGGACTGGTGAGATGGGTAAGGAGGTCCTCACTGAGTAGATGCGAGCAGAGGCCAGAAGTGAGCACAAGGTGGGCCAAGGGGAGGGGCTGACCTTGCCTACTGGCTGGACACGGAGGCTGCTGGAGAGGACAGGGTAGAGGGAGGCATGAGGACGACAGTGGAAACTCCCTTCTTGCCGTCTCTTCTTCCTCAGTAAAACCATGAACACAGGTGGTGGGAGAGGCAGAGGGAAGCCCTGCTCTATCCAGCTCCTGCATAGCCGCAGTGTGGGAATGCCCCAACGCCCAGGCTGGCCAGACGGGCAGAGCGTGCCAGCCACGTGCCACAGAGGCTTAGTTAGCCAGCTACACTCACTCCCCACTAGGAGACTCGGGACTTTCAGTGATAAACAATCAACAAAACCGATTTCAAATAATAAAAGTCGAAGGCACACTATCGAGGGCACTGCCTCTGTCCTCAAAGAGCTTATCCTTCACACGTCTGACCTGCCTTCTTTTTTAAACAGTCTCGTCCCTGGGATCCTTGCTAACCCAGCATGAAGCGGCCTAAAGGACAAAACGAACCCCGGAAACGGGCTTCACCTCTTGCTCTCCTCCTTCTCCAGCAGCAGGCTGCTGGACAGACACTGGGCCAGGAGCTCCTGGGCAGAGGCTCTGTGCATCAGGTCGTCGGTGCCAGGAATCCGCCCCTCTCGGCCGCGCTCCACACCTCTCTTCCCTTTGTGGTGCCCGTGAAGAAACGGAGTGCGAAGCTTGTTTGCAGAAGGATGAAAAGATCTTATCCCCAGACTGTAAGTACACGTTTTGAAATGCTTACGGTCAGGAAAGAGAGGGAGAAAGGGCTCCTCTGGCATCAGGTAGAGTGGGGTGCTTTGGGGTCAGGCACAGGCGCAGAGGAAGGGCAGCCTCTGCCTTGCAGCAGCTTCCCCTCTCCTGGGCAGCAAGGCTCCCGAAGCGTCTCTACTCTGAGTTTTGCTTCCCATTCCAGGGTCATCAGCAGTCTCTGTTTTTCCCTAATACTGGCAAGGTTCTTATTTTTCATGTAGCTCCTAAATCCATCTGGATTTTTTTTTTTTTTTTTTTTTTTTTTGCTGTGATGCGAGGCCTGTGGGATCCTAGTTCCCCGACTAGGGATTGAACCCAGGCCCTGGGCAGTGAAAGCGCTGAGTCCTAACCACTGGACCGCCAGGGAATTCCCCTGGAAGTAATGTTTACAGCAGCGGGAGATGAGGGTCTAATGCTTTTTCTAAACAGAGGCCGAAGTCTGTCCTCTCTGCACTCATGTCCCGCGTTTGGCGTGGTGCTTTTATCACATATGGTTCTGCTCTTGCACTTTCTATCCTGACCCATTTGTCTGCTGTAACTTCATTATATGTTTTGAGATCAAGCTGAGCAGACCTTCCTTGTTATTCTTATTCAAAATTTTCTCAGCAATTGCTACACATTTTCTCATCCTGATGAATTCTAGAATTAACTTGTCAAGACCAGGCGGAAACATCCTTTTGGGCTTTTGATTAGAAATGCCCTGACTTTATAGTTTGAGAACTGACATCTTTATAGCGTTGCATCCTCCAGTCAGCAAAGCCTAGCCTGCCCCTCATTTATTCAAGGTTTCTTTGCACCTTCAGGGCTCTGAGAATCCCCTTCACAGGGGTTTGGCGCCTCTCCTGGTCAGTTGGTGTCCATATGTTCTAGATTTGTTACTGCTGTGGATGAGAATTTCTGTGCATTGTAGGTTGGTCTGTCTGGTCACCTTGCTGAATGCCGAACAGTTCTAAGGGTATGACTGTCGGTGATCCTGAACTGACAGTTTTACTGTCTGGAAATAATTGGTCCTCCTCTCTTGGTTATTTATGCCCTAAACCGGGCAGGGTCTCCAGGACAACAGTGGACAGCAGTGATGTCAGGGCAGCTCAAGGCTGGCTCTCACTTCAGTGTTTCTGATGTTTTACCGAGAAGCATGGGGTTTGTTAGGAGTTTTATGGCAGACAGCCCTATCAAGCTAAAGAACTGTTCTACCCAAGTTTCGTAGGAAATTTTATCAGAACGGGTATGAATTGTTTTCTTGGAGAGGGAGAAGGAATGGGTAAAAATTTTAAGGAAAACTTTTCAACACCTAGTGAAATGACCGCTTATTTTTCTGTTATGGCAGCAAATTACACAAATAGTTGTGTACTGCTGTTGATATTGTAGAGCATGGTATAAAGCGAGCCTGTGAGTTTTTTACGTACTGCAAAACTGCAAGTGCTAACATCTTACTTAGTATTTTTGAACCAGGTTTGTAAGTGAGATCAGACAACAGCTTTCTTTTGTCTGCACTCTCCTGGTTATGTTACGACTTCAGGGTCAGGTTTGTCCAATAAATGAAATGCGATGCTTGCTTCCCTCTGCTCTACAACAGTTTCTACTACATGGGAATGATCTGTTCCTCCAGCATGTCGGAATCTCCCCACAATGGGCTGGATTTCATGTATAGGATGTGAATTTCTGCTGTATACTCTGTTACAGAGAATGCAGTTCACTCTCTTGGTTGTGGGATGACAGAAACGCACACTGAACACAGATCTCACCAGCTCTGACTCAACTGTAGCTCCTTCTGCGTCTGCATTCTGGCTTGTTCCCACGATAAAGGAACGTCGTAGTTTTTCAGATGGTTTTTAAAAAAATACACACATATCTGACCATCTTTAGTCAGTGCCTCTGAGAAAACGATACAAAAATAAGAAGAGAAAAGAATATCAAAAGAGCAACAGGTGACCACTTGATGTCTGCTTAAATTCACTGACTTAAGGACTAGCCCTTCCGATTAAAGTCACACAATTATGTGACTCCCATGCTTGAGCTACATATGCTACAAGCTTCCATGGGTCATTCAAGGTCCAGAGAGGCTCACGTCCAGACCTGCATGGCCAGTGTGACTACTCAGAGATGTCTCTCTAAAGCCAGCCTCGGGGGCCCATTTCAGGGAGATGAATGCAGGCTCTCCTGGAACCTTCTCAGCTCTTCCCAATGTTTATAAGTCACCTGGAGGTCACTGGCTTGGAGAGGTAGCCCTAAGGAGAGGAAGGGTGGGGACCCGCAGTAAGGAAACAACCATCAAGTAAACATCTTCCTTTGCTGAAACTGGACCAGGAAAGTCTCCTGAGGAGCCGGCCCACGGCACCAAGCACTAACTACCTGGTGTGACGGGAAGCCTGGGGGGTGTCCAGTCCCTCAGCCTGTGGTTGATGCACAAGGCGATGATGTCATCCCACGGGATCTCAGCAACTGAGGGCCGCGCCCCCCGGCCTGGGGAGGGGCTCCCGCTCTTCCACCTGCGGTGCGTGCCACGGAGCAGGCTCTCCACCTGGGACTGCAGGACAGGCTGCGTCTGGAGAGAGCTGGGGATCTGGGAGGCATACTGGACAACCATGGAGCACACGGGGAGCCAGGGGGCTGGAGAGAAAGCGCCACATGAGTCACAGACCGTGGTGCAAATCTACATGCCATGTTCTTCACTCTGTATTTTCCTAGGAAAAGGCAACTCCGTAGCCGAGAAGTCTGCCTTCAACTCTGAATACAACAGAACCACAGCTGTTAAGGAAAGAACATCTCCCTCCCCACGTCCAGGTAAGGGATGCAGCCACCCAGGTCAAACTTCACAACAAAGGATCCATCCTAGAGGCTCCGACTGCACAGGCCTGCAGGTGCATGCAGGAACCCGTATCTGACCAAGCACTCAGGGACGTCTGGTCCCAGGGGCACGGGCTTCTCTCGGGGAGCCCCAGCCTAGCTCGCGGCAGAGGATTTGCGCAGTGCAGTGTATTCCCCATTGGGTTCCTTCAGTAGCAGATGTCTGTTAGACCTACTGGAGAGCGCACCTCAAAATTCAGAATGAAGCCTGAGGCCTCTGTTCCAATGGCCTAAAGCAGAACGGCCCTGCTAAGGCCATGTGCTGCGCCACGTGAGCACAAACAGCCTTGTTCCCTCCTAACAGCATCAGCAAGGGAAGGGGCAGCCTCCTCACAGCACAGGGACCCATAAAGTCTACGTGAGAACAGCCCAAAAGCCTCACTCGGGCACAGCCGGAGCCACAGAACGAGCTCCTTTGACAAAGAAGGAACACTGGTGTTAAAGCAGCACTGAGTGCCGTGGCCCCAGCAGAGCCAGCAGCGTGGGGACAGGACTGCACAGTCCCCATGCCTTTTGGTCCCAAATGCCATGGCACAGGCAGGATGGGACCTGCTGTTAACTGAGGAGTCCCAGGCCTTGGGTGCAGCACTCTTCCTGACACCTTCCTCCCGAGACTGGACAGATACCCACAGACCGCTCAGATGGTGGTGAAGGGCCAACAGGGCTAACTCCACAGAACCCCAGCTCGTCCTGACTCCTGAATCCAAAGGCAAGTGCGGACGGGCGCAGCGTGGGGCCGGGGTGCCCGGTGGAGAAGGGCCACCTCACGCTGGTGCCCGACACCGGCCAGGGAGTCTCTACAGCGCGAAGGAGGCGGGGAACTCGGCCGCAGCACACTGCTTCCCAGCCAGGACCCCTCAGCGCGAGCACGCACCTCCCGGGGGCGGAAGGTCCATCTGTGGGAGCTGGAAGCCAAGGACAGCCTGCCTCAGCCAGGCCAGGTGCTCCGGGGTGTTCCAGTGAAGGTGAGGAAGCAGCCGGCTGCCCCCTGCCTCGGCAAACTCAGCGACAGGCCAGGACAGGTCACAGAGCTGCTCGGAGGACACTACAGAGGCCAGGAAGCTCAGCACGCTGTTGAACAGTTCGATGATGGCACCTGGCTCCTGCGGGGCCAGGCCGCCTAGCCTCCGCTCTCTTCTGTCGTGGAAGAACCGGCCGCTAAACTCCCGGCTAACCCCGTCTTCCACGTACTGAATGAGGGTCTGGCAACAAAGGTCAAGGGCACAGGGGCAGTGCGAGACCAGCCACTGCACAGCCTGCGAAACCTGGGAAGGAAAGACAGTGGGGAGATCTGGTTCAACAATTCACACTGCTTTTCAGGAAGAGATTCCTGAAGGCGCCCCGCCCACAGCTGCCACAGCAGGTGCCGCCGGAGCAGCGGCCTCTCAACCACACCAGGAAGGGGAGCAGAAGCTTCCACTGCAGTCTCCCAGGGCCCTGGAGACCCACACAGCAGGGACCCCGAGAAGGGCTCCCGTGCCCCTCGCCCCCGAGGAGCGTGGCCTGAAGGACCGCCCCGCAAGGGCTGGAGGCCCAGGGGAAACCAGCCCTACACATCCTCTTCACCTCACACAGAAAAGGAAGCCACGTCTTCCCGTTCTTAGAAGGGCTAACAGCTTCACCACATGCCTGGATGCTTTCACATCCTGTAGTTATCTTTCCTCCTGTAGTTATTACTTTTATTTTAATTCCTGGCATTTCTTTGCCTAAATGTAATTGTCAGCACAGACTTCCTTTTTTTAAGGAAACTTCTGATGACATTATTTCTTCATATTCCAAGGACAACCACTTACAAAAATAATTATACATCTGACCGTGAGATACAAGACATGAATTGTCATATTTTAAATCCATAACAACAAAACCTCTAAAAAAATTTACACAAACAATTTAATTTATTGCCAATAGCAGAACTGTGGGCAAATTTTATCTTTTATTTTGATTTCTGCTTACATTTTTAGAAAGTTTCCTGTCAAAACATAAAATTAAAGATGCAAGCAGTAACATACACTAAATTCAAGATAGAGTGAAAGGGAAAAAACTGAAAATATCTTGTCGGACCTTTAAAAATGATAAAACCTTACCTTAGTCGTGCCTTGTAAATCACTAATGGAATCAGGGATCTCAATAACGGTATAATCTGAAATCAGCTTGGCTGAAATCAAATCCTGTAGCATCAGACCTTTAAGACAAACAGACGTAGGTCACCTGTCTCCTGGTAGAGGTCTGCAGGCCAGCAAAGGCATCTCACTGCTCCGACCCCGCCCAGCCCTGCCCCCAGTCACTGCAGCAGCTGCTGTCACATGACTCCAGACACCACACTGCCAGCACTTTCTCATACCCCCGGCTCTACCCACTTATTTAACATGCCAGCTCATAAATGGAACTGCCTTCACACACCAGCTTCCACTTCCTTCTCCACGGCGTCCCCTCCTGGGCTGGACACAAGAACCACCAGCGGAAGCGCAGGCTGGAAGGGCTTGGCCTGCAGGAGCTGCTTGATCTGCAGCAACGCCGACAGCCAGTACACGTCCTCCTCCGCCACGTCCTCGCTCTTCACTTTGGGGGGAAGCAGCAGCATAAGCCCGCTGGCTCCCAGGAGCTCCTTCTGTGTCTCCACAGCATCGAGGGCACAGTCGCTAAGAGCACCGTGGGCCACCTGGAACAGCAGCCAGGCCATCAAGATGGGTGCACCAGGGGACAAATCAACAGTGAGCTTCGGTCCCAGAGTGAGCAGAGCCAGATGCTCACCTCACGCCAGGTCAGCCTCCCGCCGTGAGGCCGAGAATTAGTACGGAAATCAGTCACAGGTAATGCAGCCTCTGGCTAGACTTCTGTTGGAGCAATTTAATCTTAACAGTCACCTCAAACAGGCTTGTGAAAAACGAGTAGGCCGGGACTTCCCCGGTGGCTTCCCTGGTGGTTAAGAATCTGCCTGCCAGGGCAGCGGACACGGGTTGGATTGCTGCTCCAGGAAGATCCCACATGCCGTGGAGCAACTAAGCCCGTGCACCACAACTACTGAGCCTGTGCTCTAGAGCCCACGAGCCACAACTACTGAGCCCACGTGCCATAACTACTGAAGCCCACACACCTAGAGCCTGTGCTCCGCAACAAGAGAAGCCACCGCAATGGGAAGCCTGCGCATTGCAATGAAGAGTAGCCCCCGCTCGCTGCAAACAGAGAAAGACTGTGTGCAGCAACAAAGACCCCACACAGCCAAAAATTTTTTTAAATTAAAAAAAAAGAAAAAAGAAAGAAACCCAAAGGAAACAGATACCGCATGGCACATAGAAAACTTATGCAAAAATCCTAATTTCCTCTGAGGATGCCTCTGGAAACAGTCATAAGATGATATGAAAAAGTCAAATAAGGACAAGAAAAAGGAAATCAATAATATATATATTATTAAAAACTCAATAGAACATTTGGAATACAAAGTCAAGGAAATCTCCCAGAAAACAGTATTAAAAAACAAGAGAAAATGGGATAGAAAGGATTAAGAGGCTCAGACGCTCAACTGATGAGGCCAACATCAGTCTAATAGGAGTTCAAGAGAGAAGAGAATCAATGAGAAGGAAAGCGGATGTCATCAAGATGCAAAAACGTCAGTCTCCAGCCCACAAGGACCCACCAGGCCCAAACCATGAGGGAAGGAAGTCAGCACCAGGGCCCCAGGGACAGAGTGCATGCTTCCAAAGAGAAACAAAGTGGGCCACAGAGAAAGGAACAGAACAGTTTCAGACATCTCAACAGCAAAGCTGAATGGCAGGTGACAGTGGAGCAAACTAGAAGGAAAATAACTTTCAATCCATAATTCTACAAACCTAGCTAAACTATGAAGCAAATGTGAGAGTAAATACATTTTCAGACAGGCAAGAATGCCAAAAATTCTCCTCCCACGCATTCTTCCTTTGGAAGAAAGTGGAAAACGTGCTCCATCCAACAAGAGACTAAACCAAGAAAACGCGCTGCTGCTGCTGCCGCCAATGGCAGCACCGCGTAAGGGCCTGATGCGTCGGACTGCGCTCCGTCTGTGTAACTCACTTGGCCCTCAAGGGTCCCTGTGCGCAGTGGCGCCGCGGAGCAGCTGTGTGGCCCCAGGCTATGTGTTTTGGCTTCTCCCTCCCTGGCAAAACCACATCATGAGTAAGAGCACTGACCCACAGGCGGCGCCCGGCCACGAGGGCCAGAGCTAGGGGTGGGAGAGCGGGACCGAGCTCTTGGTCTGGAGGGCCCGGCTGAAGCCACAGCGTGGGACATGTTATCCGCCTCAAGGGGAGCAGGAGGGTGGCACCTTCTCAGAGGGAGGGACAAGGTGAAGTGACAGAACACTTAGGAAACTCTATTGAGACATGCACAGCCCATGTTCCGGCACATCTGGGTAATATGAACGAAAGATGAAGATAAAACTACTTAAGTAAGATAATGGGACAACTACTACTTGCAAAAAAATAAACAAATGTCACAGAACACTTGCCGGTTCTGGGGCAAATAGCCGTCACACAGCACGCACGCGCACACACAACACACGCACCCACGTGGCCCCGCTTGCTGAGATAATATAAAGTAACGATGTAGCCACCTGGAAGGTGGGGAGGCTGAGAGGAGCTGGGGTATTAAGAGTTCACGCCTCCCACAGTGGGGTGTGCAGCCCCAGGATGGCCCCCACGATGCTACCTCCTCGAGCTGATGTCCGTGCACCGTCACCTGCCCTGAGTGTGAGCTGGGCCCAGTGACACGCTTCTAACGGTATCAGACAAACATAATGGGGTGCCACCTCTAAGATTAGGCTACAAAGGGATTACGCCAGCTTGCTCAGCTGATGGGAGCCAGCTGATGCCCTGTTGTGAGCTGCCTCATAGAAGCCCACGTGGCGTGGCCTGCAGGCAAGTGAATCCTGCCAACAACCACGAGCGTGGGCTTTCCGAGGAGACCAGAGCCCTGGCCTACATCTTGACTTACACCTGGTGAGGAACCCTGAGCCAGAGGGCCCATCTAAGCCCCACCTGGACTTCTGCCCCACAGAAACTGTGAGTAACGAACGTTTGTTATTTAAAGCTGCCACGTTTGGATGTTTTTTGGTTTTTGCTTTTTTTGGCCGTGCCGCACAGCATGCGGGGTCTTAGTTCCCGAACCAGGGGTCGAACCCAGGCACCCTGCAGTGGAAACGCAGAATCCTAACCACTGGACCGCGAGGGAATTCCCAAAGCTGCCACATCTGGAGGTAACCTGCTATGTAGCAATAGATAACTAATACACATATTTTCATGCAAAGTCGGCAGAGAACATCTAAAGTGGATAAATAAGAGAAATGGCAGTGTAAGGACATGACATGGAAACAGGACAGAAGTCAAGCCTCGGGGAAAGGAGCTAGAAGAAGGGGCAGGGGCTGCGATTTCTCATCATACATCATGTGGTGCTATCTGAGTTTTTAACTACACGCAAGTATTATTTTGACTTAAAATTTTAAGAATAAAGGCAAGAACACACTAATTGTCCAGTAGGTGAAGTCTGACTTTGTCATCATAGGAAAAAGGGAAGAACACGCCCCAGGATGTTTCTGTTGCCTCTGAATGGTGAGAGCTTAGATGGCTCTTATAATCTTTATACTTCCTCTGTATTTCCTTGTGTTTTTAGTTTTATATATGTATTACTTTCACGTTTAAGAAATACAATAAATAGTATTAAAATGGAAAGACACAAACAAAAATTCTAGAGTCAAACTACAGTTTGAAGCAGTTCCAAGGACAGGAGGAACATGCCCTACAGTGCTGCATGCAGATGTCCGGGTGTGCCATGAACGTGCCTGTCAGGAAAAGCAGAGGTCAGGCGTGGAGACTTCGGGTCAGGACATGGTGGGCAGGGCCGCTTTCACTGGGCCCCGCTCTGAGCGTGCCGCCGGTCGTGATCGCCACACTATGGGAGGCACCAGGCCCAGGTCGGACAGCTGGCCACAGCAGCAGCTACCAACACCAGGTCTGCTCAACATTGAAGCCCACACTTCCTGCCCTGCACTGCTATTTTCTAAGTAAATAAAATATACATCTGGTTTTACTTCTGAACACACACAGTAAAACCTCAAATTCATTTATGCAGGTCTGAATCTAATGAGGAAACAGGTTCTCATTAAACAAGTATCTCTCAGGGAACCAATTAAGCTCAGTATTGCACAAATACCTATAAAGAACAAAAATTAGGGACTTCCCTGGTGGCGCAATGGTTAAGAATCTGCCTGCCAATGCAGGGGACATGGGTTCGATCCCTGGTCTGGGAAGATCCCACATGCTGTGGAGCAACTAAGCCCGTGTGCCACAACTACTGAGCCTGTGCTCTAGAGCCCATGAGCCACAACTACTGAGCCCGCGTGCCACAACTACTGAAGTCTGCGCACCTCGAGCCCGTGCTCCGTAACAAGAGAAGCCACTGCAATGAGAAGCCCATGCACTGCAACGAAGAGTAGACCCCGCTCGCCGCAACCAGAGGAAGCCCATGTGCAGCAACGAAGACCCAACGCAGCCAAGAGAAAGAGAGGAAGAAAGAGAGAGAGAGAGAGAGAGAGAAAGAAAGAGAGGGAGGGAGAGAAAGAGACAGGAAGGAAGGCAGGAAGGGAAAGGAAACGAAAGGAAAGAAAATTAGAACTTATAATCAAAAACTGAGGACAACTTTAATGTAAAACAAAAACAAAAACCTGAAATGCCCACTACTGAACCTAAGTGAAAACTGCATAGGATTAAAAAACATTAGTCTTTTGGTAAGACCTGATATATCAGGAAGCTATTTAACAAAGATTTCAGCAGCTGACAGACCATATGAGATGCAACAGCCACTGCATTTTTTTGTAATGCTCTGTCTCATCCCTCTTGGGTTAGTTACCAGAGGTCCGTGGAATTCAGGGCTTCTGAATTATAGGTGAACATATGGACTTTTCAGGGTTGTTCTGGGTTTTCACCAAGTTCTCAAAGAGAGGTCTGTGACCCAAGAGAGTTAAGACTCACTGCACTCCCGAGAATCTAGCCTGGTCTCTCACACCAAGGGGGTGTGCATGGGATGTCGTCAAGATGCAAGGAGGAACAGAGAGGACACTTGCTTCTGAGCCTCCCACATTGTTTCAGGGCCACTTCAGGGAAGTTATATGGCTCCAATCACATCTGGGAGTGAGCGCAAATGAGAAAATCCCAGAAGTAAATACACTAAGTGACGGTCACTCACCTTGACGCACACACTGACAGAAACTGTCTGATTCCCTTTGCTGCTCAGAGTGTGAAAGAGAGTGAGTGTCTGAATCCCACCATCACGGTGTGTGTCATCCACTGAGCCATCATCTCCTATGAACTTGACTTTTAACCAATCTGCTAGAATTCTGTGAATAAAAGAAAATAACACTTGAAGGAGAGTCTAATCCTAAATGTGAACTACAAAGAGAAATATTACACAGATGTAAATACACATACACCAAATCTTACTATAAAGGTGATCTGAACTAATAAACAGGCTGTGATTTTTTAAATGGAGTTAGGAACTCTACTGGGTTATATATTTGAGAGGACACTCATTCTAATGTGATCTAAGATTATTTATTTATTTATTTATGGCTGTGTTGGGTCTTCGTTTCTGTGCATGGGCTTTCGCTAGTTGTGGCAAGCGGGGGCCACTCTTCATCGCGGTGCGCGGGCCTCTCACTATCGCGGCCTCTGTTGTTGCAGAGCACAGGCTCCAGACACGCAGGCTCAGTAATTATGGCTCACGGGCCCAGATGCTCCGCGGCATGTGGGACCTTCCCAGACCAGGGCTCGAACCCGTGTCCCCTGCATTGGCAGGCAGATTCTCAACCACTGCGCCACCAGGGAAGCCCCATGATTTATGATTTTGAAGCACTAAGACAAGATTCTGAGCAACAGAAAAGGTCCTTAGAGTTTACCACACAACCCAGCAATTCCACTCCTAGGTATATAACCAAAAGAACTGCAAAACATATCTCCACACAAACACTTACACGTCAATGTTCACAGAAGCGTTATCATAATAATCAAAAAGTGGAAACACCACAAATGCCCATCAACTGGTGAACAGAGAAATAAAATGTGATATATTCACGCAATCAAATATCATTCGGCCACAAAATTAAGGACTAATATATGCTACAACGTGAATGAACCTAGAAAACATTATGCCAAGTGAAAGATGCCAGGCATAGAAGACTACGTGTTTTCGGGTTCTATTTGTATGAAATGTCCAGAATAGGCAAATGAATAGAGACAGAAAACAGATTAGTCGTTGCCAGGGGCTGCAGGTAAGAAGGGATGGACTGATCACGGGCATGGATTTTTTTTTAGGTGAAAAAGTGTTCTGCGATTAGATAGTTGTGATGGTTATACAACTCTGTGAATATACTAGAACCAGTGAAATGTACACTTTAAATGGGAGAAATTTATGATATGTGAATTACATCTAAAAAAGAAAAGTAACATGTTCCGTAGTTGCTTTAAAAGTATGTTATCTGGGGCTTCCCTGGTGGCGCAGTGGTTGAGAGTCCGCCTGCCAATGCAGGGGACGTGGGTTCGTGCCCTGGTCCAGGAAAATCCCACATGCTGCGGAGCGGCTGGGCCCGTGAGCCATGGCCGCTGAGCCTGCGCATCCGGAGCCTGTGCTCCGCAACGGGAGGGGCCACCACAGTGAGAGGCCCGCGTACCGCTCAAGTATGGTTTCTGGAAGCAACTTGGTTACAAGAAACAATGGCATGTCAACTTTTTCGATCTCTTTTTAAAAATGCCCGAAGTTTTTTACCTAAGGAAAAAATGGAACTATAGCAAACAAACTAAACTGTCTTCCCCAAGAGTCTAAAATGAAGCAGGCATACCTCAGCATAGCTTTAAGTCACAATCAAGTCTGAAATGTTTTTGGACAAAGACTGTTGCCAACGATACAAAATAAAAATGTGAATAATCTAAAGCGTCAACTTCAAATAACAAACAAAACAGCCTGCAAAGCTGAGCATCAAAATGAGAGCAGGCGTCAGGGCCCCCAGGAGGAGAGGAGCACACTGGCTGACACCCGGCCACCCCCGTGTGCAGCACTCAGCTGCCAGATGCTCTGGAGAAGTCACCCCGCCTCCCGGCCGCTTGCTGAGCATCTAGCCCCACAGGGGGAGACCTGCCTGACCTGCCAGGACTCCCTGGGGACTGCTCTTCTCCGTCAGGCAACACCAGCACCAGCTTCCAAAACACGCGCTCCTGCCCCCCCGGGAGGTGCTCAGCCACGAGGGATGGCAGGTCCAGGGGTGCCCATGCCGCGTCACTGGAAGGGACAGAGCACCACAGGTGAGCCACCACACGAGCCCCCGGCAGCAGCAGCAGACACGGCGGGCGGGGGGTGACCAACCTCAGCAGCTGCTGGTAGAAGTGCTGAACCTTCATCTGGTGCGCCACCTTGTTTCTGAGACACCTTAACCTGCGAAGGAAGAACCACACAGAGCCTACGTGAGGCCCACTCGGCACCCACCGAGGAACCTGATAAGCGCTTAGTGATGTTCTGAGTGCAAAGTAATTGGTTAGTGAGTGTCTCCCAGTGGGGAATACTTAGGAGACCAAGAAACCTTTGCCGATAGAGACACAGTTTAGTCAGAGGACTTGTTCATTCCATAATATCAAGCAGTTATCTACTGTGTTCCAGTCATGGCAGGTCAGCAGTAAACAGACAAAAATTCTGCCCCGCTAGAACGCACGCCTTGTAGGGAGAGAAGGGCCTCTGTTAGTGGGCGGCGTGACAGGCGCGGTGGGCAGGCTGTGGACGTACACAGGGTGGTCAGAGGTGATATGGGAGCAAAGACTGAAGGAAATAGGGGCGCCAGCCTGTGAGTTCTGGGGGACAGGCCAGACCAAGTCAGGAGTGGGCCTGGCAGGTACACAGAATGAGAACAGGGAGAGCAGCGGGGGCAGCCAGAGGGCAGGGTGGGGGCCACTGTGAAGGAACTCAGAGAGCAGCCCGGGGACGTCGACAGGGACGTGAGGCGACCTGACTCTGATGTGGTGGTGAGGACACCAGGGTGCAGGGGTCAAGGGCGGAAGCCAGCAGACGGGCCAGGTGGCTACGTGAAAGGGGCTGGTGGGGGAGGTGGTGAGGGTAGAGCCGCGGGATGGTGGATCTGAGTCCAGCTGTGACCCAGCCCAGGGAGGACAGGCTGGCATCCTGTGAGCCAGAGGAGGCACCGAGGGCAGCAGGCCAGGCAGAGACTAGGTTCCGATGTTGAACTGGGGACGCGGGGAAGAGGCCTCGGCTGGAGATGCACGTAGCGAGCTGTCAGCGTGTAGGATGGAAAAAGACTACCAGGGGAGGAGGCAGAGGGGAAGAAGAGGGGCCGGCGCGGCTGTGCTGGAGGGAGGGGGAGGGGACAGAGAGAGGGCCGTCCTGACACAGGTGACACAGCCAGGACTCCAGGAGGCAGCAGGCCAAGGCTGAAGGCCCCGACACGCACAGCACATCAGAGACAGGCCAGCACCATCACCACCCTGCTCGCAGACGCAGGCACAGGACCCGGGGACGTGGGCAGCTACACAAAGTTTGTTAGAGGCGTGGAGCTGGTGATAGCCCAGGCGAGGACAAGATGTGCCTCGAGACCCCAGCAGGGTGGGCTGCCACTGGGCCTCTGTGTCGTCTTCCTAGTCCCCCACTGGGAGGCTCCTCTCCAGAGGCGACGGCGGCCTGGTCTGAAGAGAGAGGCCGAGCCCTGCATGGCCAGGATTGGGCAGCTGAAGCCAGGACCTGGGCAGGGAGCCGGGTACATGCGGGGTGGCCAGGAGGAGCGGCAGGGAGGGCCATGCGAGGGGACACAGGGAGGGAGCCTGTAAGAGAAGAGACCTGATGGCAGGAGGGGGAGTCGCTAAAATGCTGCCACCGCAGACCCAGGGTAGCAGAGGGGTCGGGGTGGGGGTGGGGGTGAGGCCAACACGGACCTCTGGCTCCACCACTGAGAATGGACACGATGTGTCCTTAAGCTAGGAAGGCAAGGAGGAAACAGGTAATTCCAGGGAAAATTCGATTGGCAGGACCAGGAGTGTTTTAAGGGGAAAAGGCAGGTGAAGTCACAGCAGGTAGAGCAACTCTCACTCCGAAAACGCAATCCTGCGTCCGCCTTCACCTCCTCTGACTCCACCCATCTTCCCTGCAAACAGACGCGTTAATCCACACCCTCGATGAAGCCAGTTGGGGCAGGAGGCACTTAGGAGGCCCCGGGCTGCTGACCTGGTGCAGGAGATGCCCACTCTCCCCGCGTGGCCCAGATCCAGGAGGCCCTTGGCCAGGTTCTCCTCTGCAATGGGGCACTCTGCACTGGGCACCAGTGCCCTCAGCCGGTCATTCATGTCCATACAGCAGGGCGCCGCAGGGAAGGCCCGCATCTGGCGCCTCAGTTTCTTCCGGGCTGCGACGCCTTCCCTCCACCTAGAGGAGAGACCAAAGTATCATCACTGGGTGTTTTTGCCATGGGGACAAGGCAAAAACATCTCCAGCATTAACATGGGAAACATTTTCTGCCAGTACGTTTAGGTCTTTTTCAGCAACAGTTCTCAAGCTGAGAAATGGATCAGAACTGAAACTCAAGGTATGGGGGACGCATGATAACGAATGAGTGGTGGGCAATGAAACTACTGAACTTAAGAGTGAATGCCGAGGGACTTCCCTGGTGGTGCAGTGGTAAGACTCTGCGCTCCCAATGCAGGGGGCTGGGCTCGATCCCTGGTCAGGAAACTAGATTCCACATGCGTGCCGTGACTAAGAGTTTGCCCATGCCGCAACTAAGGAGCCAGTGAGCGGCAACTAAGGAGCCTGCGAGCCGCAACTAAGGAGCCCGCGTGACACAACTAAGATCTGGTGCAACCAAATAAATTAATTAATTAAAAAAAAAAGAGTGAACAATCTCTGGAGGCCAACTTGCCAATCTGGATACAAACACAGATCCATACACCCTTTGACCCAGCAGACACCACCGACAGGATTTTCTCTCCAGACCTGTGTGCACCTGTGTGAAATGTCTGCACAAGGATGCCACTGCAGCACTCTTTGTCACAGCTAGAGAGAGAAAGCCATGTGAAAGTCTACCAGTGGGACCAGGCAGGTCATCTACCACGTGCTCTGGCAACGCCACCTCAGTGCACTGACGGCAACGGGGAGAGGCCACCGTGCTGCTGCAGTCAGGTCTCCGCCCTATGTCACAGAGAGTCAAGAAAAGTTTGGCACAGAGTAGGGAACGTGCTCCCACCTCTGCCAACCACCACACAAAGGTCAGAGGTCCTCGTGGGATGGAGACTCACTTCTCACTGAATCCCCTTTTACACGGCTGCAACTGTCAAGTGCACTATTACTTTCTTTAAACGTTATTATGAAATGAATCATTATATAACATATGTAACACATGTACACCCATTTTAAAGATTAATGATAAATCAAACACCCACATCCTTCCATGCAGTGGAGAATGGGTGGCCAAGACCAGCAGCTGATCCCCACGGGCCCTGCTCAGTCACACACCCTCTCATTCCCAAAGGTAACCACTATGCTGGGCTTATGTTTGTTATTTTCCTTCTTTAGGGTTGTACTACTATATATAAATCCAAAACAATCCATTTAGTTTGAATATACAGTTTGTATGTTGCACACATTTCCCTAAGAATTGCTTTCTTTCACTATAAATTATGTTTCAGAAATTCATCTATGTGGGCGCATACAGCTATCATTTGGCTTGTTCATGGCCCTCTCCCTGTGTCTAGCACATTGGGTAAACAGCAGAAGGCTGTTGAAATATAGAGCGGTCCCCCCACCCCAATCTAATTCTTTACTTAGTTTATACCCTTTAGGAAGGAACATGTTACATGTGCATATTGTCAGCTGTTTCTGAAAGTATAATCTCTGTAAAAGACTCTCCCTGTATGCATTGATTTTATCTGTAAGGACACGGGACTCACCGCTGGAGATACTTGCAGAAGCACTGAAGTTCCTGGAGGGTCTCTTTTGCAGTCTGAAAAATTTCCTCCCCAAGAAACAAGTCCACCAGGTGTGCACAGACGTCCTCACAGCAACGGGCCATGCGGAGCCTCTGCTCTGTCTCCACTGCACTCCTAGGGAAAAGGGCAATCAGCATGAGAGACACTGCACCCAAGGCCCCACCCCGAGGGCCTGCCTTAAAAGCATGAGTCCACGTCCTTGATACTGAAATGTAATGATATCTTTGCTGCAAGGAAAGCTTGAAGATTTCACTTTATATAATGCACAGACATCTGGAAATTTAGAGAAAAAAGAACTAAAGTGGTACAGGGTACAAGATTATAGATCCAACAGGGCCCTTATAAATAGTCAAGAGATAACCCTGTATCTTATAGTTAGAAATTTAATTTTTAAATGACCATTGAGACAACTGAAATATCGTCTCATCAACAACATCTGATGTTTGCAATTAGAAATGTCTCAAGTATATGATAGCTGGCTACAGAGGCTGACAGCCTAAGGTCATGTGACAGTGGCCCTCAGATAAACCAGAATCTGAAAGAGATTTTTTATAACAAAATCCTATCAACCAAGGGATCACAGAGGCCTTTATCAAATATATTTAGCCATTAAGTCAAAGAAGCCCAGACAGGCAAGACCCATTTCCGATAGCTGTCCTCTGTGGTGATGGAGACAGCCCTGGGCCGAGCTGTAGTCCAAGTCTTCTGAAACTGCAGAGAATAGCAGTTTCCCTGCACGTCAATGAGTCCTAGGTTTTACATATCTCTTTTTTTTTTTTTTTTTTGCGGTACGCAGGCCTCTCACTGTTGTGGCCACTCCCGTTGCGGAGCACAGGCTCCGGACACGCAGGCCCAGCGGCCATGGCTCACGGGCCCAGCAGCTTCGCGGCATGTGGGATCTTCCCGGACCGGGGCACGAACCCGTGTCCCCTGCATCGGCAGGCGGACTCTCAGCCACTGCACCACCAGGGAAGCCCTACATATCTCTTAATACCCCTTCCTGGGATTAAGAACAGACAAACACCCATCATTTGTGAGGTCTCTTGCTTATAGTAAACAGTGAAATAGACTCCCAATTAATAGAAATGGAAAGAAATATTAATTAAACAATATACTCTGCCTCCTGGCTATATTCCCCATCTGCACCAGAGGCTGCAGACCTATCTTAAACTTAAACGCAAGGGGAACTTAAACGCAAGGACAGATTTCCCAGCACAACTGAACCTCTTTCTTCCCTGCAGCTTGGCACTGAAATTAATAAAGTTCTTAAGTGAAATAGCTCAAAGGAATCTTTTAACATACGAAACAAAGGAAAGGATCTTCTACTTGAGAAAAACTAACGGTGAGTAACCTGGTGTGGAGAAGACCACCAGTGAATTCTTCTGCTGACAGACACATCCCCACGCCCAGGGCGGGGTCAACGAGGAGGATGAGAGTGAAGGGGAGGGCCTCCCTGGAAGCAACGCACACAAGAACAGGGACAGCCTGTCAGTGTCTGGCTAACCAGAAGATATGCTCCTTGTCAAAATGAAAGCCAGCTAGCGTGAGCTGGACCAGCCTGGCCACGGGGCCTCTAACCCTCCTACCAGCCGCCCACCCGCCTCACGCTGCAGGTGCCAGCGCTTCACTTACTTCAACTCCTGGGAGCAGGTTTCCCTCACACGTTCTGTCACCACGAGCTCTGTCAGCTCTGCAGCTAGGTCCTGGCTCAGCTGCGTTAACACCAGTTCTCTCTCTTGTTTCAACCTGAGGGAAAAGGAGCACAAGAAGTAACAGGCGTCACACTCTGTGACCTTGAGAGCGGGGATCTGAGTTGTGCTGCCTGACCCCTCCGGTTCCACCAGACAGGCCACACAGCCACGCCCACTCCAGTTCCCTGACCACCACCCACACCCCCTCTGGCTGGGGAGCGGCTGCTGCTTACAAGGTGGGACCTGCCCACTCCCTGGGCCATAGCATACGAAGGCGCAGGGCGAGCCGTGGATCTGATACGAGTGCAGTGGGCAAAAGCGAGAGCATCGTAGGCCAGGGCAGGTTCTCCCCTCATCCACACACTCCACCCCCACGGGCACTGCAAGGATGAGACACCCTCACCTCTCTTCTTCAGCCCGCCGCCTCTCTTCCTCTTTCCGCTCCCTTTCCTTAGTCACTTCTTCACTCGCAATGTGCCTCAAAATGCCCATGGTTGCAGCTGTTAACAGCTCCTCCATAGCAGCATTGGAAACACTAGACAGAGCAAAGTGGACATTGCTCTAAATAAATAATAAAAGCCACACAAACCGTATTACTAGACTTCTAATACTAGCAAGGGAAAAAATACCTATTTGCCTTCCAGCAGAAAAACCAAGCCCATGGTTAGGAACACACACTCTATCAAAACTGACTCAGGAAAAAAAGAAAATCTGAATAAACTTGTAACTAGTTAAGAGATTGACTCAGTATTTTAAAACATCTTCCAGCAAAGAATAATCCAGGATGAGAAGGCTTCACTGGCAAATTCTACCAAACACTTAAAGAAGAACTAACACCAACTCTTCTCAAACTCTTCGAAAAAACCGAGGCACAAGGAACACTTCCTAACACCTCTATGAGGCCAGCATTCCCCCGACCTGATACCAAAGCCAGGCAAAAACACCACAAGAAAACTAGTGACCAATATCCCTTATGGACATTGAGGTAAAAATCCTTAACAAAATACTAGCAAACCAAAATTAAGCAATATACTGAAAGGATTATACACTACCAAGTGTATAATCTCACACTACCAAGAGAGATTTATTCCTGGAATGCAACAAATGAAAATCAATGTAATACAACCACATTAATAAAGTGAAGGGGAAAAAACCCACAAAATCGTCTCAATGCAGAGAGAGCATCTGACAAATTCAATACCATTTCATGATAAAAACACTCAATAAATTAGGAAGAGAAGGGAACTTTCTCAAAATGATAAAGACCATATATGAAACACCCACAGCTAACATCATATTCAGTCATGAAAGATAGAAAGCTTTTCCTCTAAGATCAGTAACAAGACAAGAGTGCCCTATCTGCCATTTCTATTCAACACCATATTGAAAGTTACAGCCAGAGCAATTAGACAAGAAAAATAAAAACATCCAAACTGCAAAGGAAGAAGAAAACTACGAGTATTCACAGATGACAGGATCCTGTATGTAGAAAATCCTAAGGGATCCACTCAAAAGCTATCACAATAAAAAAAAGTTCAACAAGGTTGGAATATAAGGATCAACAACCCAAAGTCAATGGCATTTCTATACACGAGCAATGCACGTTCGGAAAGTGGAATTGAGGAAACAATTCCGTCTACAATAGCGACAAAAAGAATAATCTAATCAGGAACAAATTCAACCAAAGAAACAAAAGACTTGTACAATAAAAATTATAAAACGCTGCTGAAGGAAACTAAGGAAGACATAAGCAAATGGAAAGGCATTCAAGTTCATGGACTGGAAGACTTCATATCGTTAAGATGCCAGTACTACCCAAAGCAATCTACAGATTCATTGGAATCACCATCAAAATCCCCACATAACTTTTGCAGAAGTAGAAAAACCCATCCAAAAATTCTTATGAAATTTAAAGGGTTTCCAAATAGGGAAACAGTCTTCAAAGAGAAAGTTGAAACAAAGCTGAAGGACTCACACTTTGAGATTTCAAAACTTACAACTTACTACGAAGTTATAGTAATCAAATCAAAACAATATGGTACTACCATAAAAACAGACATATAGGGCTTCCCTGGTGGTGCAGTGGTTGAGAGTCCACCTGCCGATGCAGGGGACACGGGTTTGTGCCCTGGTCTGGGAAGATCCCCCATGCCACGGAGCAGCTGGGCCCGTGAGCCATGGCCGCTGAGCCTGCGCGTCTGGAGCCTGTGCTCCGCAACGGGAGAGGCGGAAACCCTCACATATATGGTCAACTGATTTTGAACAGGGTGGCAAGACCATATGAAGGGAAAAGGACAGCCTTTTCAACACTGGTGCTGCGAAAACTGGATACCCAAGAACAATGTTGGATCCTTATCTTACACAATATATAAAAACAAAATCAAAATGGATCAAAAACCTAAATTTAAGAGCTGAAATTATAAAACGCTTAGAAGAAAACACAGGGGAAAATCTTCACATTATTGGATTTGACAGTGATTTCTTGAATATGATACCAAAAGCACAAGCAACAAAAATAGATAAATTGGGACTATATAAAAATTAAAAATTTTTGTGCATCAAAGGACACTATCAAAAGAGTGAAAAGACAATCCACAGATTGGGAAAAAAATACTTGCAAATCAAATATTGAAAAAGGATTAGTATCCAGAATATGAAAAAACTCCTACAACTCAACAACAAAAATATTCAAGAATAGGCAAAGGGCAAATGAAGCAACTGACAAAGGATTAATCTCCAAAATGTATAAGCAGCTCATGCAGCTCAATAACAAAAAAACAAACAACCCAATCCAAAAATGGGCAGAAGACCTAAATAGACATTTCTCCAAAGAAGATATACAGACTTCCAACAAACACACGAAAGAATGCTCAATGTCATTAATCATTGGAGAAATGCAAATCAAACCTTGAATGAGACACCATCTCACACCAGTCAGAATGGCCATCACCAAAATCTCTAGAAACAATAAATACTGGAGAGGGTGTGGAGAAAAGGGAACCCTCTTGCACTGTTGGTGGGAATGTAAATTGATACAGCCACTGTAGAGAACAGTATGGAGGGTCCTTAAAAAACTAAAAATATAACTACCATATGACCCAGCAATCCCACTACTGGGCATATACCCTGAGAAAACCATAATTCAAAAAGAGTCATGTACCAAAATGTTCATTGTAGCTCTATTTACAATAGCCCGGAGATGGAAACAACCTAAGTGTCCATCATCGGATGAATGGATAAAGAAGATGTGGCACAGATATACAATGGAATATTACTCAGCCATAAAAAGAAACGAAATTGAGCTATTTGTAATGAGGTGGATAGACCTAGAGTCTGTCATACAGAGTGAAGTAAGGCAGAAAGAGAAAGACAAATACCATATGCTAACACATATAAATGGAATTTAAGGAAAAAAAATGTCATGAAGAACCTAGGGGTAAGACAGGAATAAAGACACAGACCTACTAGAGAATGGACGTGAGGATATGGGGAGGGGGAAGGGTAAGCTGTGACAAAGCGAGAGAGAGGAGTGGACATATATACACTACCAAATGTAAGGTAGATAGCTAGTGGGAAGCAGCCACATAGCACAGGGATATTAGCTCGGTGCTTTGTGACTGCCTGGAGGGGTGGGATAGGGAGGGTGGGAGGGAGGGAGACGCAAGAGGGAAGAGATATGGGAACATATGTATATGTATAACTGATTCACTTTCTTATAAAGCAGAAACTAACACACCATTGTAAAGCAATTATACTCCAATAAAGATGTTAAAAAAAAAAAATGGAAAAGGACTTACATAGACATTTCTGTAAACAAGATACACAAGTGACCAATAATTACATGAAAAGATGCTCAACATCATTAGTCATTAGAGAAATGCAAATCAAAACCACAGTGAGTTACCACTTCACACATTATAATGGCTATTATTTAAAAAAAAAAAAAGAAGGACAGCAAGTGTTGGCAAGAATGTAGAGCAACTGGACCCCTTGTGCACTGCTGGTGGGGATGCAAAAATGGTGCTGCTGTTGCCGAGAACAGTTTGCTGATTTCTCAAAAACGTAAAACTAGATCATATGATCTAGTAATTCCACACCTAAGCATACACCTGTAAGAACTGAAGGGACTCAAACAGTTATCTGTGCCCCAGCGTTCACAGCAGCATCATTCACAATAGCCGAAAGGCGGAAACACCTTACTAATAAGCACGGGTGAATAAGTGAAGTGTGGCACATATACGTGTGTATGTGTGTGCGTATACTTAATGGAGTATTGTTCAGAAACAGATCTGGAAGCAGACAATGGTGATGAATACACGACACTGTAAATATACTTAATGCCATTGAATTGTGAGCTTAAAAATGGTTAAAATGGTCAATTTTGTTATATTTTACCACAATAAAAAAAACAAACCCATGGAAATCTTACTTTTAGCTCCATCAAACAGAAAGTATGTATCTAATTCTAGTATATAAAAAACTGAACAAACCTATGAACAAGACTGACCCTTTTGTGTAAACTACATTTATACAAGGAAATATCTGGTTGGCCAAAATGTGCCTTTGGTTTTTAAGTATTGATAATACCATTTCGTATAATTGTGTCACTTTATATGTACTAGAATTTTTACAAGTTTGAAATCCTTAAGAAAGTCTGACTTACTGAACTTGGCAGATTTTAATTAACTATTTTTTTTTTTTTTTTAATTAACTATTAACTCCAAAAGTTGCTTAAGTGTCTAGAAAGATTTTGATTATTAAATTTATCAAGACTAGACGCTGGGCTTCCCTGGTGGCGCAGTGGTTGAGAGTCCGCCTGCTGATGCAGGGGACACGGGTTCGTGCCCCGGTCTGGGAAGATCCCACTTGCCGCGGAGCGGCTGGGCCCATGAGCCATGGCCGCTGAGCCTGCGCGTCTGGAGCCTGTGCTCCGCAACGGGAGAGGCCACAACAGTGAGAGGCCCGCGTACGGCAAAAAAAAAAAAAAAAAAAAAAAAAAGACTAGATGCTTAAAGTGTTCCACAAAATCAGCTTTATAAAATTTGTAAGTGTAGTTTGAAATGTCTAAGGAAATTTCATCATGGTGTTAAATGCAAATGGTATAAAATGTTTAAGGGAATTTAATCTGTCAAATTTATAAACTGTGACTTAATCCAAGATCAAGTAAAGTGAGTGTTTTTATTTTTTAACAGAGAATGAACTAATTTTTTATTACTAGATTTTTGATCACGTTTAAAGTTGAAAGAAAAACAGGTTTCTAATTTACAACTTTAATAAACCTAATGCTACTCAAAAGTCATACACACATAGAAACTACCTGCAAACGACAAACGCAGATCAGGAACGTGAGGGACTATACCCACCAGCGAGCAGGACCGACACTGAAGCCTGTGCAAAGGGGTGGCTGTGATCTCTTGTCGAAGATTGAGAGCAGTTTTCTGAGAGGAAGCGTCTGGCGGGAGCACAGACGGCCTCAGAGCACGAGAGGCACCGCACTTACCCCAGGGCTGTGGCTGCGAAGGCCGCCCCGGCGGCGCCAACTTCCTCGCAGTCCCTCTGAAGAACCTCCCGGATGAGCTCATCCACCACCTGCGCCAGGTCCTAAGGAGAGGGCAGACGGGGCCACGATCACTGGCCGGGGACGCCGCCCCGATCCAGCCCCTGCGCACCACCAAGCCATCGCCTCCACAGCCTAAGGTACTGAAGGTCTTCCCGGAACCACAGAGACATCATGGACCATCTGCCCAGCTCAGAAATCCCTCCAAGACCTCATCACCGGAAGCTGTTTGGAGGCGTCTAATGACCCTTACACGCGGCTCGGCTGTGCGCTCCTGGAAAGGGTTCCTGCTAATAACCAGAGAGGAGCCTTCTGGACGTGCCAGGACAAGCCTGCTGCCTGCTCAACAATGGCCATTCAGACGGCCACGGTGCCACACCCCAACATCACACGTCCCCGGCTTCTGTGGCCCTGCCTCATTCCCCACCTCAGGCCTCCTTGATCCCCCAGTGGGGAGGTGCCCAGTGCCTGCCCAAGCAACAGGGTGGCGAGATCAAGTCACACGACCTGTGTGGTGGGTAGGCCCTGCTCAGCCCCGGGGCCACCTGTCAGAGGCATGCTGACCCCAGGGACACCCCAGGGACACAGACAGTGGTCAGACTGGACAGCAGAGGCAGCTGGATGTTTGCCCACGACGGGCCCTCAGAGCCCTGACAGGAAGGTTCCTTACCTCGTCCGAGTACACAGGCGCAGACTTTGGGGGAAGGAGCTCCAGCTGCACGGGGGGCTGCGCGGGGGGCTGGAAGAGGCTGGGTGCCATGCTCAAGGGCAGTACCGGGAGTTGTGGAGGAGAAGCTGGCACAGGGGTGGGCAGGGGCTGCAGGAGGAGAGCCGGGAGGGTCTCGTCCCCCTCCGTACTGCACTCCTCTCCTCTCCCTACACCTGGAAGGAACAGGCAAACGTGGGCACCGAGGACAAGCCCTGGCCACCCACAGTGACCCTAAGGACTGGCCACCCTCCCCAAGCTGACCGCCACAGGGCGCCTCCTGAGCCACGAGCCGGGGGGCCATGTGCGCTTCACCCGTGGGAACAAAGCACTGTGGCGCCAGGGAGCCATTCAGGCAGCACCGAGCTGATGCCGCCGGGCCCCAGGATGAGGCCTCCTAGAGGGGAGCGCAGCTGGTGCCCTCCTGAGAACACAGCCTCACTCACCCGCCACGTCCAAGCCGGGTCTCTGAGTGCCCGTGGGCAGCTCCGCAGCCAGGCTGTCCCCGACGTACTTGTTCTGGGAGTTGAAGCTGCACACGGGGGTGTGACGGGGAACAGGGGGTAACGGCCCTCCATTCACGATCTCCCCAACGGACACCGTCAGCTTCCTGGTAATAAACACCGACTTCCTGGCCTTGGATAAACCCTCTGGTTCCAGGAACGAGGACCGGTTCAGCTCGACACAGCTACCCAGACCACAGAGAACCCACGGAGAGGCGTTACACAGGCGAGAGGCCACCCTTCACCTCCTCAGTGCCCTGCAGTCACTGCGTCGCCAGACGGCCATGTGGAGATGAGGGGAGGCAGCAAAGGCCGAGCCCAAGGCCCAGCCCACGGCATCCACCACTGCCAGCGTTTCCTTCTGACTCAGGAGCCACCTGGCCTCACTGTTAGCAGCCCTGGGTATAGCAACGCTCCCCTACACGCTCCCGGCTCATCCCGTGAGGGCAGGTCTACAGGCAGCAGACGGGGCCAGGGCTGGGGAGTCAGAGGAGGATGGGTTCAGGGAAACCCCGGATCGGGACACGACAGGCTACAGATTATGGAGCCATTTTCTGGGAGAGGGTCCACAAGTCCTACCACGTTCTCAAAACTCTGACTGCAGCAGAGGAGAGGCCCGGCGGTTCGGGCCTCGGTGCTTACCCGTCGGAGACAGTGAGGCCATGGCAGCTGAGGAAGCCTGTGGCGTCCTCTCCGTCTCTGAAGAGCAGCATGCGCACCACGCCGTCCAGGGGAAAGGTGGTGGAGCGCTGAGTGCTCGCGGTGTACGCCACGTTGAGCGCTCGGAGCGCGTCCTTGCGGATCTGAGAGAAGCCAAGTCACTAAGTCGCAGAGGGTCAGGCGCTCCGTGACCGCAGACGGCTCAGTCCCTCTGGAAAGCACCCCGGGTCCCAAGCTTAGCGCTCAGCGGGCCGTCTGCTCAGCAGAATGCCCAGAAATGGTGCAAAGCAACAGTTCCACATACGGAAAAGGCTGGGCCACGAAGGCTTTACTTGTAAGAAAAACTAGAAAACCAACCACCCACCAGCAGGGCAGGGAGAGTACACTGTGTATCCGCCACTCAACAGAAAGCCGTACAGCTGCTGGAAATGACTGCAGAGGTGATGGAATGCCATGGACAGCGTGACATGGAACTGAGGAAAAGTCCGAGAGAAAGGTGCTTCGCAGCCTCACACTGAGCATTTTGAACACGGGGACGGAGGGAACCCTGAAGGCACAGACAGGTCAGTTTGATCCCAGGACCCCGGTGGCCCTGCCTCTCCTCTTCAGTGGGCTTCAACCACCTCAGCCCGGATCTACAGTTACTTCAAGGCTGGCATGCACGTCCATGCTGAGTGTCCAACAGTGGACAGACAAGACCCCTGTCCTCACGTAGCTGACGTGGCAGGAGACACCAACACTGAACAAAACGAACGTACAAAATGCACAGTGCGTTTAACGGTGACAGTGCAACAGAAAGAAGAGCCGTGGAGGAGGGCAGGGTGCGCTCTGCCTAGAAGGGGAGCCCAGCCCGGCCCTGGTGGAGGGGAGCTCTGCGCGCTCGGATAACAGCCAGCGCAAAGGCCCTGAGGCAGGCGCGTGCTGGGGGCTGGGGGGCTGGGGGTGGAGCCAGGGAAGACGGGAGAGAAGATGAGGTCCAGGAGACAATGGGCCACTGTGGGCCACTGTTGGCCACTGTTAGTGAAACGCTTTGTCTTTCTAAAGAAAAACACTTAGATTTCTGTTGAGTTTGAAATTATTAAAATGGGTACAGATGGTCGACTATCACTGGTATTTATCAACTGCACAGAGCTCCCCAAGCGGCACGTCGTTAGAAATCTTTTCATCTGTTCCAGAATTTCAGTTCTCTTGGAAACTGTCGGATCTGACAATGAGCAAACTTGCAGAAGACTTTGCCTGGGATGTGATGGTGGGTTTAGTCACTGTTTACCAGAGGACTTGTGACCAAAGAAGAAAAATGACCTGGAGTCACAAAACCAGCCAGGCAGGTTCCCGAGATCTCCCAGGCAACCTCCTCCCCACCCGGCGGCCGCCAGGGGCTCCCAGCAACGACTCCAGGCGGCATTCTCCGGGCATTCCCCCACCACCACCCCGCCCGCCCGCCCGCCCGCCCGCAGCTGCGGGACAGCACAGGGGCTGCTGTGTGAGGTGGGCGTGCAGGCTGCTCTATTATCGTCCCCGAGTGCTTCAGAAGGTGAAGACCTGACTCTGGAAATCTGAGCCCAGGAGTTCACACTCTATGCAAACCCTGAGGTAAGAGACTGGTCTTGCCCCGTCTTTGTAAGCCCAGCGCAACAAAGAGCAGGCACTTTCGATATTTACCGAAATGAATTTAGCAACGTCAAGCTCACTCCAAAACTGAAGACTGATAACACTGGTAAGTTCTAGGTCGGGTCTGTGCGTGCAGTTTGCTTTTTGGCTTGTTTCCATGGAAGATGATAGTTCTGAACGCAAGTTATCATTCTGGAGAGATTTCTCTCATCTGAACCAGAAGAAGAGTATTCCCCACTGCACAGCCTTTCCATCGGTGATCAACTGTGCCAACCCCATAAACAGGTAACAGCAGTATCCCCTCAGGGGCTGCTGCACGAGACTTAGCCCAGGACCCGCTGAGATGCTCCCGTCATAAAGAAGCTCTCAGACGTCACAAGGAGCAACCAGCTGTCTGTCAATTCTGCAAGTACAGTGTCAGTACTCACCTGATTAAAGTAACAGTGCAGAAGACAAGCATTCAGATAAGAAGCGGACTGGACCAGTTTGAAAAATCGCACGAAATTGTTACTGTTGAACGCAGCGAAAGCCTGAACAGCGAATTTCACCTCAGAGGAGTTTCTAACGGCAGGGTGGAACTGCTGCACTTCTCTGTTAATTAAAGGAGACGAAAGGGGTTAGAAGTTGACCTTTAAGTAGACAAAATTCCATGAAAATAGACCTGACAATAAAACAGATTTCACCTATACTGAAAAAGAAGGTCTTGATATGGTCACATGTGCCAATATGTTCATGGTTTACCAATGTCAAAGCCACCACTCGGGCTGGATTGGTAACAAAGATTTTCTTTAAAAAGATGATGAGGGACTTCCCTGGTGGCGCAGTGCCAAGAATCCGCCTGCCAACGCAGGGGACACGGGTTCAAGCCCTGGTCCAGGAAGATCCCACATGCCGCGGAGCAACTAAGCCCATGCGCTACAACTATTGAGCCTGTGCTCTAGAGCCCGTGAGCCACAGCTACTGAAGCCCGCGCACCTAGAGCCCATGCTCCACAACAAGAGGAGCCACCGCAGTGAGAAGCCTGCGCACCGCAACAGAGAGTAGCCCCCACTCGCCACAACTAGAGAAAGCCCGCGCGCAGCAACAAAGACCCAACGTAGCCAAAAATAAATAAATTAATTAATGAATTAATTTTAAAAAGATGATGAATAATAAAGTAAACAAATTGAAGCAGTAATTTAAGAATTGATTATCAAAGAGTTACTTTAATGCCAACTGACTGCCAGCTGTGTGTTTGAAGATGACACCTAAGAAAGTTTAACTTTGTTTTATTTATAAATAAACGGATTTGGGGACTTCCCTGATGCTCCAGTGGTTAGGAGTCCGCGCTCTCTCTGCTGAGGGCCCGGGTTCCATCCCTGGTTGGGGAACTAAGATCCCACAAGCTGTGCAGTGTGGCCGAAAAAAAACAATGATTAATTATTCAAGAATTGCTCAAGATAGGGGACAAATGCCTATCATATACGAAAAGACTACACAGCCATTTTCCCTAGTTTATCTCCAAGGCTTAATTTAAAATCAGTCACACACCTACACATTCTGCAAGCTGAGAGTTTCAGCATAAAGAAGGGAAACTGGGGACCCAGTTTACCAGTGACAGGAACGGAAGGCTAGTGGACTCTAACATATTTCTCATATAAATGTCTCCAGATAGATCAGGCCAAGGTTTAAGATTCATTCTTAATGTCCTACCCTTAGCATTTGTTTCACACAACTTTTTCCTCTCCTGTGACTTAGACCTTTTTTTTTTTTTTTTTTGCGGTACGCGGGCCTCTCACTGCTGCGGCCTCTCCCGTTGCGGAGCACAGGCTCCGGACGTGCAGGCTCAGCGGCCATGGCTCACGGGCCCAGCCGCTCCGCGGCATGTGGGATCTTCCCGGACCGGGGCATGAACCCGCGTCCCCTGCATCGGCAGGTGGACTCTCAGCCGCTGCGCCACCAGGGAAGCCCTGTGACTTAGACGTTTGACGAGGTCTGTGTGCACACGTACACGAGGCAACACGCCGGCAGCTCTGATAGGGGACCCTGAGCTTTCCTGTCCTAGTTCACTCGCCTTTTCTGCTCATACAGCAGATTCCTTCCTCGTGCTCTCCCACTGACAAGGAGAACCTGTCCTCAGAAAGGACCTGGGGCCCACTCTGGATGCACCGGTGCCAGCAGGCATCCCCAGCCTTCTGCTCCCAGTGGCTCGGCTCCAGGGGCTGCACAGCCGAGCCCAGCTTTCTCACTAACATCCCAGCGTTCGACACCAGAGAAAACTCAGTGCTCCCAGCACCACTAATCCTAAGTGCTCTCTTCCTGGTTAAGCTCTGCCTTTCCCTCTGGCTTAGGCTGGCTTCTGAACTGGGAAGTTCACCTTAGGATGTCCCCCTTGTTGAGATTGAGCAGAACGTTGTAGCCCTGGAACTCCGCTTCGCTGGCACAGAACACGCCCTTGTTTCTCAGGTCTTGGTACATCTCCTTCAGACTCTGAAGGCACTTGGTCATGTTCTCATTGTTGATCTTGGCATCAAAGGAGGACATGGGCTCCTCACACATGAAGTGAGCACAGTGGATGTGAAACCGGGTGCACTTCTCAATCAGAGACACCGTCACTGGGTCACACAGGTGCTGCTGCGTGATGTCCTGGACACGAGTGAGGCGCAAGGTTACACATGCACGTGCACTGTACGCACACACGCACACACACCTTGCGTACGCGTTTCTCGTATACACATAGATCTCATTAACATATTCCCATACATAAGAATCAACTATTAGAAAAATCATGCTTATTACCTGAATTTCTCAGATTTCAATTTGAAACAAAGCCCATGAAGTACATTTTAACAGGACTTTGTAATGATTTTAAGTAACAGTATTTTTTGTTACGGATGAAATGTAACTGAGTAAAATGACAAGAACTCTCACTTTCACTCTGGACTTCACAAGTGGCTGATACCTTCCGTATGCCCCGCGTGCGGTTCCACACGAAGTCGTACCAGTCCCGCAGGCTGCCCTCCTTCTGGTCCATGATCTGGGTCACCAGGTAGTCCATGGTCCTGCTGAGCACCGCCGAGGGACGCAGCTCATGCGGCAGGGGCTCCTCCTGGTCTGCTGAGGAGCGGCTGTACTCCTTCACGGCTGCCGCATGGTCCACCTGAGGGCAGGGAATAGAGACGAGCAGCTGGGTGGCAGGTGCTAGGCCGGCCCCCCAGCTGCTGTGCCCGAAAACGGGGAAAATCACACACACACGCTTAAATAAGGTCAATACTACAGAATACAGTTTTAAAACGTAAAATTTCTCTTTGAAGGTAACAATTAAAATTCAACGACAAAACAGAGAAACTTGTTTTTGGCAAACATGACAAGAAGTGAAGATAAGAGGCTATCACACCAACACACAGAAGAATTTTAGTGACGACACACCTGCTTGGCTCCAAGCACAGAGGTGTGACAGGTAAAGGACCTTAAAGATTCTAAAAGATCTCAGCCACGCTCAAGCACCAGATTAAGTCTACACGGACCAGAAATGGAGCCGGCAGTGCGGAGGGCGAGGTGGGGCAGGGGAGCAGCAGGGCCTGGGGAAGGCCCTCAAGAGTCTGGAGCTGCATCTTCCACCTGCAAGAAGAGGCTGAAGAGGTGCGGCTGAGGGTGGAGCAGAGACGCCCAGAAGCCCAGGCCCTGGGCACCGGCTGTGAGCTGTCATCACCATCTCCTGGGGCAGGAGCGCTGGGCCTTTGCCTTGATAACTGCTGCCTAGCTGGGGACCCTGAGTCAGGCGAAGGCAGCTGTGTGAAACCACCGGCCAGGAAAGGAGCAGAAGCCCGCAAGCAAAATTAACAGCAAAAGAATCTAAAATGGTTCAGATTTCTGGGGAAACAATTGGGAACGTGCACTGACACATATTCAGGAACCTTAAGAAAGGTCACACATCTGATACAGCACTTCACGCGTAGGATCCATCAGAAGGAAGGAAGCTGAACACCTTAGAGGCATTACACACAGTATGCCCGACAGAATTCTTAGAAACGCTGAAAAATCAGAAACAGCCTAGTGATTGCAAAATGGGGAGTTTGGACAGAGCTACATAATCAAATAATATGCCTACATTCAAAATTTTGAATGCTTATTAAGACTTTACCATAAGAAAAGAAAATGCTCCGATAAAATTTTAAGTGAAAAAGATTCACACAGAATCATACCTAGAGCACCATCTCAAAAGCACAAAATATAAGCATAAAAAAGGACAGGAATAAAACTGTGAAAAGAAAAAATGGGAAAATTTTTAATTTATGAAACAAATCTGTGTCTATTTCTTTAGGAAACCATACGGTCCAGTCACCTTATGCAAGACTGCTTCCTACACACCTCACAATGCAGACAATGGAACACGACTGTTCATAGCACATCCCCACTGCCCTCTAGAAAAGTAAACACCAGGCCAAATTTGGACAGAAAGGACCAGTGCAGCCTTCCCTCCCCTGCACACGCCCCTCCACCCCAGTGATTAGTACGGCCAGCAGCCTGGCAAGCACCCTGGGGGCGTGGCGCTCTACCTGGTCAGTGCCTGGGACCACTTCAAACACACTAAGCTGGCTCCGGGTCTCCCGCATGTATCGCTCCTTCTCGGGACACATATCCGGGCACGTCCCAACGAAAGTCCTCGCTTTGTCCAAGTCGGTCCTTTTCACCCGAGCTGAAGGCACCAAGTAAAAAGTAAGAATGCACCACACAGTTACTAGGAAGTCAGAGAAGTGCACTTTCATAATGATAAAAGGAGAAATAAAAATAAACATCAAACCACAAAGGAAAAGAAAGAAATTTTAAAAACACTGGGCCTTAGAGAAAGGAAAGCACAGCCTACCACACCAGGTGACAGGCCATCAAGGCCCATGAAGACCCTCCAGGGTTTCTCCCCTTTCCAGATGGGTCTCCAACAATCACAGACCTTCAGGGCACTCTTGGGGGCGGGGGTGGGGGTGGGGGGTGGGGGGCGCACACGTGGGTGTTTATGGCTCCTATAATGACCTCAATGACACACAATCGTGCTACAGTTATTTTTGTTAAAAGGATCAATTTGTTAAATGAAAATATTCAAAATTTGCCAGTATTCTAAAACTCTCAGTATTTCATCATGTTTTTAGTATAACAGGAATCACATAATGGAAGTTAGCTGGGTCCTGACCTAAATAAACCACTATGATGACCCAGAGTTAAATAGTTAACAAAAGTATCTTTTAAATGAAATGGAATGCAACAACCTAAAATTTAAAACATTCACATCTTATTTTTACTTTATTTATTTATTTTGCGGTACGCGGGCCTCTCACTGTTGTGGCCTCTCCCGTTGCGGAGCGCAGGCTCCGGACGCGCAGGCTCAGCGGCCATGGCTCACGGGCCCAGCCACTCCGCGGCACGTGGGATCTTCCCGGACTGGGGCACGAACCCGTGTGCCCTGCATCGGCAGGCGGACTGTCAACCACTGCGCCCCCAGGGAAGCCCTCTTATTTTTATTTTTAAAAAGTCCAATATCTAGTAATAATTTTTTTTTGCAATACAAAAATCACATGTTAATGACATAACATACAATGGCAGGTTTTATTACCGTGTTAAGGAGACACTGTGATTATTCCATTACAGCTTCTCCAGAGAGGAGAATCCTACAGGGTAAACTTACTTTTGAAAAAACTTTGCAAAGAAGGTACATGTGCTGTTTTATTTGGGGTCACTGCACATATTGCTCAGTGTCAACAGGACACTTGCTTTTTGAGTAGGTTTTAAATACATTTGCGTGGTTCAACATTCCAAAGGTGCAACAATGTCCAAGATGGGACGCCCCCCTGCCTTGCTCCCATCCTGACCATCAGCGTGAGCGATCCTTTCTCACCTCCATGACTTTTACACACACATAAACAAGTACGCTTACGTATATACGGACACACACACACTTCCCCCTTTTCTGTACACAACTGGTAGACATTTCCCACGCCTTGCTTTTTCCACTTCACAATAAATACTGATCATTTTTCCATAAAGAAACCCCAGTCTTCTTTCAGGCTATTTAGAATCCCACTGTATGGACAGTTTCCAATCTCTGTCATCACAAACAACCTTGTGAGTGGATCGTACACACGTGGTGGGGTAGTTTGTGGGACGCACTCCTGGAAGTGGAATTCTGGGTCAAAGGCGTGAGTGTCCCCAAGCCTGAAGACACTGCCAACTTGTCTCCCCGGGAGCAGCCTGCCCAAGGATGCAGCGCTGGGGCCCGATGGGGAGATGCCGCCCTAGCGGGTGTGGTTTGCATCTCTCAATCTCTCGATGCTGTGTGACGGGCCAAGGGCATCTGCATCTTCCCATTTCTATTTTCCATGTTTAAGAGCCAACTCTCTTTTTTTCGGCCACGCCGAGCAGCTTGCGGGATCTTAGTTCCCCGACCAGGGACTGAACCCAGGCCCTCAGCAGTGAAAGCAGCGAGTCCTAACCACTGGACCACCAGGGAAGTCCCAAGAGCTCTTGACACTTCCTTTTCTGAACCTCTCAGACCTTACTCGTCTTTCTACTGGATTTGCTCTTTTTCATACTGACTCTACAGGACTTCAGTACCTGGGAAATCAGCCCTTTGTCTGTGATGAGCTACAGATTTTTCCCCTGGATTGACATCTTTTATTTGTGTAGTTTTATTTGTGGTGATTTCTGTTAAATAGGAAGTTTTTATTTTTTTAATGTGTGCTTTCTCAATATCTAAAAACTGCCCTTTTAAATTATTTAATCTAGCATGGATCAATGGTTTGTTGCCTTTCTTCCAAAAACAAAATTACATTACAAACACATCTGCACTACCTCCATGTCTACATTCACGGCCTCAGGAGACTAGAAAGCAACAGAGATCATACGTGCAGACTCAACGGCAGTGGAGCCCACAGACGGAAGTCACCCCTTCCCTCATGGCTCCCGAGAAGACCGCCTCAGCCGAGTCGCAGCCCCGTACCTTGCCGCATGACTCTGTCCCTCTGGTCGAGCAGGCGGTACTTCTCCTCGGATGTCTCAGCCACAGTACCTATCAGGGCACTGAGAGAGGACACACACAGCCCAAGACCCTCGGAGCCCTCGGAGCCCTCGTCAAACGGGTCTCCCTCAAACTGAGGGGGCTTCAGAAGACTCGGCTTCTTCACTGGAGAGCTACAAGGAAGATGACATGCTAAGAGCTGTGTGTCCATCAGGCATTCGGGTCATTTCCACATCCGAACACTTCCCTTATCCTCCAAGATACCCTGCTCCTCTACAGCTGGGAAGGCCAGCGCTGAAGAGAGGCCGCCTTGACGACACTGGCGATGACGTGAAGGCATTACTCATACTGCGCGTAATTCGTGTTCTTCAAAAGTGAGATGCGCCCATTTAAACAGCTGAAATGAATTATCTGTAGACTTCTATCTCAAAGAAATGAAACTAACAGTGGAATAAAAGAACGTTTTAACGCCATGAGAAAATACCATGCCTACACGTTTTCATACACAGCTCCCCTTCAGTAGAAGGATGTACTAAAAAGAACCGGGCGTTCTCTGTCAGCTTCCCCATGTTCTAGCTGGCTTTCAACATTCCGTGAACTTGAATGTCAAAGAAGATGTAAGGAAAGGAAAAAACAAAAGCAAATTCGCAACTAAACTGGTGACTGCAAAACGTGAGGGAAACTATGCGTTGACCAAAATATGTGAAGAAGGATTGAACAGAAGCAGGCCTGATGTGAAAGGAAGGTGAGGTCACACGGGAGTCTGAGGCCAGGAGCCAAGGGGAGGGAGGGAGGGAGGAGCCTTCGGGAACAGAGATTCCACACACACGGGGAGGTCTCTGAAGTGCACACCGAGTGCCAGACCTGGCCTGAGAGCTGCACACGGCTGCAAAGCTGTAACTGCTAGAAGCGATTATTAGGAACACGTGGTTTACAGCCAATTAGACGTTTTAAGGGGAAAAGCGATCACCTATACACGTATACGTCAGACGGGCTGACGACAGCGACTGCCTGGGCTGTGGGACTGAGGGAGGTGAGGCGCCCGGGCCTTTCCAGGGCCTCCTCCCTCTTCCCCTTCCGCAGGCCCTCTTCCCACCCTTCAGCCCCTACTTAGGTGCCAGCATATCACCCGCTTCCCTTTCATGCTGTCATGATGGCTATGAAATCCCTCCTGTTCAGTGACAGTAGAAGTCACAGAACCCACTTGCCCTGTAAAACAGGCATTCGGAAGGACCAGCCGCACCTTTTATTCAGGCTGCCGGCTGCAGCCCTGGCCACGGGCTTGCCAAGAGGGGAGTGCTGAAAGGGTGTGTCCTCGGTGCCCGGGCCAGCTTCACCGTCACCTGGCTGCTTCTCCTTGAGGGAAAAGGGTTTCTTGTTGGGACCTGAGGACACAAGAGTCACAACAGAGTTTATGATATCACAAGTCACTCGACACTGGACTTTACTTTTTCTTGAAAAAGTAATATTGTAATTGTGACAGGATGTTACAAAGGATCCCAAGGAAATACTACAAGGCAGCCCCACCCCCCCCCCACCCCACTCAAAGCTCGAAGGCCTTGCACACAAAGCAGCAGAGACTGTGCAAAGATCAACTGAAAACTCACTTGTTTTTTTCTTGTGCCAGAAGATGGCCATATCCTTATGCAAACCTTTCCCCTTCTTCCTAGCCAGGGCTGCAGATGCCTGGAAAACAGTCCACAACACAAAGTACGAGGACATCAGGAGGCCAAAGGAAAGGAAGGTCTCAAATGCAATTAGCAGAATTCTATGCAGTGGAGCTACATCTCTGCCAGCCACATGTTCTGACACACCATCTGCCTTCAGCCCGGCAGCCAAGCCCTCACCTACCTTGCCTGTCTCGCAAGCATGTATTTGCCCTTCTCCTTTTCGAAATTCATCACTTTACTATGACAGAACCCATAAACTTGGCCTCACTGGCATTTGGTGAGATGAGCCTCACCAGCTGACTTGCTATACAGGAACAGAAAGACAGCCAAGCCACTTAAACCCAAAAGGAAGCCACAGAATGACACCCACGGGGGACAATTTACCATAAAATGTACATACACAAAACCAACTATATGTTAGTATACCTATAGATGTACCTATGAAAATGTTTAGGAAAACACTCACCACGCTAGATACTGGTGCTTGCTCTAACGGGAGAGATGGGGGTGATGAAGGACCTCAACTTTCCATTATCAATGAACCGCTTACAATGACAATGTATTTATATATTTTATTTTTTACGTATTTTTTTAGGGTTCAGCTGGAAGAAAAAGCACATTGCAATAGCTAGAAAATAACTTTAAAAAAATGAGGATTGCTGTACGACCCAGCAATTCCACTCCTAAGTATATACCCAACAGAATTGAAAGCAGGGTCTTGAAGAGATATTTGCACACCATATTCATGGAGGCAGTATTCGCAATACACAAAAGATGGAAACAACCCACGTCCGTGGACAGATGAAATGTGGTAGCATACAATGGAAGAAAAGAATGAAATACAGCCATGTGAATGAACCTTGAAGACATTATGCTAAGTGAAATAAGCCAGACACAAAAGGACAAATATTGCATGATTCCACTTATCTGAAGTATCTAGAACAGGCAAATTCATAGAGCTAGAAAGTAGCTGAGAGGTCACCAGGGGCTGGGAGAAGGAAGGAATGGGGAGTTACTGCTTAATGGTTACAGAGTTTCTGTTTCAGAGGATGAAAACGTCCTGGAACTAGACAATGTAATGGCTGTATAACACTGGGAACGTAATTAATGCTGCTAAATTGAGAAAAAAAAATCAACAGAAGGGAATAAATGGCAACCCCCTAAAACTGCACATTTTTTTGGCACAGAACTTCCACTCTCAGGAATTTAAACAAAGGATATATTCAGAAACATATGCACAAAAATGTCCACAAACAGAAAGTTAGCCAAGTAGGTAAACAGGATAGAATGCCATGTAGCACTTAACAACCCCATCCTCAGCTACACTGTTCATGGATTTCAGAAGCTACTAAAGATTACCACGTGAAGAGGTTACCAAACGGTATATGTGGTTGTGACCCCATCTGCGTAAAAACAACGTGACTATGTATTTACAAAGACGTCTACCATGATCTTCATAGTTGATATCTTAGAGGATAGAACTATGGGTGATTTTGTGCCCCCTGCCATAGGACTTTCTGGGTTTTTTCCCTATGTTGACAGGTAATAAATACTTCTATCATTCAAAAAAGTATGAAAACATGCTTTGTAAATTTCTATAGAACATAATTTTTCCCCACAAGAATATTCAGAAAAAATAACAAGATATATAAAGCTACATAGTGTGAGCAGCTCATGTACGTGTGCACCCTGCAACCAATGTGTTACACGCATACGTGCACATACACAGATTTAAAGTCAAGGTATATAAGCGATTAACAGCAGTTCTCCCTGGAGGATGGGGTTACAAGAAGATTTTACCTTTCCTGCATTGCTCTGAACGTTTACAGTGATCATGTACTATAACTACATAAAATCAAAAACAAAACAAGAAAACTCAAGCCTGAAAAAGTGCTATGTGGTTACAGGGACACTCCCACGTGACCTCGCGGGAATCATTCGCCCAGCATTTCTGAACACCGCACTCAGTGGGGACTGCAAGCTTCTCCCAAATGACTCTAACTTATGAAATAGATAGTGCTATTCCAGTCTCTCTAAGTCAAGACATTAGAGTACTTTTCTAAATTCTAGCAAGCAAATAAACTGATAGATTTTAAAAAACAGGTTTTAAAGTGACAAAGTTCCCTTTAACTTTGTCGGAGTACTCACGTGGTCGAAAAAATACACCACTGCAAGCTTTTTGCTGCGCCTGGTATAGATGCGCTGCACTTTAGCAATTTTGCCAAAGTGCTTCTCCAGAGTGGTTCTGTCATTGAGAGAGTCAGGGATGTTCTTGCACTGGATCGCTGTGACTTCAGCAGGAGACAAGCCCCCAAGACTGTCTGTGCTCTCACTTCTTTTACTCTGACAGCCAGGAGTTCCTCTTAGAGAATCTAGGGGATCACAGAACGGGGACAGAAATGTATCAGATGCAATGTTTTCAAACAATAGGAGGCATCAAGCAGGTAAGAGCAAAGGAAATTTTCATGGATGTAAGACCTGCTCTGAGATCCTATGGTATGTTAGGATCCCTAATGTTTACAGGGGGGTTACTACGAAATTCAAACTAACATCCAGGGAAATTTACCAAGAACTTGCCAGCAGAATTTACCGTACTTTGTACATTTTTAGAACGCACCTTCTTTTTTATCTCTACTTTCAGTTTCTTCCTCTTTATTCACACCTGGAAGCCGGGATGGTGCCAGGACAGACTGACTGCCTCCTGGGATGGCCAAGTGGTCATTTTCCCCAGACTCGGCACAGCCAGTTTCCTTTTTAGATTCCTTGTTGCCCAGACGACCTACTTCTTTATTGCTTTTGAAGACATCCTGTATTGTCCGACCGAACAAAGTGCCTCCCCGGGGTCGATTCAAGCGGACGGGTCGTTTATCTGGAGGATGATCGCCCCTTAGCAGAGGGTCCAAATCTTCTGCTGCATCATGACCGTGCCTCCTTGGGGACCGGTCCTGGTCCTCCTTCCTTTTCAGTCCTTTCATGAGGCTGGGAAGTGGCTCCATTTGGGAAACAGCTTCTTCACATCCTTGTCTGACACCTGTTTTGCTAACTGGGAAGGGTTCACCCAAGGACCCTGAAGAAGATATGGGGAAGCTAGTAAAGCCACTATTAGAACTTCCAAACAGTGCTTTTGGGCCTCTCTTCTCTTCCTCCACAGTCTGACTTGACAAAGCAGAAGTAAAGGCAGATGATGAAGAATTATTATTACCTGGTTTTGAAAAGGTAAAATTTGAATTGGTGGCTGAACTACTTGTCACCTGAGAAAAACAAAATGGTGCCAGTCCCCCATGTCCACTACTGACTGGGTGGGAAAATGTAAAAAGTCCGGAAGTAATTTGGTTCTGAGTTTTCGCTGGCTCGGATTCAGCCCCCAATATTGGTCTGAACATTGAATTCTCCAGAGGTTTAAAGCTAAATTCTGTTTTCCCAAAACCAGAGCTTGCTACTTCTCCAGTCTCTGGTCCAAAAGAAGAAGTACTTGGGAATGCTCCAAGGTTGGGTGATTTAAAACTAAATCCTGGGTTTCCAGGCACAGATGAACTTGAAGACCCAGAGGTAGCTACAAAGGCCGGAATGTGTTCAAGTCCAGAAAAGAGTCCAACATTTGAGGTTTGGGAGAATCCTAATGTTTGCACTGAAGAAGGAGGACTTTGTCCAGAAGATGCTGGAAAGCTGGACACCTGTGAAAATCCTGGGCTCTTCCCGGATAATGTATTGTTTTGTCCAAAAAGAGAGGGCTGACCAAACCGAAATGGTGGCTTAGCTTGAAATGTCCCTATGGAACCACTAGAAGATGGTGGAAAAGCACTAGGCTGCTGCCCACTGAAAGGATTAGCTGGATTCATCTTCTGATCCAATTACTGGAAGGTAATAAATACGCGCAGAAAAGTAGTCCCCTTCCTCAAACGATCTGTTCAGCTAGGGAGCCCCCCCCCTCATCTTCACAATACGCTGAAAGACAAAATTTCAGACCATCACAGCTATGCAGTGCTGGAAGACTAAGAAAAGAAATTTAATCACATGTCAGGTAAAGCAAAGGGCTAAGTATTCTTATTTTCTGAGAGCCAACTGGTGGGGTTGTTTTGTTTTGGTTTGGTTTCGAGCGCGGGGTAGAAGTTGGTACAAATAAATTACTTTGTTACGGAGCTTTAAAGCATGAGCGTCTAAAACTAAAAACAAAAATTCAAAACATTTTACTGAATCGGTAAATTCACGGTAAAACCTCAAATAACAATATGAAAATACATGCCGTTACTCTTTTCAACTTAAAGACAGGAGGTTTCTGACGTCTTTCAATCTCGACAGCCAGAGAATTAGAATGCAACACTGTTAAAACATTAGTGTTTCAGTGTTTCCTCCCGTCTAATTTTTCTCCGAGTAACCAGAGCACCAAATACTCTTTCCAGACAAAGAAATAAGTTGCGTTTTTACACGCGGGCGATTACCCCCAGGAGCTGGCTTGAAGAACATGAGTGCTCACGCAGAAAGGCTGCCCCACCCCAGACCGCCGAGGGACAGGGGCACCGGTGCAGCGCAAGCCAAACCTCGGGCGGCGCGGTGGGTGGCCCCGCACCCGCTGTGCTCCCCCCCGCGCCCCCAGTGCCCTCCCGGCGCCCCTGGCCCCCCCCCACTCCGTCAGCGACACGGATGCGGCGGCGGCACAGGGGGAGACCTCCGCCCGCCCGGGCCCCGCGCCGCGCTCAACGTCCGGCTCAGGGACGCCGCCGCCCGCCGTCCCACGGCCCCTTGGCGCCGGGCTGGAGCCGCCCGCAAGGACCGCGACAGCCGGAGACTCACCGTTTCACTGCGCGCAGCGAGCAGAAAGCTACGCGGCCCCACTTCCGGTCCGTCCCGCGCCTGGGCCCCGACGCGCTCGGATTCCGCCTTCTGGCCGGGCGGCGGCGGCGGAGCTTCTGGTACGCGGCGTCCAGGCCCGGGCCCACCGGCTTCCGCCCGGTAAGTTCCTCCTCCCCAAAGAGGGGCGGCGGGCGTTCCCCGCGGGCGGCCCGGAGCCGACGGGGCGCTCTCCGCCCCGCCCCCACTGTGCACTCCTTCACCGTTGGGCCCTTCCTCCCCGCTGCCCCGGTTTCCTAGTGGCTGTTGACGTCTGTCTGGCGCGCCTGACTCCACGGCGTGTACACGTCCTTCCGTGTTATGGCTTCCTTATGGTGAAAGGCACATTCCATGACGTTTTTCAACGAATTCCACCAAACAAGATGAATTGAGTGTGTGCGCGCGGGTGTTTCTACAGAATTTAGGATGGCTTTCTGATTCGTCTGCCTTTTCTAGGGCGCAGTGGCTCCGGCCGCGATGAGCTTGGTTGTGAGGAACCTGCAGCGGGCGGTGCCCCTCAGGCGGGCGCGGCTCCGCGAGAAGGTGCAGGCGGTGCGGAGAGCCCTGGGGGTGCAGAGGTTCGACCTGGGGGTCGTCTGTGTCGACAACAGAAAGATTCAGCAGATTAATAGAATTTACAGAGACAAAAATACCCCAACAGATGTGCTTTCCTTTCCATTTTACGAGGTAAAAGCTGTTTTCCTGTTCCTGTCTGGCCTACCTTCCTCTGTAAATCCCTGTTAATTATAGCACAGACACGATTTTAAGTTTTACTTTGAAAAATTTCAAATACACACAAAATGAGAGAGTACCGTGTGACCATCCCCTATTGATCAGATCCTACCGCTGGAGGAGGGGAGGTGACTGCCCCCCCGACCCCACGTTCTGTATCAGTGAATTAAAGAGAAAGTGCTTCTGCGGTTTTAAGTGTGACTCAATAATGCATATGTATAGATGGAAAACTTTTAAATAACTCTGAGAATAAAAGGACAGAATTGGGTGACTATTTTAAACAAAGCCATGATATCTGTCAGGTCACTACCTATGTTATGTGAATGATCCATCCGAGGCTCCCCACACTGTTCGTAACAGCATAAATTGAGGCAGCCCTTTCGGAAGGCAATCTGGCAGATTTCTTGAAGTAAATCTTGATTACTGTTTAATCCACTAGTGTCACACCTAAGGAAATAAATGGGAAGAAAATAAAATGTTCAATGTGTAACATAAAAACGTATTAAAGTATCTACTTATCATCCTTCCTGATAGGAAGTAAAAATACTGACACCCTAAATATCAAGCCATAGGTGACTGGCTTCGTGTGAACAGGCCCCAACTGAATGGACTGGTCTTTATGGTCTTTATGTGGGAAAATGAGAAAGATCATTTGTTTAGGACAAAACAACAACTGGAAAAAACAGAAACGTAAGCTTGTGTCGATGTGGTGATTTAGCTCCATAGAAGTTAGGGAGCTGGGTGGTTGTGCCTTAGGAAGAATGAAAGAAACGGAAGGTTCATTCGACAGGGTGGGAACATCTTCAGTCAGTCGTGTGCAGTGTCTCTGCCACAGTTCGCAACTTGTCTGCCTGGAACTAGCGGCACAGGGTCTTGCGGGGTGAAATCTGTAGGCCTGTGGTCGGTTAGTGTTGTGAGGTCGAGTTCTCCAAATGTGTGTTTCCTCATTTTCAGAACCTGAAAGCAGGGGACATTCCGCAGCCTGAGTTTCCAGACGACTATAATTTAGGAGACATCTTCCTGGGAGTGGAGTATGTCTTCCAGCACTGCAAAGAGAATGAAGATTACTATGACGTCCTGACTGTAAGTGCTGAAATGACAGATCCTGATTGGCAAAGCAAAGGCTGATGTCCTCCATCCAGGCCATGAGAAGAGGTGGAGGCGACACGGGCATACACACCATCGTCCTCATGTAGGACAGAGGTTACTGGGGGAGACCCACAGGCAGGGGCAGCGCCCTCTCACCATCCCTCAGAGAGGAGAGCCTGGGCCGTGGGGTCTGCGTGCCCCATGGCACTGCTGGGTGAGGGGAGAGGACAGGGCGCATCTACGTGGATAACTGAAGGGGGAGCCCCAAAAGCGGCTTTGCTCTTAGCTTCACCTCTGGAGGTCAGCAGGCTGTGCTGAGCCAGCTCGGACCTGCTGCGTGAGCTTCTTACCAAACCTTCCAAAGCAGGCAGGATTCTGGCCTCCAGGACCTTCAGGTCTGTCTCCTCAGCTTGATGCCACGAAGGGCGGTGGGAGTGTTCTGGAAAGTGGCGTGTGATTGAGTCGTGTTTTAACGTTCCTCTGGATTCGATTGAGGTGTTTTCCTTTGGCTGAACAGCCACACCCTGAATTATCATCTTTGGGGAGCCTAGTGCTTCCGAGGCTTGAAGCAGAGCTTAGAGCTTCCCAGCAAGACGCCCTGTGCTGCCAGGAGGAGGGTGTGCCTTCTCCCTGGGAGTTGGGGCAACTGCAGCATAGACAGGACTAGTCAGCACAGGTCTCAGCTCTGGGATCTCTGTGGCCAGCAGCTGTACACCCCTGGGGGCTCTGGGCTGGGGGGCACTTGTGGACCTCTTCCACTCCCCCACACCTCCTGAGGATTCTCTTGCCCCCAGCGGAGGGCCAGCCCACACTCCTAGGGCCCTCATCCCCCGGCACAGGGCCAGGCCAAGCCACTGTCCTCCCAGCTGGTGCCCCAGTGCACGTTGGCACCTTCTAACAGCCTGGGGTACCTTCCCCCTTCCCCTGCCCTGGTCCTCCGTGTCTCCACAGCTACCCACCCGTCTGCCCCTTCCCCACCCCAGAGGAGGTCCTGATCTCCACATCCTGCCACGGGCCAGGCCTACTGCCGCTCCCCAGACCCCACCCCTGTGACCTCACCACCTGCCCACAGCCCTGCCTGGGCCCGGAGGAAGCTTCCTAACCTCCCACCAGGCATCCACTGAGCTCTCCCTGACTTCCTGCCCCTCCTCCCTGGCTCATGGCTTGGTCCTGACCGCCCCCTGAGGCAGCTTCTTAATTGTTCTGACAGGTGACTGCCACCCACGGGCTCTGTCACCTGCTGGGCTTCACACACAGCACGGAGGCCGAGTGGCAGAAGGTAGGAGCCATCCCCTGTCCCCAGCACACACACGGGGGGCATTGCAGCCCGAGGCCCCAGGAGCCGGGGCTGCACCACCTGCCCCTTGCAGTCAAGTATGAAAACCAAATGGAGAAGCGCAGTGAAATAAGGAACTTACAATGCCTGCTTTATAAAAATGACAGTGTTTGTCTTAAATATTGGACGCTCTAAATGCTGTTAACTGCATTGTTTATTCACTGTTGAAAGAAAGGTCTGAGGAGAGACGCTACATTCCATAAATTCTATAAAATTCAAATGGCTTCAAGTTAAAAAACCTTTACAAGAGACAGTGTGATGGTATTTGTCAGTGGAAACGGGACTTAGAGCGTGCGGGTGTCTGATCCAGACCTGTTAGGTAAAGTTCTGTTTCCTGGAAGGCTGCCAGTGTTTACTCTGTCTGTGAAGGTCTGCGTTGGTAGATGCACCGTATTGTGTTTTATTAACTCGAATTACATTCATAATCACATGGGTTCCCTGAACAGCATAGAAGAAAAGCATTTTTTCCTTAACGAGGGAGTCTCCGGGCAGTGGGCCTCTCCCCGGCCTTCCTAGGCTGCTGGGTCCACACGGGCCACACCCTGGCTCCCCCCCACGCCCCCGCCCAGCCCTGCTGTGGCCGCCTGGCTCCCCTGCGCAGCCCCACTGCTTCCCACACGCAGGCAGCATCTCAGGAAAGCCTCCAGCGCGCTTCCCACTGGCCTGCCCTTTCCCCGGGGGGCCGTCCTCACCCCTGCTCCCGTGCTTTCGGGGCCGGGCCACCCAGTCTGGCCCCTTCTCCTGCGACCGAGGCAGGCGCTCCTCTTCATGCACAGACCACCGCCCCAGCACCTGTTCCCAGCCCCCTGCTGGCTGCAGGGTTCACACACCACCGGGCAGCACGGCGGTGCTCCCTGTGCACTGGGACCGTGGCCTGCCTTGGGCTGTGTGGAAGGCCCCGGGCCTCGGGGAGGGAACCCCAGGGCCCGAGGAGGCCAGGCCTCTGGGCCAATCTGGACCTGTTTCTGCCCCTTTCTTTCAGATGTACCAGAAGGAGAAGCAGGTTCTTGAGGAGCTGAGCAAGCACACAGGGACCAGGCTTCAGCCCCTGAGCAGGGACCTCTTCTGACCGAAGTGCCACCGTGTGGAGGGAAAGTGGATACCCCCCCCCGGGCCCCAGGGATCAGGGCTCCCCGCGCAGAGGTCCCTGCTGGGCACTGCTGTCCTGTGGGGCTGCACAAGTGCCAGCCCTAGCAGGCGCTGAATTCCACGAGTGGAATTTGCCTCTTAAAACACGAGAGAAGGGCTTCCCTGGTGGCGCAGTGGTTGAGAGTCCGCCTGCTGATGCAGGGGACGCGGGTTCGTGCCCCGGTCCGGGAGGATCCCACATGCCGCGGAGCGGCTGGGCCCGTGAGCCATGGCCGCTGGGCCTGCGCGTCTGGAGCCTGTGCTCCGCAACGAGAGAGGCCACAGCAGTGAGAGGCCCACGTACCACAAAAAACAAAAACAAAAAACGCGAGAGAAATTTCCACTCATTTCTTTGTTCAGGACACAGTAGGTGTGTTATTTTCAGTGTTGTAAATAAAATAGTTCCAAGTGCTCAGGATGCAGAGGTGGGGCGTGTCGGCCACCTCCTCCCTGCGGCTCTGCCTTTGACAAAGAGGCATCTCCCACATCTGCATCCCTTCAGGACAAATCAAGCAGCCCAGGTGGGCCTGCCCCCACTTCCCGTTGCAATCCTGCTGGATTCGGTCCCATCCAGTTCTCAGGAGCGCTGGGGCCTGGAGCCTTTGCTTGGTGCCTCTGCAAGGTGAGGGACAAGGCTGACCCTCGAGGTGGCCGCAGGGCCAGGCCTACCCCCCGCAGGGCACCCTCAGCACGCCTCCTGCCGTCACCCACCCCTACCCATCGGTCGCGGTCAGGCAGTTGCTCACAGACTGTGCTCGAGTCCTTTGCCGTGGCCCCGGCGTGGCAGAGCCCCGACTGCCACGTCCCATCCTCCTGTAGGAAAGCCTCCCTCCTGTCAGTATGTCCTGCCGTGTGAATATGAAAATAAACCCAGGAGTTTACCCCAGAGCTTTATCCAGAGCTGTGCACAAGCTTCGGGCATCACGGGTGGGAGCAGATCTGGAAGGGGCGGGCGCCGAGCCAACCTGGGGCCTCCAAACACTGACCACAGTGCCACAGACCCTCCAAGGACATCTGGGGGCTTATGTCCCCGTGGAGCTGGGGTGCACCCCCCAGATGTGTTCACCAGCCCCATCTTCTAGGGGTTTTGTGGAAGCTCTGTTAGGGTGGCGGGGCTTAAATCGCTGGCCTCTGCTGATTGGCTCAGCCTCCAGCCCCTCTCCCCTCCCTGAGGTTGGGGGCGGGGCCTGAGTTCCAGCCTCTCATCAGGGCTGGCTTCTCCGGCGACCAGCCCCATCCTGAAGCTCTCCAACGCCCGAGTCACCTCGTTAGCACAGTCGCAGGAATCCAAAGGTTTTACGAGCTCTGTGCCAGGACCCAGGACAAAACCAGATAGACATGTCGTCTTATGCTGCGGTATCACGCCATGCCACCACTGTACTCCCGGCACCCGGGCCCCAGACCCCGCCTCCCTAGCAGCCCCACCCTCACTCCCAGGGCCTGCTCAGACCTCTTCAGCTTCCCCGGGTTGGCATGACTCGGGGTGCTTTCCCGCCCGGCCCTCCTCAGCAGTGACCGCCCCTCCTGCAGGCCCCCCAATGGTGTCCTTGCCGGGCTTTTCCCGGCACCGGACTCTCCCGGACTCAGGAACATGTTTCCTTCAACCCGGTTGACCCAGCAAGGCCAGGCATGTATGTTGGTATCTGCCCCTGGCTCCTGACGTGGGCCTCCTCATAAATTCCCAAGTGACAGGAGCACCAGGAGCCCCTTTTGTCCTAATGAGGTGACTCTGGGCGGCTCCTGGGTGGAGGCTGGTCGCCAGGAAGACCGAGACAGGATGAGAACCTTGGAGCTTACAGCGCCGCCCCACGCCCATTCTCCAGAGTAGGGAGGGGACTAGACTAGACATGGAGGTGCCCGTGGATCAGGCCTCCGTGCAGCCCCCACAGCATAAGGCCCGGGGGGGCCAGGTCGGCAGACACAGCCACATACCAGGAGGGTGACACACCCCACTGCACGGGGACACAGGTGGCAGCCTGGATTTGTGACTGAGCCCTTAACCTGTGGGATCCGACACCATCTCCCGGTGGGTGGTGTCAGAACTGGACTGTAGGACACCCGTGCGGGGGTCACAGAGGACTGCTTGATGTGGGGAAACCCCACACATTTGGTGACGGAAGTGAAATGTTCTGTGTGAAAGTAAAGGACACTCACAGGTGAGAAAGACATAGGAGGGAAGGCAGGGCTTTCCTGATTTGGGAGGTAAACAAAACTGAGTTTTTCCAATTTACCAGACCATCCAAACATGGTGAACTTCTGTCAAATCTCTTCCCTCTATTGAATTAATAATTACGTTGAGAAATAAAACCAAAGGGAAAAGCCATGTTAGAAAACGTCAAACTGAATGGGAATTCCCTGGTGCCCATTCCCCGCCCCCCGCAGGCCGCACTGCTGGGGGAGAAAGAAAGAAAGAAAACATCAACATGAAAATAAGGAAATCGGCTCGGACGTTTAACTGCCCATTTAAGAAGACAGCGGCGTCTGTGGAGACGAGACGGGCTGCACTCAGGCGCCCAGGCCCCGGCGCTCTCCTCGCTGGGCAGCTGCACGGGGCGAGGTCAGCCCAGGGGGCGCCTGTGTGCAGCCAAAGGGCGACTCCAAGGTCATCTCGCTCCTCTGACGGCCCTTCTGGCAACTGCGGGGGTCCAAAGATGCAAGGCTGGAGCAGGGCTCCTGCTCCTGTGGAACTTGGGGAAAGAGACCATTTATCCCAAAAGGGGCCAATGAAAACATGCGTAGTACTTGAAAATGGCACTTGAGAGAAAATTATATTAAAGCAGCCAGGAAGCATAATTCCACCAGAAAAAATTAAAAGAGGGGCAGAGAGTGGAGTAAAGGTAACTCGTCCCGTGGGGAGAATCCAGCCAGAGGCAGATGGAAGACAGCCCTGCCTCGGCCCAGCCTCCGGTGCTTGGCTTCAGGAGGAGGAGCTACGTGAGTGAACCGGCCTGCAGCTCTGCCCTCACACAGACACACCAGGCACATGTCCTGCGGCTGCTCCCTTGCTGTGACGAGCCGGGGTCTCTGCCCTGGGCCGCCGGGCACCACGAGTGTCACTCTGCTCGTGGCGTTTCCCCCAGGAAGGTTCAAGGTTCAAGGTTCGTGTGGCTACCTCAGTCGACCTTTCCTCTCCTGGCTCCTGAGCCGTGTCTCCTCGTGACCCTCCCCGCCCCGCATGCAGGGCCGCGGCTGCCCACCCCCTGGGGGAGCACGAGGCCCTGCCGCTTACCCGAGCCCGTGGTGGGGTCACAGGCCTGGAGCCTGTGTGGGCAGGACGCCGTCGGACACAGCCCTAGAGGAAGGAGGGTGTCTCTGGATGCAGCTGGCTCACAGACACCACGCTCAGGTGGGTCTCGCCGCCAGGGCTCCGTGGGGGCCCTCACAGCCGGGCTTATACTGGGCCCTCCCCTGCTGGGCTGGACAAATGACCCAAGCCTTGGGCAGCTCCCCTGGGAGGAGGGCATGGGGTCCACACCCAGCTGTGGCAGCTAGGACTGAGGCTGCCAGGGTTACCTCCCACCCCCGCCACACCCCTCCCTCGGGAGCTGGCAAGGCCTCCCCAGGCTCCTGCTGCAGCTACAGGCCTGACAGAGGGTGAGGAGGGCCGACCCAGGACCTGGGGTCCTCCCGCCCCGCAGGCCCAGGAGGCTGGCCCGGAGCCCAGCCCGGACTTACGTGCCAAGGGCGGCCACTGAGGGACGGGCCACGTGCCACACGGTGGGCAGGAAGCTGGCAGCAGGAGGGAGGGCAGTGGCGGAGACCACCGGGGGCCACGTGGAATAACCCGCCGGGGAGCCAGGAGTGGGGCTGGCCTGCAGCGGGGCTGCGGGCGTGTAGTGGTGATGGTGGTACACAGAGGGCGGCTTCTGCCTCTTGGCTCGCAGGACGGCAGGGCGAGCCCACTGCGGGTCCTCAGCATGACACACACCAGGACATTTCAGCGGGCCCCCGGCTGCTCCTGGGCTCCCCTCCCCTCCACGTGGTTCTTGACTCAGGATGGGGTCAGGGTCAGAGCAGCGGTGGGCAGGGGTCCAGGAGGGCAGGAGGGTGGGGGGCAGGCTCCAGCAGAGCTCATCTGGCTCAAGGGGGCCGCTGTCTGGGCCCTGAACTGGTCAACCCGTTCCTCATCTGGGTGGGACTGGGGGGCGCTGGGGAGCTCCAAGCTGGAGCACAGAGCTGGAGCCAGTAATGTGTTTTTCAGAGCTACAGAGGTGCATGGATTTCTGGAGGAAGAGCCACCAGGTCCTCTGGTCTTGGTTTGGGTGTGGAGCCTACCTGTTGGGGGAGGCGCAGGGGGGCGGGTGCGAGTGCTGATGGGGGCAGGGCTCTGAGCATCAGGTTCTGCACGAGGATCTGGTGCATCTGTGCGCTCTGCATCAGCATCATCTCCACCATGTCTGAGGGAGGGCACGGAGGGCTGGGTCACGCACGGACGGCCGCCGGTGACCGGGCTGCTCCTGGAACGGAGCTCAGGTGAAGCAGACACAGAGCTCTGCGAGCAGGCGTGGAGGCCTGTGGGTCTGCGGGTCCCGGGCTGTGTGCTCAGACGCGTCCTTTTGAACCCTACTGACGGTGCAGCCTTCTTGCTACTGGATTCCTCTCGTCCGTCAGCTGGGCTGCGTGGTGGCCCCGACGGTATCCACATGCTAATCCCCAGGACCTCTGAATGTGGTCTGATTTGGAAAAGGGTCTTTGCAGGTGTGTTAAGGATCTTGAGATGAAATCAGCCAGGGGAGCCTAAACCCAAGGCCAGGGTCTTCCTGAGCGAGAGGCAGACGGAGCTCTGAGACAGAAGAGGAGGCAAGACGCAGAGGCGGCGGGCGGAGGCTGGAGGGGCGCCCGGAGCCCCAGGAGCTGGAGGGGCAGGAAGGACCCTCCCCGGGACCTGCCGCACCTTGAGTTTGGAGCTCAGCCTCCAGACTGGGAGCAGACCCAGTCCTGTCATTTTAGGCCACCGGCTTGTGACGCTTTGTCGCAGCCACCCCAGGAAGCTAATATGTTCACCAACTCGGGACACTAGGAAACGCTAATTTTGGTCAGTGTGGGACATAAATGTTGCCTCTTTCCACAGCAACTAGGCCCTGGAAATTAGGTAGCCCTCCAGGCCCTGTTGGCCTCACCAAAGGAAAGCGAGCCTCTAAGGACCACTCACACACGCAGCCACGCAGATGGGGCCTCCAGGCCTGGGGCTCCCGTGGGCGCCTTGGAGCTGGGGCAGCAGCAGACAGCCTCCCCCTCAGGCCGCTCTCCCGGACCTCCCTGCAGGTGTGGACTTTCCAAGCCTCCACAATCACGTGGGCCAATTCCTTAAAGCACATCTTTCTCGCTGTATTACACACCCTGCTGGTTCTGTTTCTCTGCCGAGCCCTGACTGACACAGATGTCGGCACAGGGCCGGGGGGCTCTGGGGAGGGGGCCAGAGCCAGACTGCTAGTGCAAAAGCTGCGTCTGGCAGCCCCACAGGGGGCAAAGGCCCTTGAGGAGACCCACGTGGGTCGAGGCTTGGGGAGCCCCACCCACAGTGAGCCCTCTGAGAGGGAGCCCTCCCCATCAGCCCCACAGGGTCCCCCCGAGTAAAATCGAGCATGAAAAGATTAGTCGGCAGATGTGGGGGTAGAGAAAGGGACCCACATCTACAGCCTCACCACCAGGGCACACGTGAGTGCAGTGGGCAAACAGTCTTCAATAAAGGGCAGGGGGTCAAATAAAGGGCAGGGTATCCATGGCAAAAATAATAGCATTGATCCCTAATTCACAACACACGCACAACACACAAATCCATTGCAGGTGGATCATACATCTAAATGTGAAAGGCAGACAGAGCCGCAGAAGAAAATACAGAAGAACGTCTTCCTGACCTTGACGGGTAAAGACTTCTTAAACAGGACATAAAAGGTACCAACCATAAAGAGTAAAGCCTGAAAAACTGAACTTCACTAAAATTAAGAACTTCTTTTTATCCAGAGACACACACTATGAAGAGAGTGGAAGGGCCACAAAAAGGACTTGCTGTTTGCAATACATATGTCAAAATGACCCATTTTTAGAATACATAAAGAATTCCTAGAAATCAATAAGAGAGGCAGAAAACCGGAAAGAAAAATGGGCAAAATACTTGAATGGGAACTTCACAAAAAGCATATTCAAGTGGCCAAAAATATATGAAAAGGTGAAGTGCAAATTAAAACCAGAAGAAGCTACCATGGCCTGCCCACCAGATTGGTGAAAATGAAAAATTCTGAAAACATCAAGTGTTGGTAAGTTGCTGTGGGCAACCGAAATTCTCCTCCCCTCCCGTGGGGTGCACATGGGTCCAGGCACTTTGGAAAACTGTCTGGCAGTATTTCCTAAGCAGCCATCCCATCCCCGGGTGTGTGCCCCACAGACACGAGCACGTCCATTCACCAGAAGGCACGCAGGGAAGCACTGCGGCAACAGCCCAGCTGCGCAGAAACGGAACGCCCAAGCCCCCAAATGGGCCCACAGTCTGAGGGACTGAATAGCGTGGTGGCTAAAGAATGGCCCCAGAGACACCCACATCCTGATCCGAGAACCTGCGAATGTGTCCCGTTACACAGCGAAAGGGACTTGCAGATGTGACGAAGTTAAGAATCTTGAGATGGGATGGAAGCGACCGGAGTCTCCGCCCACGGACGAAGGGATAAGTAAAATGGGGTCCAGCCACACAGTGGGATATTACTCAGCCTTAAAAAGGCAGGATGCTCTGACACAGGCTACAACATGGATGAACCTTGAGGACATTATGCTCGGTGACATAAGCCAGACACACAAAGACAAATACTGTGTGCTTCCGCTCTTATGAGGCATGTAGCCCAATCAAAATCAAGAAGGTGGAACACAGACTGGTGGGCGCAAGGGGCTGGGGGAGGGGGATGGGAAGCTGTTCACTGGGGACAGAGTTTCAGTTTTACAGGACGGAAAATTCTAAAGATCTGTTGCACAACAATGTTGAATGCAGTTAGCACGACTTAAACATGGTTACGATGGTCAACTTTATGTTACGTGTTTTTTACCACAATTTTTTAAATTAACTTTTTTTAAAAAGGATCTTCAGATAGGGAGATTATCTTGGATTATCTGGGTGGTCCCCATGTTATCACAGGGGTCCTTAGAAAGTGTTGGGAGAAAATAACTATCAACCTACACTTGAATATCCAGCAAAACTAGTGTTTAAGAACAAGGGGAAATAAAAAGAAAGTGAACACTACGGCAGCTTCAAAAGCCTGTCCTGCAGGACCTTGTAAAAGACTTGTTCCCAGATGATAGGAAGGGATTCCAGGAGGATGGTCTGAGATACAATAAAGGGTGAGTTAATTCAAATGTATTTGCTGTATGACGTTATACCAGTGTCTTTTCTGTGAAGTTTTCCGAAAAGGTAGAACTGACATGGAGAGCAGTCGCGGGGAGTGGGGTGGAGTGGAGCTCCAGAAGCCGCGTATCTACTTCATAGGAAGCAGCCCATCAGTTCTCCAAAGGGGTTGTTGTAGTACTTTGGAGAGTCCCTATTTTTACATTCAAATATTTGATCCACTTGGAATTTGTTTTGGTATAATGAGTGGGGTAAGGAACGTGACTTGACTTTTCTGAATAACTAGCTACTTACTGACTGTTTCATTTTTACCAGTGATTTTAAATGCACTTTTTAAAGGCACACAGACACTTGCGTGCACGTGCGCGCACACACACACACGCACACACACACACACGCGCGCACACACACACACAGGGTATGCTGGGTTCACCTCTAGAGCCTGACAGTCACTAAAGTTCATCTGGAAAAACCAAGGAGGGTGGTGAGGAGAGACCAGCGGGCTGTCCTCTCTGCACCTCCAGGCCACCTTCCTGTGTGTCACGGTGAGAACGGTCCCCCTGGGGAGCTGCAGGCCGCCATGGACCAGGCCTGACATGTAGCACGTACACAGTGGTGCTACAGTCCCGGCGACAGAGTTGAGAACATTCATCAGGTGGTTCTACACACAAGTCTGCCTCGGACTCTCAATACCTCCCATCGTCAGGAAAACACAAACTACAACCCCAGTGAGCGACTACCACCCCTGCCAACACGGCTGACCGCACCACATGCAGGTGAGGGTGTCGAGGAACTGGACCTCTCGCGCATCGCAGTTTTAAGCACACGCCTGCCATGATTCAGCCGTCCCAGTCCTAGATATTTACCCAGGAGAAATAAAAATGTACATCCAGACTCAGACGTGAGTGTCCACGGAGCTTTTGTGGTGATAACCAAAACTAGAAACGACCCAAGCGTTCATCGACAGGTGAAAGGTTAACAAACCAGTCCATCCACACAATGTAAGTTCACTGGGCGATTTCAAGGAGCCGTGGTTTGCTACACCCAGCAAGAGCGATGAGTCTGAAAACAGTGCCACCGAGTGAAAGAAGCCACACAGGAAAGAGTGCACACTGTGCGATTGCACTCACACAAAAATCTAGGAGACGCAGACTGGTGCAGAGTGACAAAGCAGCTAGGACGGCGGGAAAAGGTGCCTGAGGTGATGCCGTGTTCACTGCCTTGCTTTAGCGATGGGTTCACAGGTGTCAACACTATCAAACTGTACTCTTTACCGGTGTGCAATGTATTCTACGGCACCTCAATAGAGCTGTTCTGAAATTCAAGTATTTAAAAGTTACTTAAAGAGAAAAAGCAGTTTAACCAAGGGTTTTTTGAGCTAATCACTGGATGAGTTGGGCTGGAACACAGTTCTTTCAAATCTGAGTCCAAGCTTCTTCCCTCAGGGATATCCATCAGTAAGGATTTTTCAAAGTGAAATTATTTTCATGTCGGTAAATACATAGCTTCAGTTGAGTAGTCAAAAGCTGGCCCTAAAAGACTACCTGGCTTACAAAACTATTTTTTCAGTAGAGAATTGCATAAACCCGTGACAACATTCGTTCTGAACACTTACCTTCCTTGACGCTTCCTGACTGCTGAGTGGGGAAGGCCTGGGGAGGGCGGATCTGTGCGATGAGTGGCTGCTGAGGCTGGATGATGGTGGTGGGAGGTGGGGGTGCCTAGAAGAGCCAGACGACCCATTACCTGAATGTGCCCCGGGAATAGTGACCTACAGAACCACCCACCACCCACCCATCAATCCATCCATCCAACATCCACCCACTGTCCACCCATCAATCCATCCCCCAACCATCCATCCATCCACCCATCCATCCATCCATTCATCCACCATCCACCCATCAATCCATCCATCCAACATCCACACACCATCCATCCATCCACCATGCATGCCCCCATCCATCCATCCATTCATCCACCCACCATCCACCCATCAATCCATCCCCCCATCCAACCATCCATCCATCCATCCATCCACCCACCATCCACCCATCAATCCATCCATCCATCCACTATCCATCCACCCACCATTCATCCACCATCCATCCACCCATCCATCCATCCATCCATCCATCCATCCATCTACCATCCATCCATCCATCAATACACCCATCCAGGGGCTTCCCTGGTGGTGCAGTCATTGGGAATCTGCCTGCCAATGCAGGGGACACGGGTTTGAGCCCTGGTCTGGGAAGATCCCACATGCCGCGGAGCAACTAGGCCCGTGAGCCACAACTACTGAGCCTGCGCATCTAGAGCCTGTGCTCCGCAACAAGAGAGGCCACGACAGTGAGAGGCCCGCGTACCGCAGTGAAGAGTGGCCCCCACTCGCCGCAACTAGAGAAAACCCTCGCACAGAAACAAGACCCAACACAGCCAAAAATAAATAAATTAATTAATTAATTAAATTAAAAAAAATACACTCATCCGTCCACAAGCCATCCATGGGGGACTTTAAATGAGAAACCCTAGAGGTTAAACAGATGGCTGAATAGATAAATATTTGAGTCTGGGTATCACTTAGGACATGGAATGTTATGGACTGAATGTTTGTCCCCCCTCAAATTCACATGTTGAAGCCCTAACCTCCAAAGTGACTACATTTGGAGATGAGGCCTATGAGGAGGTGATAAAGGGAACGAGGTCGTAAGAGTGGGGCTCTAGTCTGATAGGGCTGGTGTCCTTGTAAGAAGAGAAAGAGACACCAGAAGCTGTCTGCCCCATGAGGATACAGTGAGAAGGCGGCCACCCACCAGCCAGGAGAGCACGCTCACGGGAACTGCATTGGCCGGCACCTTCATCTGGGATGTCCAGCCTCCAGATGGTGAGAAGGTAAACGTCTGATGTTTAAGTGCCCAGACTGTGCTATTTTGTAGTGGAGCCCAAGCTGAGTAAGACATGGTGTTTTTCATGCTTCCCACGTTTCCCGGCTTTAGTGGGCTAAGCTCATCCCTGCTTCCATTGATTCTGCTTTAATAGAGGCATCCAAGGATCTCGGCATGGAAATACCCTCTGGCTTCCCTCCTGAGTTAAAATAAACGCACAAAAATTTGGGGCGCACACCAGGCGTTGATTTCCATTTTAACCTCCTGCCCTGTCCCTTCTCTCTCAGTTCACGGAAAGGATGGCATGGACCAGGGTTGGCAAACTTCCTGTAAAGGGCTGGACAGTGTATCGTTCCCGCTTTGTGGCCACACGGCTTTCGTTGTCACTGCTCACCCCTGCCTTTGTAGCTGGAAAGCAGCCCCAGACATGTAAGCACTTATGAACCCTGAGATGTGTGTTTCATATCATTTTCATGTGTTACAAACTATCATTCTTCCCCTGATTCTTTCCCAAACATTTAAAAGTGTACCACCCCTCTCAGTTCACAGGTCCTACTGACACAGGTGGCAGCCAGCTTTGGCCTGTAGCCACAGTCGGCCACCCTCCCACAGGCCACCCCCCGCCCTGCACAGACCAGCAGGCAGTCACAGCAGTGGTGCTCTCGCGGCAGAGGGGACCTCCTACCCCGGAGTCTCTGGGACATTCATCCTAGCCACCAAGGCCCCTGCCTGCTCTTGTGGTGTCATTGGGGCTGAGACTGAAACAGCCAAGCATGACTGGGCCTGAGGAACTGCGGCAAGTACGTGCACATTGGGACTGGGGGAGCCTCCTGAACCTACACCCTCACCCCACCATTCCTGGGGCAAAGGGGGCTCCGGGGGCTCTGCTGGCACGCCCCTTCCCTCTCTGTTCCCTCCACGTGGGCTGCCAGGTCCCCTCCCAGAGGATAAACGCCCTCCAGGTCACGGACCCAGCCTGTGGGCACCACCAACCTCCCTGGCCAGCCGATCCAGAACCTTCTCAACTTGGCCCCGCCCACCTCCTGCCTGGTCTTCTCCTCATGCACTCAACCCCCGAGGCCGCAGCCCGCCAGGCCCCAGCTGCCACCCCTCCTTGCTCTGGGCATCCAGCTGCCCCTAATACGATCCCTTTTGCTTAAGAAAGTCAGAGCTGCTTTCCATCGCTTGTAACCCAGGATGCTGAATGCAGGCGTGAGGCTCTCAGAAGTGGAACAGTCTTCCACCTTTTACAATTCTGCCCTGGAGACTAGAGGCTAAGCTTCCCCAGTCATTATGAAGTTTGGGAAAGGAGCTGACACACTTCTTCCCCAAATTCAGGCCCTCCTGATACTGAAACCTCCTAATACTTCTGCTCCTAGTGCAAAGGTTAGGACGTGGGGCGGAGCTGGGACCCCAGCCTCTCACCTGTAATGAGATAAGCACCTCCTACCCCCAGCCAGTTCTCAGGGCACCTGTGAGGCCTGATGACACACATTAGCCCCGACAGAGCCAGACACGGAATGCAGCCACGGCCGCCGCTCAGCCCACGGCCCCTTCCGCGCACTTCCCTAAGGTGCTGAAAGAGGCGAGAGACGGAGGTGTGGAGACACTGCCATCCCTGCTTAGGTGAGAGGTCTCTGGGGGCGTGGCACCCTCCCTGCATTGGTTCTGCCCCCCAGATTCACCGCGAGGAAGACTTACTGGGTGTTGGGTGATCTGCGGTGGGTCCGGGGTGGGTGGGGCCGGGGAGACAGCGGGTTGGACACCCACGCGGGGCACCTCTGCGGGCAGCACTGACCCATGGGCTCCTCCGTCCAGCCCCCTCCAGGCGCGGGCCCGGGAGACCTCTTCCAGGAGGTGCTGTTCCTGCAACGCCAAAGCAGAGCCCGTGCTTGGAGGCAGGGAGCTGTGACAGCCGGAGCGGGCTGGCGTGTCCCAGGCCCTCACCCCGCCTGGCACGACAGCGCCAGCTCACAGGCGTGTGGCCCCCGCAGTGGGGGAGCGGCCCTAGGACCACCTGCTACCCCCGTGCACCAGGCTCCCTCCCACCCCACCCGGGCGCATGATCAGATGGTAGGCCCAGGTCGCAGCTGGGTCGGAGTTGGAGCCAGGCCCTGGAGGCAAAGCCTGAAGGCCCTTGCATGGTGCACACAGGAGAAATTGACCCCGAACGACTTTTTCCAGCCTATAGAGGATATTCTGTCTCTCCAGCATGCTTCCAGGTCGACTTCACCACAAAGCAGTGAGTTTATCACAACTATCGTTTGGACCCGAACGCACCCCTTCCCATGGTCATTCCCTGCTGCTGGTGCCTCTGGTTTGGACAAAGCCCTGGTCATCTTGGAATCCCACTTCCAGGGGAACCGGACCCTTCACACGGCACTTCCACCTCTGATCATGTGCAAACAGAGCAGTTTTTTTCAGCTAACAGCCCCCTGTGAGAGCCCAGCCTACGGGAAACAGGTGCGTTCTCCTCTCTCCCTGGAGTCCGTGATCGGGGATGACGCCCCTCAGCTGCTCACGGCCCATCAGCTGTCCGCCCCCAAGTCACAAATGGCAGAACCAGCACGGGTTCCAGAAGGGCCCCCACCTCCACTGGCCCGTGTTTGCTCTGAGCTCAGGCCGCAGTCTCAGCTGCAGAGAGCTCGGGCCAAGGCTCCCTGTGGCCACGTGGCCTACCCAGAGTCTCTGCAGAAGGTCCTTCCTCATCCTCAGGGCGCTCCGCAGGGCGGCCTCTGGCCCGTCCTCATTTCCTGGAGGGAAGCGCGTGCTTCAGGGCTCAGCACTGCAGACCCCGGCAGCTCCCACCCCGGGACCTGCACGCCTGTCCCAGAGAAGGCGGGAGGTGCCTGGGGACAGAGCTCGGGGGACTGCCCTGTGGGGATTACGTGGGCAATGGTGGGGGGCATGCGGGGAGCTCAGTCTCTCAGGGGGGGTCTATCTTACTCCTGGACAGGAGCCGGAAGTTGCAGAGTGAGGATTTCCCCTGGGGCCCGAGCACCACGTTGCTCCTGCACCTTTGCCGGGAAGTCCCGCGGGCTCCACGGGGCGCGGTGAGAGGAAGGAGGCCCTCACGGGATGGGGCTGAGAGCCCAGCCTCCCGCCACCTGGAGCCACCCCGCAGCCCCAAGCTGCCTGGAGGCTGGCATGTTCCACGGAGCCTCAGGGAACGGTTCCTGCAGCGTCCTGGACACCATGCCTTTGGTGGTCCCTGAGCTCCTTTCCTCTGGGTGCACGGGCCTGCCCCCTCCCCCCAGGCCTGCCGCCTCCCCCTAGAGCCGGCGATGCCCGGGCTGCCTGTCCTCTGGGGTCCCCACTCCCCCTCCAGGAGTCCCCACTTCCCTGGCCCATTTGTACTGTTCCATGTTCTGAGCTTGTCCTTGGTCATGTGACCTGGTTTGGGATTTTTTTCTATCTGGATTTGGGCCCTGGGCTCTGTCTGCTGCACTTGGGAGCTGCCTGGAACCCCCGCAGCCCAAGGGGCTACGCCACATAGTAAAGAACAAGCAGTGTCTCCCCAGCACCTCGCCTAGATGTCCCTGAGCCCGGAGCCCGTCACCAGGGAAAGCAGTCCTTGCCCTGGGTCCTGTGGCCTAAGCATCTGACCGCCAGCCAGGCTGGGGACGACGGGGCGTCTGGTCTGGGTGCCCAGGATGCGCAGGCCGACACAGGTGGGGTAGGCCCTCCACACCCACACCGCACAGCGAGCTCAGGGCGACACGGTCTGATGCAGGTGTGGCCACTTGCGATCCAAGCTGGGCAGCCTGGGCTGTTTATCTAACCTCTCTGTGCCTCTAGCGCTCAACTGTGAAACAGGAATGATGAACGTGCCCTCCTGGGTATGCAGGCTGGATGTGATACGATATGAGGGTGTGTGTGTGTGCGTGTGTGTGTGTGTGTAGGTTGCTCCGGGGCCTGTGCAGCGTCAGGCAGCCCAGGGCTCTTACCGGGCGTGAGCTGGGGGTCCTCAGAATCCACTTCCTCATCCTCGCGCTCTTGCTTCAGCTTCTGTGAGGAGAAGAGAGCAGAGCGAGGACAGTGCTCCAGGCGCGGGCTCAGTGTGGGGGGCCAGGCCGGGCACCAGCGCCCAGACAGACAGGCTGGGAGCAGGAAGCGTGTGAGGGGGCTGCGGGGCAGGGAGCCAGGTGGGACCCTGAGGCCACACTCTCCATACAATGCACACACATTCCACCTTGAAACCCACAGGCCCTTGCAGGAGGCTATCTGAAGAGCCTGACCAGGCCGGCTCTGTGTCCTGACCACCCGACTGCCCCACTGAGCCCTGGGCTGAGCAGCTACTGTCGGGGCCAGTTCCGGGGTGAGCCCTGCTGCCGCTCTGGGCAGCTGTCGGGGGCAGAGGGACAGAGCAGGCAGATGAGGTGGGGGGAGCCGTGAGGACCCTGCAGACCCTCGGAGGAGGAGAAGGGGGCCGGCCTGAGGGCGTCCACCGGCCGCCCACCCCAGGCCCGGCCGAGACGCCGCACCCTGAAACTCGGAAGCTGGGAGGCCCCGAGGGAGAGAATCAGGGCGCCCTGGCGGTGCTCCAGCCCGTGGGTGCGGGCCTGCCTCCCGGCTGCAGAAACTGCCAGGAGAACCTACTTGCTTCTGTACAAACACAAAGAAGAAAAGCCAAGGAACCGCAGCTCTTCACTACGAGGCTGAAGCCGCTGGAAAGGTTTTGCTTTGGAAGTGGGCTCGTTACACGTATAATCTTACCTTTCAAAGCTGTGCTTCTGTAACAAGCTGTTAAACACACGAGTGCCCAGCTGTCTTACCTTCTCCAGGAGTTTCAGGGTCAGCCGGGTCAACTGATCTACCACTGAGGAGTCCAGCATCCCGGGGCCACAGGAGGGACGACACGGGCCCAGCCTCCCCGTCTCGCTTCCCTCTGGAAGAACCGCTCAGCCGGAGAGAAGCAGCCCAGCCCTGGGGTCACTGAAAGAATCCCACGCCAGGCTCGGTTTGCCTTCTGGCCTCCACGGCCAGAGAAGAGCGTGTGTGGGGGGGCACACGCCCTGGACGCACAGTGTCGGGCATCGCCATGGTGGTTGCTAGGAGCCGCAGACATGGCGAGGCCCAGTTGCCAGGTTTCCACTGAGAGTCCTTCCCAGGCCCCGCCTGTCCCCATGCAGGGGTTACCAGTAAACACTGCTGATCCCCAGGTGTGGCCAGGCAGGGCTCCTTGGGAAGGAAAAAGTGGGCAGCAGCTGGGGCCCGAGGGGTAGAGTGCAGCCCTGGTGGGGAGGACAGAGCCCAGAGGATGGGGTGGGGAGGGGCATGGCATCCACCCCCCACGCACCACGGGGGCCTGCCACCCCTGCCCTCAGTCCGTTATGGCCTCCAGGAGGCCAGCAAGCCCCTGGCCTTTCCTAGGGATCCTCCCAGCCAGACGGGAGTAAAGGCCAGAACACTGGAAGACAGGGTATGACCACCACCTCCCTGCAGACTTCAGGAAACTCTGCGTGGCACCAGGGAGCTGGCCAACGAGGTGCCTGGGGGCTTCTGGGTGGGAGCTCAAGGTGGGCTCACCCCACAGGCACCCAGCTGGCACCTCAGAGGACACGGGGTCACCCCGAGGCACCACCCCTCAGGGTGGATGTGATTCCAGCAGGGGGACTGCCCAGCCGGGACCCATGCCCAGAGAGGGGCAGGGGTTCCTAGTGCCTGAGGGGCAGGGGCACCTGGGAGGCGGACCATCGGTGGGTGACCCACCTGCCCAGCAGAGGGCATGTCCACAGGGCTGGCATGGGGAGGGGGTGTGATGGGAGGGAAGACTTTTCTAAATGATGCTTCATTTCAATGCTTCCCAGGAAGGGCAGTTTTGAGTAGTATCGTATTTTGTTTTATATTGTATCAATACCTACTGTATCGGGCATTTTGTAGGGTGTCCCTCTACTATTGGGATTTGTTTGATGATTTCTCACAATTGGACTGGGGTTATGGGTTTTTGGGAGGAAGACCACAGAGGCAAAAGGCCCTTCTCATCACGTCCCATCCAGGGTGTGTGCCGTCAACATGACCTACACTGTGGACGTTGACCTTAGTTACCTCGTGGACGTGTGTCTATCAGGTTTCACCACTGCACAGCTACTATTTCTCTCTCCCTTTCCACACTGTCTTCTTCAGGAGGAAGTAGCTATGCACAGCCCATACATAAGGAGTGGGGGGTTGTGTTTCCCTCCTTGAAGGTGAGTATCTACATATCTGGACAGCTGTTTAATTGTTAAAAATAAGTTAAGAGTCAGATCCAACATTTCAGAATATATAGAATAGCCATGGAAATGATTCTGGGGTTCCTCGGAACACAGTCCGAGGAAGCACCGTGGGCAAACACGTGGGCCCCCCACAAAGTTTTAGATGTACTGCAACATGTAAAGGTTGAGAGATTCAGGCATAGATCTGAGTTTCTGACTGCTCCTGGGAAATCCGATCCTGTGGTCTGCTAGTGTTGCCTGCCTACCCCTGGTCTTATGAGGCCACCGCCTCGTGTCTGTGAGCCAAGACTGCAAGCATCACTCACCACACAGAGGGCTATGGTCTGACACAGGAGGTGGTTGAATTTCCAGGGCTCCCTGAAGATTTGTGTAAGTTGCGGTTGCTTAGACTCACATGTTCACACAGGTTGAAAGGTGAGCTTGTGTCAGTAAAGTCACTACAGCACGTTCGTGGAGGAGCATAGTTACTGGCACTCAGTCTCAGAGAGCAGACAGGGGGCACACGGCCCGCACACAGACCTTACTGCATTGAAGGCACAGGAGTGAAGGAAACACAGAAACCCGCAGCGTGTTCGCCGGACACCCCCGCACAGTTAACCCGCAGCAGCGCTGCTTGATACGCCACCTTTTCTCCAGCTGCCGCTTGCAGCGCTGTCACCCCACCCAGCTCTACCCCAGCCAGATCTGACGTGGGGGCAAGTTTGTGGGTGTTTTCACTTCTCACACAGGGAAACCGAGGCACAGCTGCTTAGGGGTTTCCTGTGTTTCTTCCTGAGTTTGCGACCCCCCCGCCATTTAGGTAACCATCACCAGTTGGTGAGAGCATCCCCCCACCCCACCCTCCGCGAGGGAACGCTCACCCAGGCACATTTACGCTACAGTAACAAGAGGTGCCAACAACACGCTTCGGATCAGTGTCAGTTAGTCAGAGCTTATCAGCTTCCAGTGAGCCTGATAACTGTAGCAGCATTTGACTGTTAATCAAAACCGTGGGCTAGGAATAAAAACCTCACCTTACTTCCTCATCTGGACAAACAGGCTTAAGTGGCGTCTGAAGCTAAGGAACAAACAATGATTTCATGAGACTCCAATTCCCACACGGACCATGAATTCATAACCCACATCACGTTCTCTTTCTTTTTAAAAAAACTTTTAACAGACTATCTTTTCGAGCAGTTTTAGCTTCACAGAAGTTTGAACAGGAAGTACAGCACATTCCTTTTTAATAACCATTTACAATATATTTGGATTGATTTACCCAAACGTTTCAAGGCCTTAAAACTTTTCCATGTGAGAAGAGACTTTTTTGCCTTTCACTGAAACAGCTCTCTCCCTCTGGTGATCTAGAACTGCATACAATTACTGTATCATTTAAAATTGCATCCTTACAGGCCTCTTGGCAAGTTGGCCCTATGGAGCCCCTTCCACGCTGGGGTTCCAGGGATTGTCCTAACAGGAATACACTTGTATTCCGGGTGTGGGTTTGCCTTTCCTGCCCGCAGGGCCTCAGCCTGACCCTCTCTCGGAGTTTCTCACTGCATGGGGTCCCTGCTAACACTCTTTGACGCAGGGCACTGCTTTATGGCTGGACCCTTGACTGTGCAAGCTGGGGGCAGACGCATTAAACCAGAGCCCTCGATATGGCACTGTATCCCCAGTGGGAAGAATCCATGGGTCCAGGAGTGGCAGCACCGCCGGTGGCTTCCTGTCCCTGTAGCTCTGGGCTCCGTGGGTTGGGGATGCCGGCCCCGATTCCCACTGACTAACTCTGGCCGCCCCCGGCATTCCGGTTCTGTGGGTCCAGGCACCAGCGGGACCCAAAGGAGGGACTCCTAGGAACGGAATCAAGTGATTTTGCTGGCTGTCTGCGATCGTGACACGAACAGGGCCACCATCCCGGTCGCCGAAAGGACCCCTGGAGACGAAAGTTTGGGTCCTGCCACCCCCGGGCACTGCCACAACCCGGAGCGATTTTAGGGGCAGCCCTGAGCTGGCGCACGAATGCAGTGGGGCCCGGCCTCCTGGTCTATCCCCGGGGGCTCGCGAAGCTTGACTCAACTGGACACCGGCGCAGACTCCCCCCAGGGCGGCCTCAACCTCGCGGGAACGCGAACCGGCCTCCGCGCCAGTCCCAGCCGGGCCCGACGACCCACGTGCGCGGGGTCCTTCAAACCGACCAACCACAAAGAGCGCCGAGGCTGCCGCGCCCGGCTCAATGGTCCTGCCCGAGGAGGCGGGAGCGTCTATGCGCCAATCGGAGGAACGGACGCAGGGGCGGAGCTCCGCCGGGCCGCGCCTCCTTGAGGGCACCGCCCTGAACGCGCGTGCGCGAGGGCAGGACCGCGGCCCCTGATTGGCCGCGGGCCGGGGGTGCACGCCCCGGGGCGGGGCCGAACGCGGGGCGGGCCCACGTCTGCGTGACAGTTGTCGCGGGGGGAGGGTGAGCCCAGGCGATGGGGAGGGAGTGTAAATAGAGCGAAGGCGGCAGCGCATCGGCCCCTTCACCCCCCCCGCGACCTGCGAAGAGCCTCGGAGTAAGATGGAAGAAGATGAGCAAGAGCAGCGGCGCAGAAAAGTGGAGGCCGGGAGAGCGAAGGTAAACGGCAGCGCCTCCTCCCCTCGCTGTCCCGGCGTGGGCTCCACAGGGCGGGCTCCGGTGCCTGCCACCGCCCCCTGCCAGGAGCGGACGCGGCCAGGAGGAGACCGCTACCGCCGCACTCTTGCCCTTTCCGCCGACTGGACTGGAAGCCGCCCCTTGGCCGCCGCCATCTTGAATCCGCCGCTCTCTGCTTGGGCCCGCCCCCGCCGTAGCCACAGCCAATCAGCGGCTGGGGGCGCGCGGCGTTTCGCGGAGAGGTCGGGCGCGGGGTACGCCGGGACTGGCGGGGCTGCGCTTGCGCCGGGCAGGGGCGGGGCCGTGGGAGCTGGGCGTCCCGGCCCCTCCCCTCCCACCGGGACCCCCTCACCCCCACCCCAGCCCCGACCACCCCCGGGGAACTGCCAGAGGAGCCGGCGAGGCGGCTTCATTGAGAGAGAGTGGTGTCCTCCGGACGCGGCGTCCCTGACGGCCGCCCGCTCCCGGAGCCCGAGGTGCGGGAACGGGCGCTGTCACCACACCTGCGCTCTTGTGCACACCTACTGGCACCTGCGCGTCTCCCTGTCCTCGCCCGGATTCCTGGAGGGCTTGGAGGCCGGGACTCCCTGCAGTTGGGCGACACGGGCGCTCCCCCTAGGGCTCAGCTCAGCTTCCATCCGGTTAAAACGACGTGCAGAGATCGTTTTACACGGAATTCTGCAGTTCTTTGTGCTATAGAAGTTCAGAGTGGTGTTCCCGAGCACGGGATTGTTCGTCCTGTGGAATGCCTCCCACCGACCCATGCCCTGGTGTCGGGGCTCCTGAAACGCCTGTGCCGCCTCCTCGCTGCTTGGGGCCCAGGTGGACAGTCCTGGGCAGGTGAGGGCGGAGGGCCTCTGCCGGGGCCGCCCCCCGCGCCGGGCCTGGGAGCTCCAGACGCCCGGACGGAGCCTCCTGGGAGGTGTCACGTCCCTGCGCTGCGGATGCCCCCGGGGGCTCTGTGCGGTCCCGGAGTGGGCCTTTGTCATCCACGTAGGCACCGTCCGGTACTCACTGTTCTGGGCGTGTTGTGGCCATTGAGCCGTTTACCGACCAGATGCGGGCCCTAGAGACAATGGAGAAAGCCTGGGCACATGTGCTGTGCTGCCCTGGCCCACCCCACTCCGGCTGTCGGGGGGAGCCGCTGTGCAGTGCCCGCAACTATTAGGCAGAGCCCTATGAGGTTGCTGTTTGAGGTCAGACATTGGGAATTTCACATGGATCAGCCAGCAGGGGTGTTCAGTTCCGTGCTAGTTCCTTCCCTTGAGGAAACCACAGGGCCACTGCATTAAAGGGAACACTCAGGACACATGGTGAGTGGTGTGAGGTGGTGACAGGCAGAGGACAGAGCGGCCTCCTTGGGCTTCCTGTGCAGGTCAGACTTCTGACTGGGGTTTGAAGAGTGAGGCTGTAGTGTGTTTTTTCCCCTTTGCATGTGCCTGGTACGTAGGAAGGAGATTGGAAGCGAGCCAGAGTTTAATACCCACCGTTTTCTCTGAGCTCACCATGGTTTGTAAATGTGCCTAAATGTTGCTTGAAGGAGCATTAATGGTGATGAGAAGATTTCACCTTGGGAGAAGAAACAGATGCTTCTTGTTGGGTGACCACAGGCCAGAGACTGGGTCTGTGATGCAGGAAGGGATCTCACAGACAGTTAGATTTGATGGAGTTGGGCACAAAATAAACGAATCTGGGACTGGTTTTGAAGGCAGTGTCTGTTCTTGGGAGATGGTTTCTCTCACTTAAATTGCCTTTTGTGATTTTCCTATGTCCATGAAATTGTGCACTTCTGTTATCATTTATACAAACATTCGTTAGATGCATTTGCTTTTATGACCAGAGTTGTCATTTGAAGGACCTTGTCCTCCTGTGAAAAGCTGATGTTAGCTATCCTACCTTTTGAATAAGGTGTTAGTGGGAGATGGTGTGTGAACAGTCTAAACCCTCAGATTTGTGGGACTGAACAGAGCCAGGTGTGCCTTCTGATGGGGACATTCTGCGGAGGTCCCTGGTGCTTTGGTGAGCTGCGTCATGAAAAATAGAACATCTGATTCCAAAAAGGAGGATGTTAGATTGACCTGGCTTAATTAATTTTTTGCTATTTCTGTACCTTGTCTCAGAATCTATGGCAAGGAAGTTTTGGCTAGGCTATGTATTTCCCTGATTGGGGGAAAATGGGGCAAAAAGGGAGAATTTAGCTTTTCTGTATAGTTTTAAACCTTAAACATGCCTTGATTAAGCTGTCAGTTTTTAAAATAGATGTACTTTTTAATTTTTGAATTTTTCTGTAAACTGTCAGGGGCTGGGACAGCTATTCTGCCCGTCAGCCTTATTGCTTTCCTTTGTCTGGAGGCATCGTTAACAGTCCTTACTGTTAGATTCTTCGGGTGTCATTCTGAGCTTTAACTCCCAGTATCGTAGATGTTAATGGAGGTGGTGTTTCTGGGACGGGGCCTGGTTGATGTGAGTCTGGCCAGGTGTGGCCGTGTGGACTGAGCCAGCCCCAGAGCCTCATGTTCCCCACAAGCTTGCTGTCTTTGTGGTTCTGTTACTTTTTCCTCACTTACCTTTGTCTCTACTACCTCTCTACGTTTTTGCGCAGCTTGCTCACTTCCGACAGAGAAAAACAAAAGGTGACTGTGCGCATTCGAAGAAAACGCCGGCGAAGAGGAAGGGCGCGGCTGTCGATGCGCCTGACCAGGAGGAGAGTCCGGTAGCTGCGTCCGAGGCCGCCGGACTCCTGGGAGGCCGGGCCGTTGGCAAGAACGCGTCGTGCAGCGACACCCCTGATGGCGCAGGAGCCCCTCAGGTAGATTTGCTCAGCTCTGTGTTCTCACGTTTTGCTTATCTCCTGGTTATTGCTAGCGTAATTTACTAAAAGTGGTCTTAGGTCTGTTTTTGCCTATCAAAAGTGGGGAAAGGGGGTTTTATTTTATCTTGCAAAAGGGGCGTATATTTTTGTGGTTTCACTTCTAATTAAAGATTTTTCTTCACCCCATGATTTTGAGAAATTTGGGGTGAACTGTTTGAAGGCAGGGGTCAGTTTTGGTGCTCGGCGTGGTAGCGGGAGTTTGACAAGTGTGGGTTCCTCGGGTGTGGCTGTGCATCAGCCCCCCTGACAGGTATCTTTGGACACTTAAGCCGTAATATCCCTTCACCTGCTGTCAAATCCACCTGCTTGTTGGTCTTTGTCCTTTCCCGCCTTTCTGAATGTGGGGTGAGGAGGGCCGGGCTGAAGGTGTCACAGAAATGGTGTCTTGTCTGTTGCTCGAGGCCCTGTGAGCTGCAGGGGCGGGTGCGGACCTGGGTGTTGAGGGTGCATGGCCTCTCTGGGCCTCCTGGTTGCCTGCATGTGGGTCTCCTTGGGGCCTCCTCTCATGTGTGTACTTGAACTGGGAGTACCCCTAACTTGTGTGCAGCAGGGCAGGGGCAGGTGTTTGCTAGAATGAGCTGAAAACTGGTGGTTGAGGGCAGAATTTGACTCAAAGTCATGCTGTGTCTGGACTGCCTTATTGCAAAAAAAGGAATGATTGCTAGCATATAAAGTTTATGATATTCTACCTACAAATGTATTATAGAATGTTCCTTCTTTGGAAAAATTGAAAGACCTCGCTGTGGCGCTCCGAGTTTGCCTGGGGAGCAGCTGCCCAGAACCCTGGTGCCTGAGTCTTTGGACCAGCCTGTGCCCAGCTCACTCTGCCTCCACTCCCTGTGGTCTGAGGGACCTGAGGCTGGATATTACTTTCGGTTCATGTTCGTGCTCTTGTTGCTTCTCTGGGGTCGAGCTGCGGGTCACAGCTGAGTCCATGGAAGCCACGTTGAGAGTGCTGAGCCCTGACTCTCAGTGGCTTTGCTCTGTATGCTTCCTGCTTAGGCTCTTTGAGGAGAAAGCCTCGCAATGTAAATATCATTTATTAATTTCATATTTTTATTTTCAAATCAGGCAAGTCTTTTTTATTTTAAGTTAAAGGTTTTGTGGTTTTTTAGCTTTTCATTTTAAAATGTCAGACCCACAAAAAAATTGCAAAAAATAACACAGAGTTCCTGGAGATCCCTCACCTAGCTTCCTGAAATATTGACACCTATGTAATCATAGTATAAATCACGTCAGTTTTAGTTAACATTGAAACAATACTGTGAGCTGATTGATAGAGCTTGTTCTAATTTTTCCGATTTTTCTGGTCCAGGATTCTGTATTGCATTCCAGTGCCTTGTCACCTTAGTCTCCTCCAATCTGGACAGTTTCTCAGTCTTCCTTTGTGTTTTATAAGTTTGACACTTGTGACGTACTAACTAGTTATGTTGTAGGATCCCTGTCAGTTTGGGTTTGTTTGATGTTTCCTTCCGATTGAAGTCAGGTTGTGCGTTTTGGCAGGAACACGGTGGAAGTGATGATGATGTCTGCTGAGTGCATCCTGAGAAGAAGCACAGGTGGTGTGGTGGTAGCTATGTCTCACTGCTGGGGGGCCTGCCAGATTTCTGCTGACAGAGAAGTTTTTGTTTTCCCCTTTGTAGTTAATAAGTATATTATGTGGAGGTGCTTAGAGACCCTGTAAATACTCCATTTCTCATGATGCTTTCCATTAGTTTTAGCTTCTATTGAAGATTCTTGCCTGCAGTAATTACTGTGATGGTGTTGGCCAAATGATGACTTTGTTTCCATCATTCCATCTACATATATTAATTGGCATTTTACTCTAAGGAGGAACTGTCGCTTCTCCGCAGTTTATTTATTCAATTATTTATATCAGCATGGACTCCTAGATACTTATTTGATTACGGGTTTTAATCCATCATATCAATGTTTATTTTGTTGCTGAAATACATACATTTGGCCACTGGGAGTGCCTTTGAATTGGCATGTGACCTTTTAACATGCCCTCATCATTTTCTGGCGCCTTAATTCCTGGCACCAAGATTTTCTAGGCTTATTTTGTCCTTTCCTTCTGCAGCCCCAAACCAGCCATTTCTTCAAGGAGCCCTGGTTCCTTTCGGTGGAGCATGGTTTTAGAATCCAAGATCTGGGTGCTAGGTGTGCTTATTGCTTGCGGGGTATGGTTGCTTCTAGGCTGTTTCAATAGACAGAGCCAGAAAATATAAATGTATGTATATACACGCATATCTATATCTATTTGTCTATTTGCATGTATAATCAAAACCATGAATTCACACTAATATCTTCAATTCCAATCCAACAGCACAGAATTTATTCTAGCTTTTCCCCTCTCCTTATTTTTAGCTCCTTTTTCCCATAGTGAGAAAATGGGGAAGAGGCTTATCCACAGTATCTTTACTTATTTGCTCAATCTTAAAATACACACAAATTAATTTCAGAATTGCTACTTCTCATGCCAGTAAAGCAAATTTACTAACTATAGAATATTTGTTTACGCAGCCACCCCTCACTTTTCGAAAGCTCGCTTTACACCACTTCACTTTTACAAAAGATCTACATTAGTACCTGTTTCTGCTAACAGAAGGAGATTTAAAGAGGATTTTCAGTTTTATGAAGAAATCTAATTGCTTCTTTACCTTTATGCCATCTTGGTTTATGAAAGCTTTCATAGGAATGCTCTATTTCTGGTAGTGGGGGAAACCTGTAGTTGTTTTTGTCTTTATTTTTCCGAAGTTTATTGTTTAGCATTCGCAGGTTATTTGTTAGATATATGTACTTTGAATATTTTTCCTAGTCTTGCTTACCTTGCTTAAGTTGTTTTCTTAATGGTGTCTTGTGATAAGCAAATATTTTTAACTTTGATGTTGAATTTATCATTTTTTTCTATGGTTAGTGATTTCTGTGTCCTGTCCAAAAGGTCTCCCCTAGTCCTGAGGTTGTGAAGATAATCCCCAGTGTCTTCTTGAGGCTTGATGGCCTGGTTTCTATGTTTAAGTCTGTGATCCATCTCAAGTTAACTTTCTGTGTATGGAGCACCGTGACTTTTAGAAGAATGGTTTAGTTTTGCTGGTTTTGAGTGTTTTATAAATAAAATAATCCAGTATGCATGTCCTGAGTCTGGGTCTTCTTATCCAGCATCCTTTAGGAGTTAAAGGCTATAGTTCTTTCGTTTTCGTTGTTGTATAGTATTTTGCTGTATGGATGTACCTTGGTTTTTCTGTTCCGCTGTTGATTGGCATTTGCTGTGGACATTCTCATACAAGTCTCTTGGTGTCTGTGTGAACACGTTTCTGTGGGGCCGTAATTAGGTATTTAATGTCTGAGTCAGTATTTAGGTATACGTTCAACTTGGGTATGTTGAGCTGTGTTTTAAAACAGTTGTTCAGTTTATATTTTCAGTGGTGGCATATGAGTGTTTTCCTTGTTCCATAACATCTGTGATTGGTGTTGACATTTGTTTTCTATTTTAACAGTTTTGGTGGGTGTGGAGTGGAGTGTATTTTAGGGGAGTGCAAGCTTAGTCAAACATTCCAAAAAAATCAGTGTGATTCACTTAAGAGACTAAAGGAGAAAAGTCATATGGTCTTCTCAGTTGATTTAGAAAAAGTGTGTTCTGCGAGAGAATGACCTGTAATTTTCCTCTCTTGTCAGGTTTTTGTGTTGAGGTTCTGTTGGCCTCACGTGACGCGCCAAGAGGGTCCTTTGCTCTGTGGATGAGCTGGTGTAAGATGGTGGAGCTGTTGGGGACTGAAGCTCTCTTTGTGGAAAGACCTTTGATTGCAGAGTCAACTTACTGAACAGTTACCAGACTATTCAGTTGTGCTTTTTCTCAGAATGTGTCCTTCTAATCTTCCAGTTTGGGGTATGGAGTTATTCGTAGGAATACTCTTCTGTGGCCTCAGTGTTGACGACCCTTTTCAGTTTTGTTTGTCCTTAGATATGCTTTTTGTCTGTTTGTTTGTTTTGGCCACACCCTGCGGCATGCGGAGTCTAGTTCCCCAGCGAGGGATGGAATCCCGCACCCCCTGCAGTGGAAGCTCGGAGTCCTAACCACTGGACCACCAGGGAAGTCCCTGAATTGTCATGTTGAAAGCAGGCTACTGAGATGGCCTCTCCAGTCACTTAGCAAACTGGAGGGTGGATGAGTTCACTGTTCCTCGTCCTTCTAGGTGGTTCCCTCATTCTTCTGTTCCCTCATTATTTAAGGTGGTGTTGGCATGGTTGGGAATAATTGAGTGTGACAGAACAATCCTTAGGATGATGAAATAGCATCGTGATATGGGAGAAGCAAGGTTGCTCAGATCCGTTTTGTGTCTTAAGATAGATGCAGGGGTCTGGTAGTGATTGCAAGGTAAAATGTTTTACTCTAGAAAAAAAAAAGTAAATTTTCTCATTGTTCTTTGGAAGACCTGTAAGAAGGAATAAAATTATGCCAGTCCTCTCAAGCAGTTATAACTGACCAGAAAAGAAACTTGATAAGTGCAGTTAGGTCCAGCAGACGCTAACGCTCACCCTGACAGCGGCAGAGTGATGTGTGGTCGGGGCTGGAGGTGCAGGTGGACATGGGGGTGGAAGCCGCCCGCGAGTCACCAAGTCGTGCGTACCGAGCCTTCCTGCAGATAAAAGCTCCAATTCTTGTAAACTTATGGGTCAAAACTATTGGGAGAAAATTCATTGGAAAGCTTTAAACTCAATTTTGAGGTGATTTACAGAAAGAAACTAAAAATACTATTCTGCAAATTATTAAGGAAAAGATTTATCTAAAGGAAAATCTTTAAGATGAAATATTTGAATTTATATAAAATTAAGAGCTTAGAAAATACGTGTTGAGCAACTAAAGTTTAGTGATTTGTGTTAAGTACGCGGTGAAATAAAAGAAGCAGAATTTGTTAAAAATCGGGCAGTGACATCATTAGGGAAGCAGGTTACATAAAGAATGTTTAGAGCGTGAGATTTGTGTAGAAGGAGAGTAGTGCAGATGGAACTGGCGGGCCTGGAGGCGGGCGGGGCCGGGGCGGGGGCGGAGGCGGCGGCGGGCTACCCCTGGAGCCGCTGTGGATGCTCCTGGCCCTTCCCCTCCAGCTGCAGGAGCCCGGTGGAGCGGGGACGCTGCAGAAGCTGGAAGACGACGGTCCGGAGCAGCCTGGGGTGATGACAAAGGTATGCCTTTCCTGGGTTCTTGGTTAAGGTGTGTCCCAGTTGTGGACGCCTCCCTTGCGTGCGTGGGGGCCGGAGCCAGCTGAGGAAGCTGGAGGCGGTCTTCCTGTGACCTTTGATCTTGGTGGTGGGCATGGAAGGGAGAGTCGCCCTTCCTTCACTGAGGGTCCTGTGGGGTCAGCGTGCCTCCTGGGCCTGGCCCTCGATGCCCATGCCGATGTGGGCAGCCCTGCACGCGAGACGCACTGGGGGATGGGCTTGCCGGCTGGGCGCTGGTCTTACCGTCCCAGTTCGTACCACAGTGCTTGGTGTGACTTCCATGAGTGTTGAATTGATTACTTTTCTTTAATCCATTCTTTTTTTTTTTGCGGTATGCGGGCCTCTCGCTGCTGTGGCCCCTCCCGTTGCGGAGCACAGGCTCCAGACGCGCAGGCTCAGTGGCCATGGCTCACGGGCCCAGCCACTCCGCGGCATGTGGGATCTTCCCGGACTGGGGCACGAACTCGTGTCCCCTGCATAGGCAGGCGGACTCTCAACCACTGTGCCACCAGGGAAGCCCGCAAGTTTGGTTTTTAGTCTGCATTGTTGCAGGAGAAATCTAGCTCAGAGGAGGGCCTGGTAGGGCCTGGAGAAATGGTCTCTAGTGGGGTCCGTAAAACCCAGCCTTAAATACACATTTCATACTTGTTTTAAACTGTGACTTGTAGCATCTTTGTGGAAAAGTACACAAAACTTAGATATAGCCCAACAGATGAGTACACCGTGAACAGCACGTGGTCTCTACAGTTCAGGGGCAGGGCGGTGCTGGACCCTGCTCCCTGCTGCCCACCCTGAAGCGAGCACGCTCCTGGCTTCTGTGCCGATTCTGACGTAGAGCTTTGTGTGAATGGATCAGACATGGTTCTGGTCTTCTCTCTCCTTTACCTTCAGCATCTTTGCATCCTTCTATTTGAGATGTGTGCCTGGTGAGCAGCATAGGGTTGATTTTTAACTGACTCTCACAGTTACTGGGCAGTGAATTCCCTTATATCTAATGTAATCGCTGATGCGCTTGTACTTACATCAGACGTTTAATTGGGCTTTCTATTTGTCCTGCCTGTTTTGTTTCTTTCTTTTCTCCTTTTTGCCTTCTTTGGATTATTTTTTATCAGGGGATTAAAAAAAAATTCTCCCTTTGTTCATTTTGAAGTAATAATATACAGTTTCTATTCTTTTAATGGTGAGGTTATTAAATACAACATATATAGTTATCTAAATCTAAATTTAATCAACAGCTTCACCTTCCTCTTGCATAGTAATTACTAAAACTCATTTATACTCCCTCAACCTCCGTTTTTGTCACAGTCCTTTTCTTAATTGTAAAGCACTCATAAATTTTACCATCTTAACCACTTTAGGTGCACAGTTCATTGGTGTTTGTACATTCACACGGTTATGCAACCGTCAGCACCATCCGTCTCCAGAACTCTTCTCATCTTGTCAACCTGAAACCCCGTCTGCTAAGCGACGCCCCCCAGCCCCTGGCAGCCGCCATTCTACCTTCTGTCTCTGTGACTTGGCGGTCCTACATGCTTCACGGCAGTGGGGCAGTGCAATCGTGTAGTTGTCTCGTGGGCCTGGCTTATCTCACTGCACTTGGTGTCCTCCAGGAGCTGGAGCTGGAAGTGCTGCGCCTGAGCCTGAGCGACATGCACGCGGCGCGGCTGGAGCTGACGCAGGCGCACCTGCAGCGCGAGAAGGAGGCGGCGCTGGCCGAGCTGCGTGCCGAGCTCGCCGGGCGGCACGCTCAGGAGCGGGCCCTGCTGCAGAGCCGCGCGTACAGGGAGCTGGAGCTGGTCCGGGAGGAGGCAGGTACGTTCGGCGGCCGGCCCGCGGGTGTCGTCGGAGGCGCCTGGCTTCTGTGCTGTGCTTGAGCCTCTGTGTGCGACCAGGCCTCGTGGAGCCCGCCCCCGCCCCCACCCCTGTCCCCCCCTGCGCCCTGTGCCAGGTGGTGGCTCAGGTGCCTCTCAATCTGGCAATGTGCTGGCCTCAAGGTGAACTTATATGATTTCATTTTAATGTTTCTTGGTATATCTTTCGTTCGTACTTTTTTTTTTTTTTTTTGTGGTGCGTGGGCCTCTCAGTGTTGTGGCCCCTCCCGCTGCGGAGCACAGGCTCCAGACGCGCAGACTCAGTGGCCATGGCTCATGGGCCCAGCCGCTCCGCGGCATGTGGGATCCTCCCGGACCAGGGCACGAACCCGCGTCCCCTGCATCGGCAGGCGGACTCTCAACCACTGCGCCACCAGGGAAGCCCTGTTAGTACTTTTTGTAAAAGTCATACATAGTTTCATTGAGCTGTAGTTCATGTACCACATGATTCATCCACTTAAAGTGTTTAAAGGCAGCTCTTTGGTGGCTTTTCGTGTTTTCATGCTTAGAACGTTCTTCCCCCGGAGAAGAGACCCTGGCCCGTTTCCCTGTGACCTGCCCCAGTTGCAGAGTCTCCCTCTCCTGGGGGCCCACCCACCTGGAGGAGCAGCCTTGTCGGTCCTTTGATGCCTTGCCTGTTTCTTCACCTAGATTCAGGCAAACACAAGGAGATAGTTCCACATCCTCCCCTGCTTTTGTTAAATTTTAAAAATATGAAATATGCCTTCCTTAGTTAGGCCTGTTCGATGCTGTTTCCTCCATGTGCACCCCTGGGAACGGTCCCCCGAGAGGCCCACCCTGCCGTCGGGTCCCTGAAGCTCTGCTGCAGGTGGGGCCCCTGTGGACCCGGCGGGACCTACCATCGGAGGCTGGCTTCTGGGCCTTTGCGTGATTTCTGGAGTTGTTCAGGCCGCCTTCCCCATGCCCTCCTCGCGCCCAGGGCTTGCTGGCTGTCACCTGGTGCTATTCCTCCCCAACCCCACGCTTGGCCGTGCCCGCTGGTCCAGCCTCCTCTGCCTAGCACCTCCTTTCTTGTGCTTCTTCTCTCAGGCGGGGAGCTGTTGGGACCTAGAACGTCTTTACCTCTCTCCATTTACTTGTGGTCCAAACCCAGCCTGGAAGCTGGCTCAGCGGGATCCTGGACTACGGGGCCCCGGGTGCACAGTGGCCTAGTGTGGAGTGGATGGGCCGAGGTCCCTGTAAGCAGAAGCATGATGCAGGCTCAGCGCTCAGTGATCTGTGAAGCCCCAGAGTTGGCCTCGCCCGGTCCTCCTGGACTGTCGCTCTGGCTGGACGTCACCCGTCCTTTGTCAGTCATGAGTGTGATTTGCTAATTAACCCAGACATCATCACCTGCTTGTTTCTCACAGACGTGTCCTGTCCTGTTAATGTCGGCAAGTGTTCGGTGGAGCGGCCAGAGGTGCCGGGAGCCTTCTCGTTTCCTGGGGGATCAGATTGTGGAAAAGTCTGAGCTGCGGTGATCTGAGCGACTTTTTATGTTTCTCTTGCAGCTGACCTGAAGGAGAAGCTACAATCAGAAATGGAGAAAAATGCCCAGATGATAGAGGTACACAGGATAAGAAAATTCATTCCGTGTACGCGGTATTTCCCTCATCCCCACCCGGGACCCCGCCCCTTGATTCTAACAAAATGCAGTCAGAGCTGGAGTCGCGGGGGTGAAGCATGATGGGCTGCTTTCTCTGCGCAATGTGAATTCATCACAGCAGCTGGTTGTGGGCTTTTGTGTTGCCTGGTGTGATGCGAGTCTCTTTCCTCCCATCTGGTTCTGAGCAGCCCTGTGGCGCGGCCCTGGCTGTGCTTGGGACACAGACCTTGGTCCTCACGGACGGGAGATGTGGACGCCACAGAGTTGGAGATCAAGTGACGTGTATGGGCCTCGGGGAACCACGGGGGGTGGAGGGGTGGGATGAGCGTGACTCTTGTGACCCATCCCTTTCTCAAGGCTACGCTTGTAGAAGGGCCGTTGGCGCTAGTGATGGCCGAGGAAGTGTGTAGTGTTAGGGGATGTGTGACGTCAGGCTGAGGGGAGAGCTGTGCCCTGGCCACTCTGGACAGGCGGTGGGTGGAGGATGGCCTTGTGCCCCAGCCCCTGCCCTCTGAGCTGGACAGAGGGGACTCGTTTCTTAGGGCGCCTGGGACAGAGCCTGACCCCGTCAGAGCTCGACGGTGTCGCTGTAGTGCCCGGGTCTTGCGTGGGGGACGAATGCCTGTCTTGCCGGCCGAGTTCCTGTGCTTTTGCTCAGCGACCAGTTCTGTTTCTGGCAGGTGGTCCTGGTGCTCGTGTCCTGGGCTGTTTGCCTGCAGGTGCTGCTGTTCCTGTGTGACTGGACATCCCGAGCTGTGTCCTGTACTCGCAGTCTGGTCTGGGCGGGGGTGACGGTTTTCGAATGCGCAGTTGAAATTTTGTTACCGCAGTAATAAACTGTTGGCCATCATCTACTTTTTCCTTATTTAAATTAGACCCTGAAGCAAGACTGGGAATCCGAGAGAGATTTGAGCTTAGAAAAGCTACGCCGAGAATTATCGGAAAGGCATCGGTCAGAACTGGAGAATTTACAAAACCAGTTTAAGAAAGAATTGGCAGAACAGAAGGCTGAGTTGGAGAAGGTTTTTCAAGACAAAAATCAGGCTGAATGTGAGTCTCTCATTAAAATGAGCAAGTTTGGAAGGGGACTGAGTTTTCGTGTGTCATCCCAGAAAAAATGCCATGTGACTGGCTGGCAGGAGAGTCAGCCTTGGGGTACCTCCTCGTTGGTCACAGGCATCTCAGGTTCCCTAAACCTTCCGAAACCTTCATTTCAGAGAAATCTTTTGCAAACAAACAAAATCTTTTGTTCTTCTACTAAATTGCTACTGAAAAAGTAGTTTGTGATTGTTCCCTTTCTGTTACACGGTGGGGCCCAGTGGTCAGTAGATGCTGTCTGCTGGCCTGTGGCTTCCCTTCCCTTCCTCCCCGAAGAGAGCAGAGTCCTGAGAACGGGGTCTGGAAGAGCCTGGGGGGCCCACCGTGCCTGCAGCCGCCCCTACTGAGGAGGAGGACGCTGTGTTGTCACAAGCTGAGTGAGGCCCGTGCCCGTCTCCAGTTTCCCTTCAGACTCAGGAGGCTCAGCACGAGGCGGCCCTGAGCAAGTTACGCGCGGACCTGCAGTTGGAACACTGCCAGTACGTGGAAGACCTGGAGCTGAAATTCAGAGAAAAGGAAAAGGAAAAGCAGCTTGAGGTAGAGGCCTTGTACGAGGGGGCTGGGGGAGATCTCGGATTGGGGTCCTTTCACGCTCTGTTGTTGCCTAAAGCTTAAGCCCTAATATGTGTATGTTTGTGTTTATTTCTAAATCGAGGTATAGTTCATTTACAATATTATGTACGTTTTAGATGGACAACATAGTGATTCACAATTTTTAAAGATTGTACTTCATTATAAAATATTGGCTGTATTCCCTGTGCCGTACGGTGTATTCTTGTAGCTTATTTTATACACAGTAGTTTGTACCTGTTAATTTCCTACCCCTAACTCACCTCTCTCCCCATCCCTCTCCCCAGTGGTAACCACTAGTTTGTTCTTTATGACTGTGACTTTTTCTGTTTTGTGTACACATTCATTTGTTCTGTTTTTCAGAGTCCACATATAAGTGATATCATACGGTATTTGTCTTTCTCTGACTTAACTTCACTTAGTGTGGTAATCTCCGGGCCTACCCGTGCTGCTGCAGATGGCAGCAGTCCTTTTCTGTGGCTGAGTCGTGTTCCATTGTACATATGCACCGTATCTTCTTTATCCGTTCGTCTGTCAGCGGATGCTTCGCTTGCTTCCTGTCTTGGCAGTTGTAAATAGTGCTGCTATGAGCATTGGCTGCATGTATCTTTGCGAATTGGTGTTTTCATTTTTTCAGATATATACCCAGGAGTGGGGTTGCTGGGTCATATGGTAGTTGTATTTTTAGTTTTTGAGGGCCCTCCATACTTTAAGCCCCTCTTTAAAGAGACCCTCAGTATTTGGTGGATATGGTAGGGAGCCATGTCAGGATACAGAGTCTGTGACTTTGACTTAATGATGGTGTTCAGTCCTACACCTGGAGAATTCGTGCCCTTGACGAGTGCCCCTGGGATGTCTACAGGCTCCAGCCATTAGGGGTGCAAGGGCACATGCTCTGACCTTGACTCAATAAACAAGAAGTTAGCAAGAAACATTTCTGTGGCTCACGTATTCAGAACTCTTTTCCGTTGGAACTTTACATACCGAAATGTGGGTGATGTGGCCAGATCTCACTCAAGGACCTGAAGGGCCTTTATCACCAAGACCAAGAGTCAGGCAATGCCCCAAGCACTGGTTCAAGGAATTAGAAAGGAAATAACTGGAAGACGGAGTTAGCCGAGGCCCGTGTGTGGGTTTGCAGGGAGGAGAGTCGTGGAGCCCAGGAGGGGCCGCGTCTGCAGCTCTCGCACCTGCTTCTCCCCGCTCTCCTCCAGACACAGGCCAGCTTGGCCGGGCAGGACCAGGGCCAGGCGGGGCCCTGCGGGCTGTCCCTCATCCAGGGAGAGAGGTGGCCGGAGGTCACCTTCCGCCCTGTGCCCTGGGTGAGGAGAGGCCCGTTCCACAAGGCAGCAGAGCAGCCACAGGCCAGCACCGCCCACGCTCCCCCGGAAGCGCTCGGCCCTGTGCTTGTGACTTGGGGTGCTGGGTGGCCACCCTGACCCAGGCCCCGGGAGGGCAGGTGGAGCCACTCTCAGCTCTGGTGGTGCAGGGCCGGCTGGCACTCAGCACACACTTGGTGTGCAAGCTCTGTTCATCCCTGAAAGAGTCGCTTCCCGGGAAGGTTGACCAGGGAACGTGGAGAAAACCACACAGGCCACACGAGGGTGAGGGAGCCCGTGGTCACAGATGGAGGGGGCCCATCCACCCCCCCTGACAAAGTAGGGGGACAGGTCTCTGCTGGGAACGAGGCCGAGGCCTGGGAGGCGTCCACAGGAGAGGCCGCGGTGGCCGCGGGTTCCTCTGGTCCGCTCTCGGGGCCTCCTGGAGGTGGGTGGGCTTGAGCTGAGACTGCGCGTGTTCACCTGGCGCCCATCGGGTGCTGCACGGGTATCACCGGCACTGCCTCGGGCCTGGGTCTTGGTCGGGCTCCCACACCATCGCCTTCTCTTCCAGTTGGAGAACCTGCGCGCCTCGTACACGGAGCTGCAGGCCCAGTCACAGGAGGAGATCCGGCGCCTGGGGGCCCAGCTGGAGTCTGCAAGGTCCAGCAGGCAAGAGCCGAGTGGTGAGGAGCCTCGCGTTCAGAATCCAGGTTCCCAGCGGCTAGGGCTGAGCTCCCCCTGCTGAAGCCCCGAGCTAGGACCTAACGGTTTTGCAGGCCCAAGAAGGTGGCTTAGTAAACTTCTGTGAATTTTGAGGTCTGCGGCTTCACGGTGCAGAGCTGCTGGTGGCAGCCTTGGCTTCCTCGTAGGCGCGTTGGTGAGCAATGACTCTGGCAGCCTGTGTCCTCGTGTGGACACGCACCGTTCACGTGTGCGACTGGGCTCACGCTGGGGCTTGGTTGAGCGCTGTCGAAACGCAGTTCTCAGTGGGCATTCGGGTCGTGGGTGTACACTGCCTCCTGGGTCCTGTGAGCTCACCTGCGTCAGGTGTTGTCAGGCTCCTGGGGGCCTGAGCTCTGGTTTGGGAGGGTGATGCCACGTTTACTGAGGGCAGCTCACCTGGGTCTCCCCCTCACAAGACCCCAAGTCAGAGGGGTCTCTGCTCTCCAGTGGCACCTTCAGAGGGAGGAGGTCACAAGACATGGGGCAGAGAGACGTGGGCTTGTCTCTCCAGACAGGCCTGGAACTGTAGGGTCTGCCCTTGTGTTGCTGAGGAGCAAAGAGCAGAGTTATGAGAAGGGACCCGCAGTAACACCTGACGGTCTGGGTGGGTGGATAGGCCTCCCGTCCCCACCCCAGTCAGGCTCCGGGCAGCTGCAGGCGGAGCTGGCGGACTGACCTGTGGGTGGGCTTCAGGCGTGCTCTCACACACAGTTTCAGCGTGTGCGCCTTCCACTGCACCCTCCCCCGTGCGTTTAAGGACCCTCATGGGGAACGTTGATTTGGGATAGTGACCTGTTTCCATCCCTGTTACTTGAAAGCTAATAACTAGCTCTGGTGGACTGGCTGGCAGCACCCTCTGGGTCAGAACTGTGAGGCTGACAGTTCTCTTACAGTCTGCATTACTGTTCTGTTGCCGTTAACAAAATACCACCAACTCAGCAGCCTGAAACCACCCAGGGTCACCCACAGCTGAAGTCCAGACGTTGGGCTGGGCCTTGGCCCGGCTCCCTCGGTCGGCAGGGTCCCGTCCCTGTGCTTGTAGGACCGAGGTCCCATTTCCTTGCTGGCTGTCGGCCCAGGGGCTGCCCCCGTTCCTCGCCACGCGGCCCTCTCGTCTTCAGGGCCCCCGCAACACGTGGAGTGCTTCTCACACTTCCAATCCGCCTGACGTCTGTGCTGGCCTGAGAAAGCTCTCTGCCCTCAGGGCTCTGGGGTTTACTGAGGCCGCCTGGGTGGTCTCCCTGTGCGAGGCCCCCTGTGCCATGTAGCATAAGCCCTGGAGGGTCCATTCAGGGGTTCTGGGATGGGGGGACCTTTTACAGTTCTGCCCCCAGCACCACACTGCAGGCTCTTAACTAGCTTCTGATTTCCCCTAAGTGTTTCATTTTGAGATGATGGCTTACTTTCATCCTGTAAAGAGTTACCCGAGCAGCTCCTGGCCCAAGTGTCTCACGTGGAGGGGCTAGAACACCTGGCGCGGGCCTTAGAGCAGCAGCAGCAGGAGAGAACCAGGCACGAGGCTCAACTGGAACAGCTGAGAATCTCTTCTGAAGAGAAGTTGAGGGAGGCTGAGAGGGGCCACCAGGAGGACCTGACCCTGTTACAGCAGCGGCTGCAGGGCGGGAAGGACAGCTCCCCGCCGGAGGCTGAGGGAATCAGGTAAAGCAGCGCAGGAGAACACGTTTATGATTGGGGTCTAGACAAGATGACATTAAAGCTGGGCACCGGTCTGACCTGTGCGCAGGCTGCGGACAGCGCCGTGCTGCCGGGGTGGGTGGGCGCCAGCCCCGCTGCGCCCCCTTGCCGGCGGTCATCCTGTCCTCGGCACAGAAGCGGGATCCCAGGGACAGCGGAGTTCGGTGGAGGGGCACCCGTGTCAGGTCGTTACAGCACAGTTTCTCAATTCATCCAGTGCCTGTTCAGAAGAGACGCCTGAAGAAGAAGGAAGAGACCGTCTTGATCAACTCGGCCTTCAGCTGGAGCAGCACGAGGTGATGGGACACTGTTGTTTTGTTTTGAGGTCTAGCTGCCACAGGACATTATGACATGATGACTGGATGCCTGGGTGTGCTGTGAAGGGTCAGTCCGGGTAACGTCTACCACCACACAGAGGTAGAGTTTTTTCCTTGCACTGAGAACTTTTAAGACCCACTCTGTTAGCAGCCTGTAGAGACACAATACAGCATTGTTAACTGTAGTCCTGTGCTCTACACGACACCCCAGGACTTTTTATCCTCAAACTAGAAGTGTGCGTCTTTTGACCCCTTCATCCATTTTGCCCACAGCCCCTCTCCCACCCCTGGCAACCACCAGTCTGTTCTCCATGAGGCAGGTTTTTTAGATTCCACATAGAAGTGAGATCAGACAGTATTTGTCTTTCTCAATCTGACTTATTTCACTTAGCATAACACCCTCAAGGTCCATCCATGTTGTCACAAATAGCAAGATTTCCTTCTTTTTTATGGCTGAGTACTGTTTCCGTTGTGTGTATGTACGTACGTGTGTGTGTGCCACATTTTCTTTATCCATTCATCTGTTGGTGGACATTTAGGTTGCTTCCATATCTTGACTGTTGTAAATAGGGTCTGCTGTGAACGTTGGGGTGCGTGTGTCTTTTCCAATTAGTGTTTTTGTTTTCTTTGGTTAAATACCCAGGAGTGGAATTGCTGGATCATATGGTAGTTCTTTTTGTTTTTTAACATCTTTATTGGAGTATAATTGCTTTACAATGCTCTGTTACTTTCTGCTGTGTAACAAAGTGAATCAGCTATATGTATATGTATATATCCCCATATCTCCTCCCTCTTGCGTCTCCCTCCCACCTTCCCTATCCTTCCCCTCTAGGTGGTCACAAAGCACAGAGCTGGTCTCCCTGTGCTATGCTTCCCACTAGCTATCTATTTTACGTTTGGTAGTGTATATATGTCCATGCCACTCTCTCACTTCGTCCCAGCTTACCCTTCCCCCTCTCCATGTCCTCAAGTCCATTCTCTAGTAGGTCTGTGTCTTTATTCTTGTCCTGCCCCTAGGTTCTTCAGAACCATTTTTTTTTTGATTCCATATGTATGTGTTAGCATATGGTGTTTGTTTTTCTGACTTCATTCTGTATGACAGTCTCTAGGTCCACCCACCTCTCTGCAAATAACTCAATTTCGTTTGTTTTTATGGCTGAGTAATATTCCAGTATATATATGTGCCACGTCTTCTTTATCCATTCATCTATCGATGGACACTTAGGTTGCTTCCACGTCCTGGCTATTGTAAATAGTGCTGCAGTGAACATTGTGGTACATGACTCTTTTCGAATTATGGTTTTCTCAGGATATATGCCCAGTAGTGGAATTGCTGGGTCATATGGTAGTTCTATTTTTAGTTTTTTAAGGAACCTCCATACTGTTCTCCATAGTGGCTCTATCAGTTTGCATTCCCACCAACAGTGCAAGAGGGTTCCTTTCTCTCCATACCCTCTCCAGCATTTTTTGATGATGTTCTATTTTTAATTTTTTGAGGAACCTCCATACTGTTCTCCATAGCGGCTGCACCAGTTTACTTTCCCGCCAACAGTGCACGAGGGTTCCCTTCTCTCCACATCCTAGCCAACCTTTGTTATTTGTTGGTTTTTAATACTAGCCATTCTGACAGGTGTGAGGGGGATCTCATGGTTTTGATGTGCATTTCTCCGAGGATTACTGATGTTAAGCACCTTTGCATGTGCCTGTCGGCCATCTGCGTGTCTTCTTTGGAAAAGTATCTGTTCGGTCTTCTGCCTGTTTTTTATTTAATCAGGTGTTTTTTTTTTTTTGCTGTTGAGGTATATGAGCGTCTCCATAAACATTGAGAAAGGTTGTGTTTCATTAATCTTTAGTGGGGAACTGGACTGTCTTTATGTTATCAAATCTGAATTTCCATCCTTTTCACAAAAGCTTCCTTCTGTGACACTGACAAGCAGAGGGAGGCTTGCTTTTGTGTCTCTGGTGACTCCACAGGCTGCATTGTGTCTGCTTGTTTAAAACAACAACCCGAGGTTCATGGCATGACTTGGAGGCGGGTGGCTGGCAGGTCGGGTCCTGCCTGCATCCCATGCAGGCGCGGTCACACTGCCGCTCTCCACGAGCTCCCCAACCGCCTGCGTCGTGCGTGTTGATGACTGGAGAGTGAAGCGCTGGGGTGAGTGCGTGCTGGGCATCTTTTTATTGGCCTTTACGTTTCTCTTCGTTGAACGGCCTCCATGCCGTTTGTTTCTGGCATCTCTAACCTTTGTGGGCAGCGGTGTTCACACAGCTCTCTGTGACAGTGGAAGCCTTCTGCGCCTGTTCTGATGCAGAGCTCCGAGGAGCCAGTGGCTCCCCTGTCCTCCTGCCCCTGGCGCTGGCGGTGGAGGTGCCGCACTGTCGGCATGGCTGGGCCCCCGGCCGCGCTCCAGGGAGTCCTGAGATGGCAGCTTGTGTCCACTTTTCACACCAGGAACAGGCAGGGCCTTGACTCTGTCTCCACTTCTGGGAAGTCTTAAGCAGCTGTTCAGCGTGTTCGGACAGCTGTTCCTCCGTGTGGTTTGTTCTCTCTCTGACACTCCCGCGAGCTTCACACTGCACCTCCAGGCTGGAACCACCGGTTTCCTTCAATTCTCATTTCTCTTTTTATGTTGCTTTAGGCTTTTTTTTGGGGGGGGTGGGATTTTTTTCTGCCCTCTCCTCTAATTCTGCAGTTGGCTATCTTATTTCCATTGTCATTCTTAATTTCTGGGGCTTTGCCTTCTTGTTCTGTGTTCTTTCCTGTGTCCTCTGCTCAGTGTCAGGGACGGGGTGTCTTTGGTCTCCTCCCCGAAGGCGGCCGTTGGTGTTAAGAGGCCTCTTGAGGCTCCGTGTAGTTCCTGCCGCGTCTCCGTGCGTCTGCGTCTCTGTGTTGTGTGGGGCGTCTGTGGTCCGTGCTTTGGTTGGTGACCTGAGGCTGTGCCGTCACGAAGCGTGAGGCACCGTGGGGTCTTGGGGGGCTGTCTGACCAGGCAGGCTCCACCTGGGGGCTGGGGGGTGGCTTCCCCTCCTGAGGCCATTGGTCTCTACCAGCCTCCTGCTGGGGTCCCTGAGAGGAGGAGCACAGTGGGGTCCCCACGCCAGTCTCCCTGGTCCACAGCCCCTGGGGGTCGTGCAGTCACCTCTATGCCCCCTGTACCCGTTTCCCAGCCTCCCGGGTGTCTGGGCAGCTCTCAGGCGGCTCCCCGTTCAACCTCTGTGAGCATCCGTGATTCCCGTCTTCCAGCAGTTGGTCACCTTTGGCTTACTGATTACCTCTTTCACTGTTTCTTCTCCTCATAGGTTTTATGAATTAAATTATGTCTCCTATCATCTGAGGGAATATAAAAACGATAGAGTATACATGTGTTTAAGCAGAAGTCCCGTGTGTGGGCGCGTGTGTGGCGCATGGCATGTGCGGTGTGTGCGCGTGCGTGGCGTATATTTGGCGTGTTGGCGCGCCATGTTGACTGAGGGTGCCTGGTGGAGCTCCCCCAGGTGGGTTTGGGAACCCCCACGCCCCTCTGGTCGGCGCCGACCCCTGGCCAGTGTCTCTCTGGCTGCAACCGTTTGGTTGTCCCTGAGGCTGAGTGTCCTTTGGCTTGTGTGGCTGTCGCGGCCACGTTTCTGCCCTTTGCTCAGGGGCCGGGAGCCCCTTGCTCTCGGCTCCTGCCCCGTCCCCAGGCTCCAGGCACAGCAGGATTTCCCTGTGTTTATCTTTGCTTTTGTCGTCTGCAACTGGCTGCTGCCTGGTGGGGGTGAGGTGCTGGCCCCCTTTTCTTTCCCGGGATGGCGAGTCGCTCTCGTCCGACTTGCTGGGAAGCCTGACCCTTGTAAGCCAAGTTGTGTTGGGGGCGCTCGAGTCCACCCGTCAGTCAAGTCGTTTTCTCCTGTGACCGTATGAGGACTCCAGTCTTGACTTAAAAGATAACTCAAGCTTATTGAGAGCTGGACATTCAGGCTGCCGTGGCCTCTCTGTGATTTTGAGGAAGATGGGGTGACTGGTTGCGTCTTGAGGGCACAGGAAACGTTGACACTGCCTCGAGCCTCTCGGACCCTGCACTCCAGAGCGTCGTCCTCGGGGGGCAGGCCCAGCACCCGGCTCTGGATGGGAAGCGCAGGGCAGGGCGTGAGGAGAAACCCGGGAGCCGCAGGTGGAGCAGGGCGCCTTGCACCAAGGCCCTGGCCGTGTGGCTGGTCCCGGAGGCCTGGCCCGGGGTGCGGAGGGCTAGGGACGGGGGTCCGGTGGGGGACTCAGTGCCCACAGCTTGGCGTCGGTGGAGTAGGCCCGCCTCCCTGCTGGAAGCGAGACATGGGGCAGCAGGCGGCGTGCCCATGCGTGGCGAGGCTCCGTGGGAGGTTCCGTGAGGGTGGGTCCCCTGGGGGGTTCCCTGGGAGGCAGGGATTCAGGAACGAGGCTGACAGAGTCATTAGAAGGTTTTCTCTGTGATTTCCCAAAGGAGAGCCTGGGGTTGCACACACAGCTAGAAGGAGACCACCAGCGCCAACTAGCAGCGGGGAAGTCCTCCCAGGAAGTCCAGCAGGAGGCGGGCCTCGCGGGGACCCAGGTGTTGGAAGGGGAGCAGCATGTGGGGCCTTCGGAAGAGCCCGGCCCAGGTGCGTGCCTTCAGTGCCGCTGGGTCGCCGGGAGTCTGGCCTGCAGGGGACGTTCTGGGCGGTGACTGATTCCCACGAGAGCCACCTGCACACACTGGCCGTTCACTTTGCAGTGTGGGCGCCGTGGGCCCTTCCTCGGGGGTTGAGCAGGCCTGGGCGTGTCAGGAGAGGGCCTGCCCGGGGTCACGGGGACGGAGAAGCTGTGGTCATCCCCGGGGATGGTCAGGGACCCAGGAGAACAGACGTAAGGCCGGCCCTGGACACAAGCCCAGGAGAGGGTGGGTCCTGCGTAGAGCTGGGGGGGCAAGGCAGAGGGTCCCACCGTGAGGGCCGGCGGCTCAGGGTCCCCGCCAGGGGAAGAATGCGGCCCAGAGAGCTGGGTCACGCCTGCTGGCGTCTTGCCCTCCCTGTTCTCCTTCCTGTGTGAGGGGTGCCCCACGGCCGCTGCTCGGCACATTCCTGCCAACCGGTGCCTTGGCCACGCTTGGCTCTTCATCGAGCCTGGGACGGTGATGGGCTCTGGCCAGAGGAGCTCTGGGGGTGCCAGGTCACCCGGTACCCAGGCGGAAGGAGGTGTGGGCCGCTCAGCACGGGCCTGCTCGTCTGGCCCTGGGGCTCAGTGACCACTTGGCTGAAGATGGGTGTGTCATGTCCACTTCTGACACCAAGCCCACACGGGGAGTTTCAGGATCTTCGTGCAGTTGTCTGAGGCTTCTGAAGGTAGGTGTCTAGTCTGAGTTGCGGGTCAGCCTGACGGTCCTGCCCCCTGGTCCCCTGCAGAGCTCGCCCGGGTGCCCCTCCTGTGTGCACACAGCACGGCCTTGGAGGGGGCAGCCGGAGACTTGGGTCTGGAAACCATGCACAAGGCTCATCTCCTGCTTCTTCTGACGGAGCTCAAGAAAGAAATCGACCTCTTAAAAGTAGAAAATAGAAATTTACACGAGAAATTGCAGCACGAAATCCGCCTAAAAGAGGACTTGGAGCAAGTAAGTTGAAACACCTCACCACTCTGCACTTCCCGCGTCCACCGGGACCCCGTGTTAACCGGTCAGGGTCAGCGCAAGCCCCCTAGGTCCACCACGCCCTCCACCTGGAGCAGTGTTTGCTTGCTGGGTGCCTTCCTCGGGGTTGGGTTGGGATGCCACCTGAGCTGGGGCCCGAGTGTGCTCCTTACAGGGGCCTCCAGTGCTCAGGGCAACTGGCCGGAGTCCTCCGAGGGGTCCCTTGTAGAACCTGGAACGTTCATTGTGCAAGTCCAGAGACTTGGCCTGGCGCTGTTTGCTGCTCTCCTGTGGCTCCGTCCTGGCTGGTGGTGGTTCCTTTGTCTGCGGGGTTGGCCTTCCCTTGATGGGAGGCCCCGTACGTGTCTGATCCCCTGTGCTGGTCTTGGCACCGCAGAGGAGCTCCCCTTTGCGTGTGTGTCCAGACCTGCCAGCCCCAGAGGTAACAGTCGGGGCCAGGTGCCGGGATGCACACACGTTTTACTTAAGCAAATAGTCTTATATTTGTGCATTTTAGGCTCCTTTATTCCCATCAGGATAAGAAACATTGCCATTGCTCTGTTCAGTGTGATATGGAACTAGTGCTTGTATGTTGTGGAACTTCTCCATCTTCAGAGATGGATTTGGGTCGTTGCTGCCAGTGATCTTTTCATTTAATTTCCTCCTTCTTAAATAAAATTGTGCTTTCTGCAGGTGAAATGTACTTTAGTTGAAGCCCACCAGGAAGCACTGAAGAGCGCTAAGGAGAAGCTTGAGCTAATGAGACGAGAACTCAGCGAGAGAGAGACCGAGTGGGAAGTCACGAGTGAGGACCCGAGGAGAGGGGCCGAAGAGAGGCCGACGCAGCTGCTCCTCGAGCTGCGGGAGCAGGCCGAGTCCGAGAAGCTGTCCATGATGCACAGGTTTGAGCTTCGAGAAGCCGAAATGAGGCAGCTGCAGGACCAGCAGGCAGCCCAGATCCTGGACCTGGAGGGGTCGCTGATGGAGCAGCAGGGCCGCCTGAGGCAGCTGGAGCTGGGGCTCTTGGGGGACGAGTCTCTGCAGTGCAGCCAGTGTGGCCGGGAGCTGGGCGGTGGTCTGGCCCCCACGGACCGGGACCATCTGAAGGAGGACTGTGCTCTCCAGCTGCAGCTGGCCCAGAGCAGGTGGGTGACGTTCCTGTGGCCGCCTGTTCAGTACGGAGCCGCCCGCCTGCCTGGGTGAGGCCGGTCCCCAGGAGGGCACGCGTGGCTCTTGGGGCTGCGGGACCTGCTGGCAGCAGCAGCACCCCCGTCCTTCCTGTGGAGCCCCTGTCCCGTGATCCACGCTGCCCTGCATGCATCTGTGACAGTCATTTGTGTTCTTTGCACGGTTTACGGTTTCAGTAGCAGAACTTCAGCCTCATTTATCATAAGGACGTGTGGTTCATTTCTGAAGTTTCTTGTGTATTTTAAACTCAAACAGATTTTTAAAAAAAAATAGTTTTTCTGAACTATGTACGTACTTCTCTGAAGCTTTAAGTAGATTTAGAGTGTGATTTGGTTTGCTGCCTCTTTGCACATCTGGGCTGTAGTGACCAGGGGTGTTGGTGAGCCCTGGTGTCACCGGAGCTACTGTTGGTTTTGCTGCTTCTCATGCGGCAGCTGCTCCCCAGCGTCATGAGGCAGGTGCAAGAGCTTCTGCTCTGGGGTCTGAGAACTGAGTTCAAATCCTGACCCACTGTGTGAGCTGGAAGGACGCAGGCACGGTGGACACACTCATGAGGCCTTAGCGCCCTCCTGCATGGGCTGATCAGTGGAAAGGCTTTCGTGGTGTCTGGTCCACAGTTAGTACCTGAATCCCATCCCAGCTCTTGTCACTCACCTGAACGTACCATGTGGTGCTAATGTGTAATGGGTGCCCTGTAGAGATTCTTCCCTGCTGGGGTGCTGGGTGCTTCAGTTAGAGGGGCGTCTCCCTGCTTCTGTGTTTGCTAGCCAGTGTCACCTGCAACTCATTTAATTCATGCCCCTAATTCACCCCGAAGGGGTTTTGGGGGTCTTTTGAATGCTCTTTGCAGCCCTGTTGGCTCCTGTGAACGATGCCACTGCCCCTTCCCTGTTGAGGTCCTCTCCTTCCCAAGGAGCGGTCACACCTGCTTCCCTGTGGTGTCTGTGGAAATGTGTGTGTGGTTTCTTGCTGGGCGTCCTGTACTTCAGTCTGTGACCGGGGACGCCTGGGCTCTGGCGTCCGAGCTCCTCTGGCTTCGTGGGCCCCTTGGCTCTCCGCTCACGGCTGGCAGTGGGGCTCAGACCACCTGCAGCCCCGGGAGGTGGAAAGAGCAGGGAAGATCTGGGCACGATGGTCTCACCAGTAGAAAGTGGTGTCTCCTGTGAGGAATGTGAGCTTGATGCTTTTGTGGCTGCACGCTGGCTCTCCATGTTCACTTGGCTTGTCTCCTCAGGTTTTTAGAAGAACGTCGAGAAATCACAGAGAAATTCGCTGCAGAGCAAGACACCTTCCTGAGGGAGGCCCGGGAGAAGCACGCCCGCGAGCTCCAGCTGCTCCAGGAGGGACACCGGCAGCACGTCCTGTCCTTGACGGCGGAGCTGGAGACCCGGCACCAGGCTGAGGTGGATGCGCTGAGGGCTTCTTTGGAGCGAGAGTGGTGGGCTCTCTCAGAAGCCCGCGTGGCTGAGCTGCAGACAAAACACGCTGCGGAAATCAGTGCTTTGGAGACCAGACATGCGTCACGCCTGGACGCTTTGGAGTCGCGTTACCTGTCTGAGATGCAGACCTTGCTGGGCCTGGAGGAGCAACTACAGAAAGAGGATGCTTCTCACCACATGGTCTTGACTTGGGTGTTAGAGAAGCTGAAGCTGAAACACAATGAAGAGCCCCAGTCCACAGAGAACGGCCTGAGAGCGGGAGAGAACACAGAGCACGTGGAGGGTGTGAGAGCCTCCTGGCTGTGCGGAGCTCGCCAGGTGAGGTGCGGGGCTTTGCCCTTCCCCAGGACTGGTGTCTTCTGTTGCCCATGTGTGTCAGCTGCACGTGTGTGTGTGTGTGTGTGTGTGTGTGTCCATCCCAGGGACAGCGGTGGGTTTCCTGGTGAGGCGGGTACAGAACAGTGAGTTTTACGCGTTTTTTGGTCCCAGGCTCCTTGGTGAAGGCTTTGGATCTCTGATCCTGGAAAAACGTGCGCCTGTGCCTGCGCACAGCGTTCCCTGTGAGATTTCAAAGGGTTCAGAGCGCTCCTTGGGGCCTCTACCGATTTCTGTGAGATTAAACCTTCTGTCCTGTGTCAAGAGCAGCAACTGTCCCCTTGGCAGGTGCTTTCAGCGGTAGTATGAAAGGAGCTTCTGGAGACGGCCCCATTGCCCTGGCCAGCGCTCCCGTTTCCTCATCTGCAGACCCATGGCACTTGTACGTCGCGAATAGGATGCATTTATTTGGCTAGAACATCATCACGTAGCGGGAATTCAGTGTGGGGACGGGCTGCTCTGGGCCCACTGGGCCAGGTGTGCGCGCCAGGCACTCAGGAATGATCCTGTTCTGGCGCCTTCATACTTCTGTCACGTATTTAAGAAGTAGATATTCAAAATTACAAAGCAGGAAATCTCAGCCTTGTGAGAACACAAGGGCCAGGTAGAACCTTCGCTCGTGACTGAGACGTGCTTTATGAGATGTTCCCAGGGGGGTTTTAAGCTCCTTTGCTCCTGGTTTAGCTTGTTTAAGGATGGAAGGAAAAAGGCAGCCTAGTGCTGAGAGGCGTGGTGGCTTCATTTTATGCTCCGGCTCTGCCTGTCCTGTGTGGTCTGCGTGCGAAATCTTTTCCTTTTTTTAAAGAAATGTTTCTTTATTTGGCTGCACTGGGTCTTGGTTGCAGCACGCGGGATATTTGTTGCCGTGTGCGGGATCGTTAGTTGCGGCGTGAGAACTGTTGCGGCATGTGGGATCTAGTTCCCTGACCAGGGATTGAACCTTGGCACCCTGCTTTGGGAGCATGGAGTCTTAGCTACTGGACCACCAGGGAAGTCCCTGCAGGCGAGATATTGAACAAATTACCCGAGGGCTGAGCACATTCCACCTGGGGTCATGAGCCTCTGGCCTGTCCTTGAATTCAGGCCGCAGGGCAGGTGTCACAACTCCTCCCTGGGAGGTGTCCTTTTGGTGTGAATTTGGAGCGCTGTGGTACCCCCAGGCCAGTCCAATGAGCTCTCAGTGTCAGCTTCAGTTTCCTCCCATGCAGATGGATGTGTGGGGAAGGGGGCTTGTTCCCAGCCTGTGGATTTAAATTAGATTCCCTGGGATTATAGGGTTTGAAGAAGATGAAGTTCTAAAAGAATATCAAGAGGAAGAAGTACGCATTTTTTACATGAGAAAGCTATGTATTTTAAACCATGGCTTAATTTTATTAGTGTAAAACGCACTTGTAGGAAGCACGTGGAGTGTTTCCCATCTTGCAGGTGGGAGGTGTGTGTGGGAGTCAGGGCCCTGTGGACTCGCTCTCTGCAGGTGGAGCTGGTGTGGCCTGCTGAGGGCCTGCCCCTGGGGCAGCAGCCAAAAGCAGCCGTGCAGGAGCTCAGGGCCGGGCACGTGGCCGAGAAGCAGGTGCAGGAGGCTCCGCAGGAGGGGGCCCCACAGGTTCCTTCTGGGCAGCGGTGGCTTCAGGGATGGCCTGGGGGTCAGGCTCTGGCCCCCACAGGGATGCCGGTGACATCAGCAAAACCGCTGGGCCTCCTGAGGCTTCTCCTCGTGACCAGAGCCCTCGGGTATACGTGAGGCCCGCAGTGGGGTGGACGCTGGGCAGGCCTCACACCTGCCAGGAGGGCCCGGGGCCTGTGCTCAGCAGGGGTGGGGTCTCTCAGGGGGCACCAGGAGCTCCATGTCCTCTGCATCCCGTGCTGCACCCCAAACCCTGGGGCCCATGGTGCAACCCGGGGGCACAGCCCTGCACAGACTCCGCCCAAGCGCCCTCTGGCCTGGCGCCGGACACCTGCTGCCTGGCAGCTTCTGGAACACCCTGGCTGTGACCTCCTCTGAACTTGGCCTTGTCCCCCACCTGGAAACTCCCACTCTTGCCTCTCTTTCGTCAAATCGTTTTCTCCATGAGCCCTTCCTTCTGGGATGGCCCCTCCGTCCGGGACTCATGGCCCCGCGCCCTGTGCCCTGCATGGCCCACGGTGCGTCCCCTGTGGAGCGCGTGCCACGTGTTGCGCTCCTCTCGCCTGCGCTCTGCTCAGTGGCGGCCCGGGCCCAGAGCGGTGCCCAGACTGGGGCTCCAGGGCAGCGCGCCCGGGAGGGTTTTGCTGCCAGGGACCCCGTCCTGCACACCTCTTCAGGGCAGTTGTTGCCGAGGTGCCCGTGGCCCTGCCACACAGTGTCACTAGGATCTCGGAGGTCAGGTGGGCAGTAAGGACCTGACCGAGGGCAGGGCCCCGGGAGGGCAGGGCAGCAGCAAAGTGCCCGGATGTGTCCCATGGGGGCCGTTTGGTGGAGGCGGTTGACCGAGGCTCGCGGGGAGCCCGGGGGCGGGCGGTGTCGGGGGTCTGCTGGGGCCAGGGAGAGGGCCTGTGCCTCTGGACCCAGGGGAGGCTGGAGGAGGCAGTGGCTGTGGAGGAGGATGGAGCAGGCGGGCTGCTTGGGTGTGTGGGTGACGTGTGTCCACGCAGAACAACCACCCCCGGCAGCTGCTCATAGGGATCGGCACACGCTATGGGCTCTTCTTTAGATTTTTTTCTTTTTTTTTTGGTTCCTCTGGGCGGCTTGCAGGATCTTAGTTCCCTGACCAGGGATTGAACCCGGGGCCAGGCAGTGAAAGTGCTGAGTCCTAACCACTGGACCGCCAGGGAATTCCCACTTCTTTGGATTTTTAACTTTGCGCATCACCACGTTTATAAGCAACGTGTCGAATTGCGAGGTCGAGGTTACAGTGGAGTCTAACAAAGCAGTTGGAATACGCGGGGCTGCCATGGAGGCTGGGACCTGGCCCGGGTTCTCATGACCCGTGTGGGGCTCACACCCCTCAGTGCCCTTTGCATTGACACAGGATGGCAGAGGTGTGTGCGGACGCCATGCAGCCAGGCCCCACGTGATGTCACTGCCCCGCCTGCCCGCCCTGCATGTGTGTAGTGCACACGCGTAGCACACGTGCAGACGTGTGTACGCACGGAATTCTGCACACCATCCTCGCAGGGCTTGAAAAGCCTCTGGAGTCCATCTGAGGACACTTGGCTGGATGCCCCTGAGGCCCTTCTGCCTTGGTGTTCTTAGATTTGAAATACTTGTGTCTCCGCATCTTCTGGTCTTCCTGGGGGTAAGGATAACTGGTGTTTTTTGTGAAGCATATGTACAAACTTATTGAGGCTATAAATTTTTGTAGGTACTTTTTCTGTGGGGCTTTTCAAAAGGACGTGTTAATAGCTCATTTTGAACCGTAAAATAAGGCCTGGCATTCGCTAGGTTTCCTAGGTTAATAGTCAGTGCTCTTAGCTGTGTATGTACATATTGACCGATCTGAAATTAGCATGTAACCTGTTTTTTCACATGGAAGTTCCCAGAATGAGAATTAGTGGATTGGAGAAAAATAAAGGGAAGCATAAATATGACATTTATCCCTTTTGTTTGGTTGAAAAGGCTGGGAGTTGGCATTTTTCTTGGTTTGCTCCTTGGACCCTGAGATGCCCTGAATCCGGGTTTCCCATGTTTGGGGAATGAGAGGACAGGAGGGATCCACACCCAGGAAGCCCATGCCCACAAAACGCTCAGAGAAACACGATAAAAGCCTGGCTGAGACCAGACATGCAGCTGGTCACTGATAAAGTCACACAAACCATCTTCTCTTCACAATGTCATCTTACTCAGGTTTCATTAAAGAGGACAAAACTCCCTCATCCCCCTCAGTGTCCCCTCAGCCCCCATGTCCACTCAGTGTCCCCTCAGCGTCCCCTCAGCCCCCATGTCCCCTCAGTGTCTCCTCAGCATCCCCTCAGTTTTCCCTTGAGGCAGGAGATAGATGGGCCCAGGCTGAACAGTTTCTCCCCTGTGGACAGAAGCTCCATAAAAGTAGGATAATGGAGGAGGCTGGGCCCTGCCCAGATAGAAGATAAGAGACCATATATTCCTCACTCTCGAAGTCAAGGAGACCCTCCCGACTACACATGCGCAGAAGGGCTCCTTGGAGGTCCAAAAGGAAGGGGCGCCACCTCATAGTAAGTGATGCCAACTACCCATAGATAGGCCTCTTCGCTGGAATCCATCTTGGCTAAGAGATGTGTACGCGCGCGTGGGAGGACCTTGAGATACACCAAATACGGGCTCAGAACCAGGCAGAGCAGGATGGTTGGCCACAGGAACCCGGGAAGAAATGCCCACGAAAGTGATTCAGACTGCCACGAGGGCGTGACGCTCTCTCTGAGCCTGCCCGTGTGTCTACTGTACTCTTTTTCCTTCTAAAAAACACTGTACTTGCTTCACTACTTTCCGTCTCTCTGCGGAAGTTCATTTGTTCATAGCTGACGGGCCAGGGCCTTGTCACTGGCTGCTGGTCCCTGGCGGTCCAGTGGCCAGGGCTCAGCGCTCTCACTGCCGCTGCCCGACCTCAATCTGTGGTCGGGAACTGAAATCCTGCTTCAAGCCGCTGCAGGCCGAGGCCACCTGAGGTCACCCTCACCGCCGCAGCCCGCTTTCTGTCCCTGCAGTGTCCTAAGTGCCCCAGCCCCTCGAGTTCAGTCCTCAGGGGCCATTACAGAGGGGTCAGATGGCTGCCGGGATGGTGCTTGCTGCAGGCACCGTGGAGGAGACGGTGGTGCTGGCTGCAGCCCAATTGCTCTCATGCTCTCGGTGCTCTCGTTGCTGTCATTGCTTTCGGTGCTCTCGTGCCCTCGTGAGCAACGTCCTCCTCTGGGGCGCTGCCCTGAGACCTGCTGACCTGTGGAGGTGTCTGAGTTTCATTTCTCTAATCCTCTGAAGAGTCAGACTCTGCCGCTGGCCTTCCCTGGTATTTATTGGCTTACAATCCTCTCTCCAAAGAACCTTTGTTGGATCCTGTTTGTTCACTCTGATGGTTCTGTTACCTGGTCGTGACATGCGTCCTGCTCTTCGGCTCGGCATTTTTGTACTTCCGTGTTGACTCTCTTTAGAGCGCTGAGATCATTTGGGAAGTATTTTTCTATTTGTTCGTTCAAGTATGTCATTCTTTTACGTTGCTACTAAGGATGTGAGTATTAGATACTGTTTAAGTGACCTTTTTTGTCTAGCTCATTTCACAGGAGAAAACATCTGAGTTTGTGGGAAGGTGGGATATGCAGTTTCTTCCCCTATTTTATTTTAACTTTTTATTGGAGAAAATTTCAACATATACAGAAACAGAGGACAGTTCAGAATCTGACTGCCCATGGGTACACGCCAGTCTCAGTGCATTAGCCGCCCCAATATACCGTAACATGCTCCACGCTAACCTGCAGAGTTAACAGTAATCCCTTAACTTCATCACATGTCCAGCCTAAGTTCCAGTCTCTTCCTGTGGCTGGTCAAATTGGGGTCCACATAGGGCCTGAGCTGTGCTGAATCTGTTTTTACTGCTTCCTGTGACGTTGGCTAACATTTCCCCCTTATTGCCTGTGAACGTGTCAGCAGTCTACACACGGGATGGGATTCAGGTCCATGGCTTGGTGAGAATAGTTCCAGGTGGTGGCCTCTTCTTCCTGCCGTCTTCCCTCAGGCTGACCTCACAGACAGATATTCCATAAAGCCTTGCTGGGTGTCTCCTGGGATGCTGTGGCCATTGTCCCCAAAATAGCAGGGACGTGGTGTTCTTCCTCTGTGAAGGGGTTTTATCTGCGCCACAAATATCTCTGCACCTGTTTGAAAAGCAGTGTCACTTTTCAGAAGAGTTGTTTACGCAGCGCTTGTGAAGCGATTGGATTATTTTTCAGGTTACTTCCCTTTGGAGTTTGGTTGTGAGAAAAGTTCTCTGAAAACATAAGCCTGATTTCCTTTTCTTAGAGCTAAGTGTCCTGCAAAGAAATCACCCTTGTATTGGTAACACTAAGCAGTGGAAGGAAAGCAGGAGTTAACCGTCGTGTGACCACTGCTGATTGCTCGCTCAGGCAGTGTCATCTTTTCTTGGGGAAAAAAAAAATCTGTTCGTGTGATTTTTAAAAAATATTAAGAGAACCTCTGGTTATTTTAGATATAGTTTGAATGTCTTTAATTCCTTATCAGTTGAATTTATTCTTAATACTATGTTGGTATTCTTTGTGCAGAACTACTTATTTTTTTCTTCTTTAAGTGTATCCATTGTTTTTCTAATGATTAAAGTATATATGACACTTCCCACGTAATTCTGTGGATTTTTAGAAAAACTCGAGATAACTTTTTTTCCTTTTTGCGGTACGCAGGCCTCTCACTGCTGTGGCCTCTCCCGTTGCGGAGCACAGGCTCCAGACGCACAAGCTCAGTGGCCATGGCTCACGGGCCCAGCCGCTCCGCGGCATGTGGGATCCTCCCGGACCAGGGCACGAACCTGCGTCCCCTGCATCGGCAGGCGGACTCTCAACCACTGCGCCACCAGGGAAGCCCGAGAATAACTTTTTAAAAACATCTTTTGCTTATATTGACTTTACCATTTGGAACAGATTAAAGAGAGTTTAGTCAGGCTGGAAATAGAACGATTGTGTGTAAGGAGGTCTTGAGGGGATGCAGGGAGTGGCACAAGTAAAACCCCCTCTGACCCTGTCCGGTCAGGTCACGGGGGCCGAGGTCACACAGCCAGCCCGGGGGTGCTGAGGCGTCCAGGTCGCGGGGCTGAATGCGCAATGACGTCTGTGGCCTCCCCTGACTGTCCTGCTCCAGACCTGGGGGCACGCTGGGCAGAGCAGGTCGCGGTGTCCCCACTGCCCCTCGCAGGTGTCAGGTTAGGGTGATTTCCCCCACCCACAGGGCGCCTGGGAGGGGTGCTGTGTGTCCGCTGCTCCTGACTGCGCTTGGGACGTCTTGCTGGACCTGGCGTGTCTCTGCCAGCTGCCTGGAAACCCTTCCTGAGGCCGTGGAGGTTGGGCAACAAGTCCTGTGCGTGCCTCCCGCTCCTGTAGCAAGGGCTGCTCTGTGCTGGGGCCCGTGGGGCCTCAGTGGGGCAGACGACCCAGGCGCTTGGCATCGGTGGGCTGGTTCTTCCTTCCCAGCCACAGCTCCGTACGGCACCCACCCTCCGCTCTCTCTGTTTGTGGGCAGTGACCCCAAGGCCTGGAGGGACCCCGTGGCCAGGAAGAGCAGCCTGAGCCCCCGGGCCCGGGCTCTCACGTGCACAGTGCAGCCTGCAGGCCCCGGGACTCCAGGCACGCCGGGGTGTGGGGTGCTCTTGGACTCTGACCCTGACCCCAAACAGAAGTTCACTTTTATCTGTTTGTATACATTTGGCTTCCGTGAAAGTTTTGCCTGAAGAATGTGATCTGTGGCACGAGTTCTTCAAGAAGCAGGGGCTTACGCTTCGACCTGTCAACCGGAGCGTTTAACAGGCCAGCGAGCGTGCGGGGTCCACCCTCAGGACCTGTTTGCTGAAGGTGCTGAGGGGGAGGGGCGCAGGTGCCTGTGCCGGGCGGGCGGGCACCCGAAGAGCGGTCCTCACGCGGGGTCCTGTTTATCATGTGCTTTTGCGGGATTTGCCTCTTCTTGGGTGCTGATGTTTTCTTATTTTTCCCAGCGTCCTTCAGTGTCCTGGAGTCTGTTTTTGGGGAAAGGGAGTGTGGCTTGTCCTCCTCTCCCTTGGCCTTGCCCTGCCGGTCTGTGGTGCCCGTTGGCATTCGGGGTTTTGTTCTTGTTCACTAGCATTTTGTGGTTGGCACACACAGAGCCAGCATCCGTGGTCAGATCTGGTTACTGTCAGGCCTGCAGCTTCCTTCCTGGCTGTGAACCATCTGGGTGAACCCCGTCCTTCCCATGAAGTGGTTTTGTGGTGCAGATGAGACAGTTAAAGGGCTTTGGAAACTGCCACATGTCCCAACTTGAAATTGCACTTGATTCTTCCTTTTAAAGGATTGAGTTAAACCTATTCCAGGAGAGGAAGTTTATAAAAATGTTCTGTGTTAATTCAGAAACGGTCTGTAGAACTTCAAAGTATAGTTTCAGTGTTGTGCTGTGCAAACCCCATTTTCTGATGCTTGTGACTGAGGTGAGAATCCAGAGCCCACAAAGAGTGACTTGACGTTTTCTGTGAGCTATAACCTGACTGCTGCGTGTCGTCACGTGGAAATATGTGGAATAAGCTGAGCTCCAGCCTCACCACAGATCCACGCACACGGGCAAGGCCCAGTGTTGACCTTCCTCCCCACTCAAGCAGGGCGCTGCGGTTCCTGCGGAGATGGAAGAGGAGGAGAAGCAGCGGCTCTGCTGTCGGGAGGAGATTGAGCTGCTGAAGTGTCGGTCGGAGGCGCTGCTGGAGCAGCACATCACACAGTTAAAGGTACTGGGCTCAAGGGTGATCTATTTCATTGCTATCCTTTCTCACCTGCAAAGTAAGAAAAATGTATTCTAAATTAATTTTGATATGCAAAATTAAAACGTATTCATTGTCTTAGAAACTGAGACTTTTCAAGGCAACTTTTTTTCCTTCATTTTTATATTTAAGTTGACTAGTTAGCATTCCTTTTCTTTTAAGAAATTGTCATCAAATAGTTGACCCTTAACCAACACGGAATTAAGCGTGCCGGCCCTCTGCACAGTTGGGAATCTGCGTGTGATTGATAGCTGGCCCTCGGTACGCGTGGCTCCTCCGTATCCGCCGTCACTGTGCGTCTGCACGCCCAGCCAGCCGCGGATCGTGTGGTGCTGTAGTGTTTGCCATCGAAACAAAAGCCGTGGGGCTTCCCTGCGGTCCAGTGGCTAAGACTCCTCGCTCCCAGTGCAGGGGGCCTGGGTTCGATCCCTGGTCAGGGAGGTAAGACGCCCCATGCTGCTAAGCACGGCCCCAAACAAACAATCCGAGGGTAAGTGGACCCACACTGTCCAGCCCCATGGTAAAGAGCCAGCTGTATTTAAGCCTGGGAAAGTCTGAGCCCTGCTCATGGCCTTGCTTTGGTGACTCAGCAGCGGCCACGTCAAGCCTTTTCTTGCTTCAAGGGGCCTGTTGCCACGGAAGGGTGTCTGCGCGGGATGAGTGAGCATTCAGCATTACTTCTCGCAATGATTTTTACTGTGGTTTTGTTTTGTTTTTAATTACAACCTTATTGAGATATGACGCACATATCATAAAAATCACTCTTTTTGAAATATACAGTTCGGTGGTCTGCAGTATATTCACAAAGTTGTACAACTCTTATTGCCGTCTAATTCCAGAACATTTACATCACCACAAAAGAAACCCCCGACCCGTTAGCAGTCTCTTCCCTCCCCCAGCTCCTGGCAACCCCTGATCTACTCTCCGCTTCTGTGGAGTTGCCTTTTCTGAACATTTTTTAGAAATCGAATCATGCAAAATATGGCCTTTTGTGTTTGGCTTCTTTCACTTAGAATAATGTTTTCTAGGTTCATATATGTTATAGGGTGTGTCAGTACTTGCTGTTTGCTTTCTATACATCTTCTGTCTCTTTTGTTCCTCTAAATCTCCATTACTGCCGCCTTTTGTTTTGATTTCCTTGATGTTTATTTTTCTATATTTTTTTGGTTTTTGTTTTTGTTTTGTTTTTTTGTTTGTTTGCTTTTAATTTTTTTAGTGCCTGCCCTGGGCATTACATTGAACATTTTATAACAATATGGTTCAGATTAATACCAACTTAATTTTAATAGTTCACAAAATTGTTCTTTGATATAGCGTCATTCCTTCCTTCCTTCCTTCCTTCCTCCTTTGTGCTAATATTGTCATACAAAGAGCATCTGTATACACTTTATGCTCGTTCTTTATGCATTTGTCTTCTAAATCACATAGAAAAAAGAATTACAAACTATACACATAAACATAAAAGACAAAATAAATTACTTGCTTTTCACTGCTTTCTAGATTTTCTTTGTCTCTCAGCAGTTTGATTATGATGTGTCCAGGTGTGGATCTCTGAGTTTATCCTACTTGGAGTTCATTGAGCTTCCTCTATGTATAGATTAATATTTTTCATCAAATTTGCAAAGTTTTTAGGCATATTATCTTCAAGTATTCTTTTGCCATGTTCCCTTTGTCCTTTCCTCTGGGACACTCATGATGTGTATGTTGGTCTTTGAGGATGTCCTAAAGGCCTGTGAGCCTACTTACTTTATTTCTTTTTTCTTTTTTTTTCCTTTTTGTTCCCCATAATGAATAATCTCATTTGACCTGTCTTCATGTTTGCTGATTCTTCTACCCACTTGAATCTGCTGTTGAGTCCCTCTAGTGAAACTTTTATTTCAGTAATTGTGCTTTTCAGCTTCAGAATATCTATTGGGTTTCATTTTATAATCTTATCTCTTTATTGTGGGGCTCTGGTTGGGCATGCCTTTAATGCTGTGGCAGGCAGTATACATCTCTGCCTTAGCTTTCACTTCCTTTTAAGGTTTTTGATCAGCCTCTTAATAGCTCCAGTTGTTATCACTGCCTCAGGCCGCTGAGCTGTTAAACAGTTGCTGGGCACAGGATTGTTGAGGTGAGCTCTGAATCAGAGCCAGTAAAAAACCAGCTTTGAGAATGGAGCTCTTCAGTGAGCTGCTAGACAGGTCAGTTAGTGACAGTTGGTGGTGGTGCTTTGGTGCAACCCATTCTTCTCCTCCTCCCCCCATGGTTGCTGGGCTGCATTTTCTTTCTTTTTTTTTTTTGGCGGGTTCCCCGATCAGAGATTGAACCCCGGTTGAACCCCGGGGCCCACAGCAGTGAAAGCTTGAAATGGTCTTAACCACTGGACCACCAGGGAATTCCCTGGGCTGCATTTTCAAGGCTATCCCAGAGACTGGAGTGATGGGATTAGGGCAGGTTCAAACACTCAAAGCTTCCTGTTCTGATGGCGACTCAGCCTTTGTTTTTAATAAACACTTTAATTTCCAGAGCTATGAAAAAGTTGATTTTGACAGTTTTTGCCAGTGTTCTCAGTGCTCTTGTAGAGGAATGGATTTTTGGAGGTCCTTATTCTGTCATTCTGGAAGGGCTATCTCTGTAGTTAAAAAAAAAAAGCTTATTTCATTAATGTATTTTAATTCATTAGGTGAACATTATTAAGAAATATTTTTTATTATTTAAGAAGAAACAGGGTTATTTTTTAAAACCTGAGGAAGTTAGGTTTCTAAATATCTTGGATTTTGATGGTCATGATCCCCTGATGATGGAGAATTTCTTAACGTGACCATTGGGAAAGGCAGCAGGCTGTTTCTTTTGTACTCTGTATGATAAGCGCATTTGAACGCATGTTCACTGGGGATAGTGGCCTTGGCCTTTTTGATCATTGTTCTTGGCACAGAATACGGAATCAATGAATATTTGTTGAATGAACTAAATTCTAGTGAACAGCAGAGAAATGGAGAAATTATCCTTATAATTTTATAACTTAATGGCATTTTTTGTTGTTGTTAATGTACTTTTGTACAGGGTGAATTTGAAAGTGAAAAGAAAGCTGCTTTGCATGAAAAAGAGGCGATACATAAACTTGAGCGGGAGCAGGCACAGTCTCTTTACCAAAAAGAGAAAGAGTCTCTGTCGCTCCAGCTTCGGGAGAAGAATAACCAAATTCTGCAGGTATGTGGGATGCATCTTTTCTTTGTTAATTCTTTTCTTGTGTATGGTAGAATGTGCATAACATAGTATTTACCATTTCAACCGTTTTAAGTGCACAGTTCAGTGGCATTAACCACATTCACAGTATCGTGCAAGTATCGCTGCTCTCCGTTTCCAGAACTTGTTCATCATCCCACGTAGAAGCTCTGCCCTCATTAAAAATAATTCCTGGGCTTCCCTGCTGGCGCAGTGGTTAAGAATCCGCCTGCCAATGCAGGGGACACGGGTTCGAGCCCTGGTCTGGGAAGATCCCACATGCCGCAGAGCACCTATGCCTGTGTGCTACAACTACCGAGCCTGCACTCTAGAGCCTGCGAGCCACAACTGCTGAGCCCGTGTGCCACAACTGCTGAAGCCCACACGCCTAGAGCCTGTGCTCTGCAACAAGAGAAGTCACCGCAACGAGAAGCCCGTGCGCCGCACCTCGCCGCAACGTAGAGAACGCCCGCGCGCAGTGCAGCCAAAAATAAATTAATCAGTTAATTAATTAAACACATAATAGCTCCCATCCCCCTCCATCCTTCCCTGGTGCCCACCACTGTACTTTCTGCCTTTGTGAATTTGACTCCTCGAGGGATCTCATTTCAGAGGAATCACACAATATATGTTCTTTTGTGTTTGACTCATTTCACTTAGCATAATGTCCTCAAGGTCCATCCATGTTGTGGGTGTATCAACATTCATGGCTTTTTATGGCCGACTAATATTATTCCACTGTATATAGACACCATATTTTGTTGATCTGTTCGTCTGTTGGTGGCCATCTGTTCATGGTCGGCTCTTCCTTTGGCTGTTGTGCGCATAATGCTGCTGTGGACGCTGCGATGCAAGTATTTGCTTCAGCCCCTGCTTTTGAGTTTTGGGGTATATATCTAAGAACAAAGTTGATGGGTCATACGATAATTCTGTGTTTAACTTTTTGAGGAACTGCTAAACTGTTTTCCACAGCAGCTGTGGCATTGTGCATTTCCACCAACAGTGCACAAATGTTCCAATTTTTCTGCATTCTTGTCAACACTTGCTGTTTTTCATTTTTTAAAGTAATAGCCATCATAATGGATATGAGGTGATATCTTGTTTTTATTTGCATTTCCCTAATCACTGGTGACGTTGGACATCTTTTCATGGGTTTATTGGCCATTTTTGTCTGTTCAGGTCCTTGACAGTTTTTTTTTTATTGAAGTACAGTTAATTTACAATGTTGTGTTAGTTTCAACTGTATAGCAAAGTAACTCAGTTATATATATGTATATACATATGTGTGTGTGTATATATATATATATAAAGTGTATATATATACTTTTTCAGATTCTTTTCCCTTAGAGCTTATTACAAGATATTGAATGTAGTTTTCTGTGCTATACAGTAGGTCCTTTTTGGTTATCTATCTTATATACAGTAGTGTCTACATATTAATCCCAAACTCCTAATATATCTCCATGTCTGAGAGTCTATTTCTGTTTTGTAAATAAGTTCATTTGTATCATTTTCTTAGATTCCACATATAAGTGATATCATACAGTATTTTTCTCTCTGTCTGACTTATTTCACTAAGCATAATACTCTCTAGGTCCATCCATGTTGCTGCAAATGGCATTATTTCATTCTTTTTTATGGCTGAGGTCCTTGACAATTTTTGAATTGGGTTTTTTTCATTATTATTATTGAAAATACGAATGTGTATTTATACTATTTTTAGAGATAGTCCCACTGTGTGATCTTTCAGAGTCATAGCAGTACTGCTGCTTTCTTTGACTTTATCATCATACAGGGCCACTGGACTTGAACTTATTCACACACTGGAGGCACAGTTTTCTTACGAATGTGTGCAGGCACCACGCTAAGCACGTTAGATGTAGAATTTTCTCATTTCTGTGCAGCTCTCTCCCTCTCAGGACACTGAGGCCCAGGAGAGGCTCCGTTAATTTGCTCAAAGTCCATGGCTGCCAAGTGGTGGGGCCAGGCCTTCTGACTGTAAACACTGCACAGGGGTGTGTCTGACTTAATTTGGTACCGGAGATGTCAAAGTCACTCCCAGCCAGACTCAGGGCAGCATGTATCTGTGGAGGTCAGTCATTAGCTGCCCGTCAAGGGGCATGTTCCTGGCTGCAGAGGCCCCTCCTGTGCTGGGAGCCCAGCCAACGAGAAGGCAGGAGGATGGGGGGCACGTGCAGGGGAGCAAGGACGGCACCAGGGCTTAGGCAGGAGGGGGCTCCATGAGGAAGAACGAGCCTCTCGAAGTGTTTCTTAAGCTTGTTCTTCAGTATACCAGGCATTTCTGCTGGTACATGACATGCATTCTTAAAACAGCTCATTCTGTACAAAATACTAAAAGTTTGTACAGAATACACCATTCAAAGCCTCTGCGATTTTATACCTCAAGGACCAGAAACAATAACAGTCCTAATAAAAGTATTACTACAGTTAAAAAAGAAATGTTAAATTCTGAATTAAGAGAGAAATTGTAAAACATACATAGCGATTTACCTTTAAAAAGGGGGGATGGTGGCTTGATGGCAGGAGTGTGAGAGAAGGTGGGGAGGAAAGACTGAGAGGCGCCAGGAGTGGGGGACGCCTTTGTGCGGGCGCGTGGAGGCGGGCAGCAGGAGGCTCCCCTGGGCCGGTGGGCCAGGCTGTGCGTCCGCTGCCCAGAGGCTCCCCGGTCGGAGCAGGGCGTGCGACCCTTCAGGAAACCAGACTCTGCGGGAAGCTGTTTCCACTGTGAAATTATGTTACAGGTGTCCTTAAAATGTACATGTTCGGTTAAAGTAATACTGTGGAGTAAGGATGGTGTCCCACCACCCACGTGAAGCACCTCAGGAGACCCCCCTGCCCCCTGCCCCCTGCCCCCCGCCGAGGCAACCACCCTTCTGATCATTGCAGGTTTCTTGCTCACTGATGTGTTTATTCCTGGACACTCTGCTGTTGAGCCTCAGCCCTTTCCGGCCTTCACAAGGGGGTGTGTGCTGGCCTCCCTCGTTCCGTGTTGACTGGAGGTTCACAGATGGCGCTGGGGGGGCCGTACCCGCCACCCAAGCTGCCGAATGGCATCCATTGCGTGTGTGCTCATCGGTGGACTTGGGCCTGTTTCTGTCTTTCTGCCATTATGAATAAAGCTGCCCTGAGTTTCCTACACACACCTCTTACTCCAGATGTGCAGGAGCTTCTTAAACCCAGAAGTGCGTGTCCAGATTGTGGGGTTCTGCCCCTGCTGGATAACCCCAAGGCTGTTTCTGGGTGGTTCCACCAGTCGTGCACTCGAGCTCCTGTTACTCCACATCCTCTCCTGGAATGTTCTTGCTTTTTAATTTTTGCCAGTTTTGTGGCAACGAAATGGTGTCTCTTGGTGGTCTTAATTTGCTGAGAAGATGCGCATGTGTTACTATGTTTGTGATCCATTTGTTTCCCTTTCTGTGGAATACCTTTTTGTATCTTTGGCCATTTTTCTATTTAAAACAGTTGTTCGTCTTTTTCTTACTGATTTAGGGAAGTTTTTATTTGTATTTCTGGATTTCTTCTAAGTTGTGGGGTTTTTCTTCCCTTTTGTCATCTTTTGATGAACAAATGTTCTTCATTGATGAATTAACTCTATTACCTTATTGAGTACAGACAGTTCCTGACTTACAGTTGTTTGACTTAGGAAGGATTTTTTGACTTACGATGGTGTGAAAGCAGTGTACATTCAATAGAAACAGTACTTTGAATGTTGAATTTTTATCTTTCCCTGGGCTAGTGATATGTGGTCCAGTTCTCTCCTGTGATGCTGGGCAGGGCAGCCACAGCTCCCCATCCGCCACACGACCAGAAAGGTGAACGACTGATGCGCTGACAGCCATTCTTGACCAAGACAGCCAGCCGCTCTGCTTTTCCTTTTCAAAAGATTACTGTTAATTAAAGAAACCAGGCATCTCAAGTTAATGAATTTAGCGCTTTTCTATATACGGGAAGAAGCAAAGTCTGGGCTCACTGAAATCATTTTTTTGATCTGTACCTCCTCTACCTGGGGCCAGTATCCTGTGCTTTCCCATCCTGAGCCCACTCAGAGCTCACTGTCTGGGCGGCTGTGGTGGCTTGATGGCTGCAACATCCTTTGTTTACTGATATGGCAGGTGACCCTTTTCATTCACAGGTGTATTAAATGCATTTCCTTTTTTAAAAAATTAATTATTTTTGGCTGCGTTGGGTTTTCATTGCTGTGCGCGGGCTTTCTCTAGTTGCGGTGAGTGGGGGCTACTCTTGTTGCAGTGCACGGGCTTCTCGTTGCAGCGGCTTCTTTTGTTGTGGAGTGCAGGCTGTAGGCACACGGGCTTCAGTAGTTGTGGCACGTGGGCTCAGTAGTTGTGGCTCGCGGGCTCTAGAGCGCAGGCTCAGTAGCTGTGGTGCACGGGCCCAGCCGCTCCGCGGCATGTGGGATCTTCCCAGACCGGGGCGTGAACCCGCGACCCCTGCATCGGCAGGCGGACTCTCAACCACTGCGCTACCAGGGAAGCCCAGCAGGCGGATTCTTAACCACTGTGCCACCAGGGAGGTCCTTAAATGCATTTTCGATGTATGGTATTTGCAGTTTAGGATGGGTGTCTTGGGATGTAACCCCATTGTAAGTGGAGGAAGATTTGATAGGAATGCAGGTGAGGGAGCAGGGCTAGCAGAGGGAAGGGTCTGCCGTCCGCCAGCTCCACGCTGGCCTCTGGGGCCGCCCCAGCCTCGAGCCGTCCGGGCATGCAGTTCATCTTCTGTGTCTCTTTTGTCCATTTCTTGGTCATTGTTTGCCATCTTGAAACTTGCCATTCTCTGTTTACTTATTCCATTTTCTTTCATTTTACCAGCGACCTATATGGCCCAGTGGTTTATAAGAGCTACACTTTTTTCCCAGGTTCCCTCTATGCACAGCATTGAAACTGTTTTCTGTTCCCTTTGTTCTCTTCGGTAAATTGGTTTCAAAATTACACCCTTCTTTTTCCTCTGGCCTGTGCTTTGCGTGCTTTATGGGCCCCACGCTGGTGTCCCATCATCCGTTTTCTCCATCCCACAAACCACAGACCTGCTGTTGGATAAAGAAAGTTCCTTACAGAAACTTAGTTTTAACTAAATTGTCTTAACTAAAGCTTTAACAATTTTTCTTCAACAGCTAAAAGACCAGATTTTATCCTTAAGTCGCGAGATAGAAGAGCGCCATTCCGAACTGGAGAGGCTTCAGCAAAGGCGGGAAAGGGAGAACCAGGAGGAAACAACTCTCATCTCAATGCTCAAGTCCGACATCGACCTGTCCCACGGCGAGAGGTCAGTGGCCGCCTCTGCTTCTCGGGCTGGAGTGCATGTTGGCACCTGGTGGATGGGACCCTGTGCTGCGTGGTCCTCTCATCCAGGAGGGCCTTAAACTTCAAGATGAGCGCTGAGTCGTGGCACCCACACACCCACCACCTCGCTTTGCCAAACCTTCTCATTTTGCCAGATTACAAGATTTGATGCTGCTATGAAGGCAGTTACCGACCCGTCCCTTTTCTTGTTTGTTTGGGAGTCTTATTTAGGAAGTAGTTTCCCACCTGGCGCTAGGCAGGTTTTAGCTCCGCTTCTCGTGTGCTTCTGGAGTGAGCTGTTCAGTTGTGTTTGCCTGATGTCAGGCGACGCTCTCGTCTTTGCCTGTCGGGGCCATTGGCTCAGCATCGCCCGGGAAGGTGCAGCTTGCTGGCCGGCCTCTCTGGGCCCCTTTGTGCATCCCTTGGCCTGTCCCTGCCGGTATCTCATGGTCCTGCTGGTCTGGGGTCCCTGCTGCCCCTGGACCCTCGTCCTCAGCAGCGCGGCGCTACCGTATATGTGGCGCTGAGGGTCAGGGGAGGAGGGGGGAGGGCTGCTGTGCGGAGGGCGGGTGCCGCTCACGTGGGCTCCATCTCTCCGTTCGTGCTTTCACGGCTTCATTATCTCTGTGAGGACCTTGTGTGCTGTGCCCAGCTGCCTTGCCGCTCGATGAGGGGAGTGCAGGGCAGGACGTGTCAGGCCTGGCCCTGCCCTCAGGGGGCTGGCAGAGAGCAAAGGCCCCGGGGCGTTCGGGGGGCGTGCCCGGCAGGTGAGATGCGCGGACACCCACGAGTGTTTGGCGTTCATGAGGCTTCTCAGGGACCAGGGGTCGGTATGGCCTGGACGGGGCCCAAGGGGGGGGGGCGGCTGGGGCCTTCTGGCATTTTCTCTCAGAGCAAAGCAGACACCGCCTGCCCGAGCTCGTCTGGGGGTGGTCCTTATGCCCTCCCCGCACGCTCCCTCCGAGGGGCCTGGGCAACAGCAGGGGCTGTCGGGCCCGCCGTTTGCAGTCTGCCCCCGCCTGCCCCCACCCCTCACGTCCCCGCGTCCCTTTCTCACCATCTCTGGCCCTGACCTGGGGTGTCAGCTTCCTGAGGGGCAGCTCTTCCCATGTCTTGAGTGGCGTTTCCCTGTGCTGGGCCTGAGGGAGGGGTGTGAGCCGCGGGCGGATGGGGCTGGCCAAGCCCTGACGTCTCGTGGGCACCAGAGCCACGGCCTGGGCGGGGTCACTGTGCCCCAGCTGATGCCCCCCAGCTGGACGGGCTGGTCTGGGAGGGTGCGGCTCAGAGACAGGACTCCTGTCCTAGGGGAACCACACACCCCAAACTCCGTGTTTGTGTGGCCCCAGAGAGAGACACGGGGAGACACGGCGCCTTCCTGTGCTGGTGGGCTGTGGGCAAGGGGTGACCTGGGCGTTTGAGCCGGTGTATCCTGAGAGGGTGGGGCCTCAGGGGCCACGTTGGCGCCCAGCTCTGCTCCTGAGTGCCAGAGAGGCTGTGGCGGGGGGCAGGCTGGGTCTGTGCAGCTCGTGGTGGCACCACTGCGGGCAGAGCAGCTGGGAGGGGCTCCCGGATGAAGCCCCCGTGCTGGGCTGGGCGTAGACCTCCAGGAGAGGGACACTCAGGTCGCCCACGGTGCTGCTGGCATGCGGTCAGCCGGGCGGGGTCTCGGCTGACGCTGCCCGTGTGTGCCCCTCTCAGGAGAGCTCTCCGGGACGCCCTGAGGAGGCTGCTGGGCCTGTTTGGGGAGACACTCAAGGCCGCCGTTGCCCTGAAGAGCCGCATCGGTGAGCGCGTGGGGCTCTGCCTGGAGGACGAGAGCCCGCCTGCAGGTGAGCGCCGACAGCCCTGTGCCCGCAGCCCCCAGGCCGGGCACCGGGGGTCTTCCTGGCAGCATGGCTCCTGTGTCTGCTCGCTTGTAGCCCCAGCCCTGGACGAGGTGTGGCCCGGGCTCGACGCGGCCCTGCCGGAGCTGGACAGCGCATCGCCCGAGTGTGCCGAGACGTCGTCAGTGGCTGAGATTAGCAGTCATGTCTGTGAGAGCTTCTTCATGAGCCCAGAAAGCACGCTGGAGTATGAGCGGCCCGTCAGGAGGATCTACCGGAGCCTGGGCCTGGCGGTGGATGGCCTCCTGGAGATGGTCCTGGACTCCACCAGGCAGGTGAGGCACGGCCCCTCGGCCTCTCTGCAGAGGAGGGTGACAGGCTGAAGGAGTGGGCGGGGGGCCGGTGGGTGACGGAGGCTGCCTGGCAGTGACAGCGCAGCCCCAGGTGCCTGCGGGTGCTGGGCAGTCAGGGTTTCTGATCCTCCACCAGACCGTGCGGGCGAGACGGAGGTTTCCTCTCTCCAGGCGGGTCTGACTTCTTTCTCTCCTCTCTCTGCCGGGTGTCGCTCTGAGCCTGTTACTCCCTCGGAGGTTCGCCCACATGTTTTCCTCAAATAGGAGTCTTTTCTGAGCCGAAATTCTTGGGGAAGTAGGCTTGCTGTGAATGAAAAGTAAAACCTCAGTGCACTTAATTTAGATCCTGTGTGTTCAGCCTCTTTTACTGCACCTTGCACACCATTTTAATTCCATTTTGAATATACTTATGTTTAGAGATTATTACTGAAGATGGGAATTTGTTAAACTTTTAGAATGCTTCAGACAATTAGCACAGACATTAAGTAGGAAAGCTTGGAAAGCAATAGAGAGCCTTTTCCCAAAGTTTCCCAGTTAAAAAGTAAGCATTTTCACGTGAAGCATCGCTGTTCACGTCTCAGAAATATTGAGATGCGAATGCAGGCAGAGCCACAGTGGCGAGCTCTGAAGTTTCTCCTCTGGTTGCGTCCCATCTTCTCTCAGAAACCGGACAGAGTTGGGCAGCATCTTATGATAAATAATCAGGTGCTTTGGATTGTCCCCAAGCGCAGTTAACGGAACAGACGCCGTCCAGTCTGCAGTCTGATCTGGCCCACGGTCCTGCGTCCCCGCTGTCCCCACTGTGTGCTCTGCAGGGGCACCTGGGTGTGTAAGCGGGGAAGCAGGGGAGGGAGGTGGGAGTTGACACAGGCAGCGGCCAGAGGGGCGCGAGGAGCCCCTGTTCAGGTCAGGGTCAGTGGTGGGCTGCCCGAGGGGCAGTGGCTGCCGAGAACTCGGGCAGGCTGCCCACAGCAGGGCATGAGGAGAGGCAGCGCCAGGGGCTGTTTTCAAGGTAAAACCAACAGGTTTCCTTAGAGGCTGGGTCTGGAAGGGTCAGAGTTGGTTACACGCAGGGGGAGGCTGAGGGGGCCCGGGCCAGGTGCCGAGTTGTCGGTCAGGCCAGCTGGGTGTAGGCGTTTTGAATTCAGAGATTAACCTGGGCCCTCCAGCCTGTGTGTGGCCTGGGGGCTTCAGCCTGGACATGCCCACCAGGGGAGCTCGGGAGGAAGGTGAGGTTGTGGCCCTGGGCTGTGCCTGGGAAGGGGGGCGTCCCATGGTGTCTGACCTGGGGAGGGAGGGTCGTGTCAGGTGCCCTGCCCGGTGTGGTGATGAGCCAGGAGCCTTTCCCATCCTCCACCTGCAGTCACCAGGGGGCCTGTGCCTGCCCGGGTGCCAGGCTCCTGTCAGTGTGTCCTCTGAAATGACCACCCCCCGCCATGTTCCACGCAGACACATGTGGGGTCGACGGTCACAAACGGTGTGTCCGTGCAGTGTTGTCTGTGTCTCCATGTGCAGAACTTTACTTTTTTGAAAATTTGTTGCTTATTTAGTAACTGACATAACGTTGAACATGGAAATTGCTGTTTCTTACAGGATATTTATGGTTTCCCCAGAATTCGATGCAAATAGAACTCTGTTGGTGTCAGTATAAGCTTTGATTACTTTTGGTCCAAAATGCCATTTTCAAACGTGTTTCACAGCTGGAGGAAGCACGTCAGATTCATTCTCGTCTTGAGAAGGAGTTCAGCTGCAAGAGCGAGGAGACGGCGCAGGTGGTGCGGAAGCACCAGGAGCTGCTGGAGCACCTGGACGCGGAGAGCGCGGCCAAGGCCCGGCTCGAGCTGGCGCTGCACACGGCGGAGGGTGAGCGGGGCCTGCCTGCCAGGGACGCGCGTCGTGCTGGGGTCTCAACAGCAAGGGCGTCAGCCGCCTTCCTGGGGTCGCGCCGCCGCCCCGACCCCGCGCGCCTGGTGCCTGGCGCTCGCTCACGGTGGCCGCGTGCGCTGGGCCCTCGTCTTGCCTGCCACTCCTGTGCCTCGCGGGGAGGGTGGTCCGGTGCCGTCCCTGGGGGAACAGGACGCCCCGCCCCGGCCCCCCCCCCCCCGCCCCCGGGGCCTTACAGCGCCCTCCCGCGTGGACCGCAGGCATCGTCGAGGGCTTCACAGAGGAGAGGGCCGGCCTGCAGGAGGCACTGGGCCGGAAGGAGGCGAGTGAGCAGGGCCTGGTGGCTGAGCTGGAGGGCCTGAGACAGCAGCTGCAGTGTGCGGCCCGGCGGCAGGCGGAGCTGCAGGAGGAGAACTCCGTGCTGTGGAGCCGGAAGGAAGCCTTGGCTGTGGAAGCCGGAGAGAGGGAGACCGGTAAGGAGGCCGAGCTGCAGCCGGGAGCGCGGGCAGAGCCGGGCTGGCTCGGACGCGAGGCTTTGAGGGCAGAGAGGACGAGGTTGCGGGGTCGCAGGGCTGCGTGTGGCCTGAGGGCAGCTGCGGTGGCTGACTGTGCTGTAGGAAAGGCTGCTGACTCTGAGGCCGGGTCGCCTGGCCAGGGCGTCGCCCACCTGTGTGCGGTCATCAGCCTCGGCATCCTGGAGGCAGTGGTCCAGCAGGGAGTGTCTGTTTGGGATGAAAGAATTGCAGTTTGGAGCACGCAGATTCGGGTCCCGTTAGGCAATAGAAACAGTTGGGGCTTTTGAGGGTGAGGACAGGGGGGTTTGCCTACAGAGAATTTAATTGGAGTCAGAGGCAGAAGCCAGTCTGGGCTGAACGTGCCTGAGGGCCGAGGCCGTCACGAGGGAGGAGAAGGCCCGTTACGGGGATGGGAGCAGGTGCGGTTCTTGCTGCGCCCCTGGAATCTCTGAGCTTCGGCCCAGGTCCCAAGTTCACGGCTCCCCTCGCTGGGGCCCGGCTTGAGTTCTACTCCTTAATGACCCCCAGGTTCCGTGTTAAAGCCCCTTGACATGCTGACTCTGCTTTGTTTCACATTTCACAAGATAAATAGCGAAGAATGTGAAAAAAATGAGGGCTACTTAAAAATTTTCTTTAAAATTACCAGAAAAGTGTTAACCTTAGCTAGGAAGACATACGGTTTTTGATTTTGTTTTTTTTTAAACATCTGTATTGGAGTATAATTGCTTTACTGACATACAGTTTTAACAAAAGCAGGTCATTATAGTTTCAGATTCTTAGAAATTTTAGATCTTAAAATATTTAACATTAAAACATAAAAAGCTTAAAATGTGGAGCTTGTGGGCAGTGGCGGCGGTGGGGGCAGCCAAGTCTGTGAGAAGTGATTGTGCGAGTCCAGGGCCTGTCTGGGACGGTGCCTGCGCTCCGCCCCCTGAGGGCCTGCCTTCCTCTCCCTGCGGCCCCCACCGCCCTGCCCCCCCCCAGGGGGGGGCGAGTCCGGCCAGGCCCACCTCTCTGCTGCCCCCACCGCACAGCAAAGGCGTCAGCAACCTTCTGACTTTCAGGGGCTCCTGCTGAGCCACCACCCCAAGCAACTCAGAAAACTCATTTCTCTTCCTCCAATTCTTCTTTTTAATTTTCCGATTAATAAACAAACAGTTGTCTGTTTAGTTTCTGCCCTCGTCTTTGGTACCTCTTCTGGGCGAGACGCATGTTCATGTTCCCATGGCTCTTGAGTGGATGTGTGGCTCCGACGGGCTTGCAGCCTCTTGAAGCAAAGAGTGATTTGTGCCATCGTCTTGGTTTCCATCCGCGCGGGTTATTAAAACTATTTACAGTCATCTCCAGACTTCATCTTCTTGTTTAGCTTTAACATGTATAACATTCTTTTGTCTCTTTTCCATTTTTTGATGTGAACTTCTGATGGTAAAAAATTAACCTGCTTTCTTTTTTCCTCCTTTGCTTTGTCTTTTTTATACTTGAACTGTGTCTAATGGATGTTGTGCTAATTGAGAGCGGACCCGTGGCATCTTCTCAGTTCTGTGTCCCTCATCCTTAAATGAAGTGGTAGCTGGAAAGACACAATTCTAGATTTGGTTTCTTTTACTTGAATACTTTGAGACTAAAAACCATTGTTTTCTTGCATCCAGACACCTGCTGGCACATTTGATCGTGTTTCTTTGGAGGTGTTTTTAGAAGTTTATCTTTGCTCGGATGTTCACATGTCCCGGAACCGTATCTGGAGTGGTTTCCCATGCCTGCCCTGCTCTGCCGGCGGCTGGATGTTTGTTACATCTGGGGCTTTGTTGTCATTACTTCTTGGCCGATGTCTCTTCCGTGCGCACACTTTGCTGTCCCCAGACGCCCTGGGCCACACGTCCCAGTGGGGCAGTGTCCTGGCTGGGGCCCCCTCCTGTTCCCGGGTGTTGGCGTCCCGGCCCGTGGGTCCGAGTGGTGGCTGGGCCCTCCGCGTCTGAGACCTGTGTTTGTTGTCACAGGCTCTCGTACCTCCAGCCTGCTCTCCCTGCGCAGGGCGTTAGGGCTTCAGAGTCGGGACCCTGTGGGAGATGCAGAGGTATGGGGTCAGGCGAACGGCCACATAGCCCTAGGCCTGGCGCCTCCCCTGCGTCCACTGTGACCGCCCCTCACCCCTGCAGAGAGGTCTAGCCCACCTGTGTGGTAGGGGCTGGCCGGAGGGCGCAGATCCATGGAACCTTTTCCCCAACCCAGGCCAGTCTTTCCTCCTGCGTTTGTTTTATCCCCAGGAAATTCTCGTGTTTCCTTTGGGTCCTCTCGGTTTGCTTTCATCTTTACATGGCTAACCCACCTTAGTTCCTCACTGTTGCCTGGTCCCTGTCTCTAGCTGCCCGGCCATCTGGGGACTCCCGCTGTGCTGCCGCCCTGCAGGAGCGTGCCGGCCTGGCACCTGGCCTTCCCTTCCCTTCCCAGGCGCGGTCTTGGGGGCCACTTGGTCCCGATTCTGCTTTGGCTCCTCGTGAACACTGGCCAGCTTCCAAAGGGTGGGGGGTCCTGGCGCCCGTGGGGGAATTCAGCTCAGCCTCACCTGTTCTCGCGTGTCTCATGCCCACCTTCAGGGCGATGCCATCTGTCCTCTGTGTTTTTCCTTGTTGTCTTTAAAAGTCAGCAGCAAAGCCCCTGGGAGCTGGGACCTGCTGCAACACGAGGGCCAACAGTGGCCTTAGTCTCAACAGAGACCCAGCGGCTTACGCTGCAGCCGTTACTCACCCTTACGGTCCTGGAGGTGGGAATCCGAGGTGAAGGTGCCGACACGGTCACCTTCTGGTGCGAGCCCGCCTCCCACTCGTGGATGCGCCTTCTCGCTGGGCCCTCACGTGCAGGAGGGGCAGCAGCTCCGTGGGGCCTCTTTTATAAGAGAAGCACTCATCCCCTCATGGGGCTTCACCCTCAGGACCTCATCACCTCTGAAGGCTCCACCTCCAAACACCAACATATGAATTCTCGGGGCACAACATTCGGACCAAGCAGTGGCATCACGGAAATAACGCACGTTTCAGAGGTTGTCCAAGGCCTGGCATCAAGGCCACAACATTTCCTGGAGTCCTGCTGCTGACATTTTCCCTTCTCTTATTTCTAACTTTCATATCCTAAGTCACCCAGTTTTCTGTTTTCGTTTCTGAAAATGCTGTGTGTTTTCATTTATAGGCACTCCTGTTTCTATAGCACACAAGGATTCAGGTTTGTAACAGCACATGAGTGACTTCTGTGTGATATGCTGTATGTTTGCGTCAGGTTTTGCCAACTTTTTACTAAAGAGGACAAGTACTTAGCTTTTGTGGCAAACTACTACATGGAAGATAACTTTGATCTTCAATATTCATACATAAAAATGGGCAAGCATTTCTCTCAACGATGCTTAACTGCAGTTACTGAGCCGCAGGAAGCCCGTCTTGCCATAGTCGTCCTTGGGCTGGGGGCCTGCACTGGGGGCCCCAGGAGGTCTCCTGATTCTGGAGTTGGCCCTCTGTGTGGCCTTAATGGCCGCATGGACACCTCCCCTCAGTCCTGCCTGCACGAAGGCTGTGTGACCCTGAAGCGGGTCCTGTCTGGGTGTCTGGCCAGGCAGCACTGGTCATCACAGCAGTGGCACACGAGCCCTGGTTTCTAGTCTCTGAGGCCCGTGAAGGACATTGTTCTAACTGCATGTTTAAGCCTAATTTGCCATCGTTGCTGACTAGTTAGCCTGGAAGTATATTGAGAATATTACATTAGTGGGGGTGATAGTTTGTCATAAAAGACAGATTTATACAAACCAAAATAATTAACTTTGGAAAGCTGGTGAAATGTAAATACAAACATATGGGTTTAACATTTCAGTTTCAGGATAGTTTCAACACTTTGGGATCCATTGCAGGGAGACCTCTTTTCCAAAGATGCTTGTTAACCTGTCGTTTCCCTTGGATCGTGGCCTCGTCGCCCCATCCGTTTTAGGTCGGCTTTAGATTTGCTGACGGCTCGACCCTTTTCCTCAAGACAGGTCACCCCCGGGTGTGTAGGGAGGCCTGTGCGGTTAGCACATCAGCTGGGAACCTCCGCAGCGGGGCTGGTGTTTCCTCTGGTGGAGGTTTTAAGTTACATTTTATTTTTCCATGTTGGAGAATATACGTGAAGGCAGAATTCCCAGAAAATTACCTGATATGTCATTTGGGGACACAAAGATGTATTCTCTTCTCAGGCTTTAAAATTTTTTATTTTAGCCAATTTTCGTTTAAAAAGTATACTTTTTCCTTCCTCCCTCCCCGCCACCCCCCGCAGAAGCACTCAGTTTTGTTTTCAGTGGGTTTTGGCAGAACTGTGGCTGTTTATTAGGGCGTGGGCTCGGGATCTGACAGGTCAAGGGCGCACATCCGTCCTCTCGAGGCGGCTGTGTCCTTGGCTGAGCCACACGCCCGTGGGGGGTGGAGGGATACGCATGCTGCCCCCCCCCCCCCCCGCCCCGCACGCTCCATCACTGGAGAAACGCGCGTCTCCACGTTTCTGCTGGCCCACGGCTCCCTGAGCTGGGCTCCTCAGCTGTTTCCTCGGCACCTTCAGCTCTTCAGAAGGAAGTGGAGTCGCTCACCAAGGAGCAGTCGGAGACCAAGGAGCAGTCGGAGAAGGACCGCTCAGCGCTGCTGTCCCAGATGAGGCTCCTAGAGGCAGAGCTGGAGGAGCAGCTCTCGCGGCAGCAGGCGTGCGCCCGGCAGGCCGAGGAGCTCTCCGCCCTGAGGCAGCAGATGGGCTCCCTGGACCAGCAGCTGCGCCGCCAGCGCCAGTTCATGGACGTAAGAGTCTCGAGCGATGAGTTTGTTTGCGTCACCGGAGGTCATCTTCGTAGCGTGAACTTCATTCTAGGTTGTTAAGTAGTTTCTGTGCTGGCGTCGGGATGAACGTGAGCACAGCCTGGCGGACGTCTCTCGGGTGTTGTGCACGCACAGCTTGCCCTGGTCCGGGGCGGTGTCTGCTGGCCCTCTGCTGTCTGCCTTCTGTCTCTCCTGCCCATGTCTCAGAAGCCGCCCCGGGTCCCACCTGGGGACCGGGCCTCTTCATGTGGCTCCGTCATTCGCGGTGCCCATGACAAGGGGGCTCCTTCCGCCTGGTCCCCGTCCTCCGCTCCTGCCTGCAAAGGGCGGTGGGGACGCTCGGGGAAATGGTCCAAACAGGCTGCCTCTCGCAACAGGCGCAGGCGGTGGAGTGGGAACGCGAGCGCGAGGACTTCCAGCAGGAGATCCAGAGGCTGGAGGAGCAGCTCTGCCAGGCAGCCCGGCTGCGTCCGCCCGGTCCCTGCAACAGCGACGTAAGTTAGCCCGCCCGCCGCATGCCAGGCCCCGCCCGTGGGGAGCGGTTCTCTGCGCTGCTTTCAAAAAAAGCTTTACCTTTAAACCCTTTTTTGCCTTTCATGTACACGAAAATGACCACCGGTGCAGCTGGATGGTGAGGTGCGAGTGCTCCGTGCTTGTCTGTGTCTGTGCGTCGTCCGTTTGCTCCCTTGGTGCTGCCGCCCCTCGCCTGTTCTCTGCATGACCAGACAGGGAGGGGTTGGTGCACGGGGCCCTGTCTCTGGTTTGTTTTTCTCGCTTCCTTCTGCTTGGGGTCGGATCTGTCTGCTTCTTCCTGTCTGAGGTCACTGGAGTTGATTTGCTTATTCTTTTTAAAAATTAAAATTACTTTGAGATGATTATGGATTCACTTGCAGTTAGAGCAAATAAGACCAGTTCCCCCCATGGTGATGTCCTTCAGGAGGCCCCAGCCAGGGTATGGACATGCAGACAGGAGATGGCGCCCACTCCCTCCCACCCGCTGACCCGCGCTCTCTCCACAGCTTTGTAATTTCCAGGCTGTTGTGCAAATGGACCATAGGTGTGACCTTTGCACCCAGCCTGCTTCTCGACCCTGACCCAGGCGGTGCTGTACCTATCTGTGCTTGGTTCTTTTTTTTTTTTTTAACTGCTCAGTGGCTTTCCATTCCTTCCTCCCACAATTTATTTTATTTTACCAACAAATTCTGTGTTATTTTTTGTGTATCATATTACAGAGAGAATTCTGTCTTATTCTTTCACCAGGCTTCACTGTGCAGCGTGGGTCTAGAAAACCATGTAGAGGATCAGTTTTCTCACAGTTGTGTTGTTGTACTCTCTTTACTTTGCAAGGTGGGATTTTTTTTTTAAACTATTGCTTCTGAAGCATTTTCTGTGGTTTTTAGATTGAATTGTTAGAAGAAAAATTGAGAGAAAAATCAGATGGACTTAATGAACTGATTATAAAGAAAGAGTTGGCAGATAGACAAGTATTAATCCAGGAAGAGGAGATAAAACGTCTGCAGGAGACGAACGCCAGCACCACAAGAAAACTGATGCAGCTCCAGGGAGAACTGGAGAGACAGCAGAAAGCTGCGAGGGACCTGGAGCAGGCGAGTGTGCGGTCCCAGGGCGGAGGGGGGCGGCCAGGGGGGAAGCTGCTGTGGCGGGGCTTCCTTTTCACTGCAGACCCCCAGCTCTGACTGCTCCACTGTGGACACAGGGTCACCAAGCGTGTGGGGGTCTCCCCAGTCCCCGGCGACCCCAGCTGGGTGTCCTGCGACTTAGCTCAACTCTGACACCGCCTTCCTGGAGATGGCGTCAGACCCCGCAGCATAAGGGCTCAGTCCCACAGGACTGTCCCCGCACCCAGATGCCCACCTCAGGTCCAACTTTTATAAGTTGAGGATCCCACGACCCCCTCCTGAGTTTCAACAAATTTGCTAGAGTGGCTCACAGAACTCAAAACACTTTACTTACTGGGTTGCCAGTTTACCATAAAAGGATGCAATTGGGGAACAGCCAGATGGAGGGTGCAGAGGGCAGGTGGGGAGGGCGTACTGACCCAGAAGCTCCTGGAAACCCATCCTTTTGGGTTTTAGGGAGGCTTCATCATGCAGCCATGATTGGCCATTGGTGATAGATTCACCCTTCAGCCCCTCTCCCCTCCCTGGAGGCCAGGGCTGGGACTGAAAGTTCTGACCCTTTAACCCCATGGTCAGTTCCCCTGGCAAACAGCCCCAGTGGCCTGGGGCTTCCCCAAAGTCACCTCTGTGACACAGACTCAGATGTGGCTGGAGGGGCTTGTTGGGAATGTAGGGCACCTTCGTCACTCTCATCGCTCAGGGAGCACCAAGGTGTCAGGCGCTCTGTGCCAGGCATCGGACAGAGACCAGGTGCGTGTTTCTCATTGCACATCACAGTGTCACATTTAGTGTAATAACATTTCATACCAGTTTTATAGCACTCCTTTGTCTCTCAAGTACTCTTGAGTTTATCGCTAGTAATTAAGTAAATCTTCAAGATTTTAGGTTTAGAAAGCTTATTTTATTAAATACTTTACATAGAGCCTAGTTATAATTATTTTAATTTTTGAGTAAGGAATTTGTGTCAGCTCCTCAGTGAAAACACCTCCGGTGATAGTTCTTCTAGTTGTAGTTTGGAATTACGCCTCAGGGATGTGCACGTTCTTGTGTCTAAGAGTTTAGGATGAGGTGGGAAAGCTGCGTGTGGGCAGGTCCCCTGATTGGGAGTGGGGCAGGGCGGCATAGGAGGGCCTTTCCAGTCAGCGCTGCCCCTCCTTTGAGCATTTAGCCTGAAGGAATCCAAGTTTCTTGTATCTCGTGTCACTGGGGGTTTAAAGGTTACTTGAAAGTCTGAGGCTCAATAAGAAATTTTATTTTGGAATCGTTTGGGCCCTAAGAAAACCCTGGCTCAAGGAGGAGGGTTTTATCAGGTGTGTTTGGTTTGAAAATGCTGATGAGAACCACTAGGTGAAGCCCAGGCCCCTTCTTGAGGATGTGCTATGTGGGAAGGAAGTCCTGCACAGGCCCCGTGGCTCCTGAGTCAGCCAGCGGCTCGCTCTGTCCCCCCGTGCTTGGGGACAGTTCTGGGCGGCTCCCTCCTCCAGCCAACAGCTACCGAGCTTACTAGGCACCAGGCTGTAGAAAATGCCTTTTTTTCCCTCTGCAAAGTTGGACCATGTGTACAATTTTGGATGCCTATTTCTTCCCTACTTAATGTGCTGTGACCATTCCATCCATAGTAAATGTTCCTTGAAAACTTTTTACTGGGCTACTAACACTCATTGCGTGGATGTGTTGTCAGCCATTGCCCTGTGCTTTGTCAGGTTCTTCCCAGTTAAAACAATTTGCTGACAGTCTGGAGACCCTTTTGGTACCTTGTTGAATAATGACTGGGATAAGTTCCTTGCAGTGGAATCTCGGGCGCACGTGGCGGCTCTGTTTGGGCTGCACCCTCCACTAGGCAGGCATCTGCTCTGGAGCATGGCTGGGTCTGTGGATGGCGTGTCTGGCATGTGCAGGTGTGCGCAGGTGTGCTCCAGGAGGGCTGAGGATGACCTACACTTTAATAACAAGCTGCAGTTTGAGGCCCCCAATTTCCTGAAACACTTGCCTAAAATAAATCTTTTTTTCTTAAATAGGACAAAGAGGCATTACAGGAACAGCAGATGAGTAACTTGCTCCTGGTGTCCACACTGCAGTCTAAACTGGATGAGGGCAAATGCCTGGGGTCACCTGCGGGCAACCGTCCTGACGATGCAGAAGTCCAGCTGGAGGCGGTGCACAGGATGCTGCTGCAGCATGAGGACGAGGTGCGTGTGGGGCGGGCCTTGTGGGAGTGTCCCCTCACTGCTCCGTGTCTGCTGGTGGCCTCCCCTGCGCTTCTGTGTAGAGGACAGGACATCCAAGCGATACAGTTTGTGGGCTTGTCATTACTGTGTACGCTTTGTAATTTTAACATTTCTATGTGGATTATAGGACAGTAAGTTTTTCTGGCACGTACTTTAAATCTTTCAAAGTGATTTTAATAATTATTAAATCGATTAGAATATTAGATCTTTTTTTTTTTTTTTTTGCGGTACACGGGCCTCTCACTGTTGTGGCCTCTCCCGTGGCAGAGCACAGGCTCCGGACGCGCAGGCTCAGCGGCCATGGCTCACGGGCCCAGCTGCTCTGCGGCATGTGGAATCTTCCTGGACCGGGGCACGAACCTGTGTCCCCTGCATCGGCAGGCGGACTCTCAACCACTGTGCCACCAGGGAAGCCCGGTGTTTGTGTTTTTGATGTTGAGTTGTATGAACGGTTTATATATGTTGGATGTTAACCCTTTATTGGTCCTAATATTTGTAAATATTTCCTGCCATTCAGTAGGTTGTCTTTTCATTTTGTCGATGGCTTCCTTTGCTGTGCAAAAGCTTTTAAGTTTGTTTAGGTCCCATTTGTTTATGCTTGCTTTTGTTTCCTGTGCTTTAGGAGACAGCACCAAGAAAATATTGCTATAATTTATGTCACAGAGTGTTCTGCCTGTGTTTTCCTCTAGCAGTTTTATGGTATCTGGTCTTGCATTTAGGTCTTTTTTCTTTTTTTTTTACAGTTTTCATGGAGCTATATATATATATTTTTTTTTTAACTTATTTTTTAAATTTTTGGCTGTTTGGTTTCATTGCTGTGCACGGGCTTTCTCTAGTTGCGGCAAGTGGGGGCTACTCTTTGTTGCCATGCGCAGGCTTCTCATTGCAGTGACTTCTCTTGTTGCAGTGCATGGGCTTCAGTAGTTGCAGCACACGGGCTCAGTAGTTGTAGCACGTGGGCCCTAGAGCACATGGGTTCAGTATTTGAAGTGCATGGGCTCAGTAGTTGAGGTGTGCAGGCTCTAGGCGCGCGGGCTTCAGTAGTTGTGGCTCACGGGCTCTAGAGTGCAGGCTCAGTAGTTGTAGCACATGGGCTTTGTTGCTGCGTGGCATGTGAGATCTTTCCAGACCAGGGATTGAGCCTGTGTCCCCTGCATTGGCAGGTGGATTCTTAACTACTGCAGCGCCAGGGAAGTCCTGTGCACTTAGGTCTTTAATCCATTTTGAATTTATTTTTGTATATAGTATTAGAGAATGTTCTAATTTCATTTTTTTACATGTAGCTGTCCCGTTTTCTCAGCACCACTTATTAAAGAGGCTGTCTTTTCTCCATTGTATATTCTTGCCTCCTTTGTTGTTGATTAATTGACCATAAGGGTGTGGGTTTATTTCTGGGCTCTGTATTCTGTTCCATTGATCTGTGTGTCTGTTTTTGTGCCAGTACCATGCTGTTTTGATTACTGTAGCTTCATAGTGTAGTCTGAAGTTAGGGAGCATGGTACCTCCAGCTTTGTTCTTTTTCTCAAAATTTCTTTGGCAATTTGGTGTTTTCTGTGGTGCCATATACATTTTAGGATTATTTGTTCTGGTTCTGTGAAACCTGTCATGGGTATTTTCATAGGGAGTGCATTAAATCTGTAGATTGCTTTAGGTACTATAGACATTTTAACAGTATTCTTCCAATCTCTGAACATGGAATATCTTTCCATTTCTTTGTATTATCTTCAGTTGCCTTCATCAGTGTTTTATAGTTTTCAGAGTAGAGGTCTTTCACCTCCTCAGATAAGTTTATTCCTAGTATTTTATTCTTTTTGATGTTTTCTTTCTCTTCTGGTACTTCATTATTAATGTATAGAAAAAGCAATAGATTTCTGTATATTAATCTTGTATCCTTAAACTTTTCTGATTTCAGTTTAGTTCTAATAGTTTTTTGTTGGAGACTTTGGGGTTTTCTATATAAAGTATTAACATCATCTGCAAATAGCGATAGTTTTAGTTTTTCCCTTCCAATTTGGATGCCTTTTATTTCTTTTTCTTGTCTGATTGCTGTGGCTAGGACTTCTAATACTATGATAAATAGAAGTAGCAAGAGTAGGTATTCTTGTCTTTTTCCTGATTTTAGAGGGAAGGCTTTCAACTTTTCACCAATAATATGATGTTAGCTGTGGATTTGTCATAAATGGCCTTTATTATATTGAGATATATTTCCTCTTTACTGACTTTGATGAGAGTTTTTATCATGAATGGATGTTGAATTTTGGCACATGCTTTTACTGCATCTATTGAGACGATTGTGTATTTTTATCCTTCCTTTTGGGAATGTGGTGTATCATATTGGTTGATTTACAGATATTGAATCCTCCTTGCATCCCTGGAATAAATCCCACTTGATCATTGTGTGTGATTTCTTAATGTATCGTTGGATTGGTTTGCTAATATTTTATTGAGGATTTTTACATCTATATTCATTAGAGATATTGCCGTAACTGTCTTTTTTGGTAGTGTCTTTTTTTGGTTTTGGTATCAGGGTACTGATGACCTCACAGAATAAGTTTGGGAGTGTTCCCTCCTCTTCAGTGTTTTGGAATTGTTTGAAAAGGATAGGGATTAGCACTTCCTTAACAATTTTGTGTCTTCCAAACCATGAACATGGTGTAAGTCTCCATTTATTTGTTTTCTTGGATTTCTTTCAGTGATATGTGGTTTTCAATTTTATATATCCTGTATATATTTTGTTAGATTTATATCTAGGTACTTTATTTTTTGTTGTGCTATCTTAAATGATGTGTTCATTTAATTTAAAATACGGTGTGTTTTATTTAACATTAAATTCTAATATGGTAGATTGTATTGATGAATTTTCAAATATTGAACCAGCCCTGAATCCCTGGAATAAACCCCACTTGGTCATGGTGTATGGTTCTTTTATATCTGCTGAATTCTATTTACTAGTGTTTTGTTTGTTTGTTTGCTGTACGCGGGCCTCTCACCGTTGTGGCCTCTCCCGTTGCTGAGCACAGGCTCCGGACACGCAGGCTCAGCGGCCATGGCTCACGGGCCCAGCCGCTCCGTGGCATGTGGGATCTTCCCGGACCGGGGCACGAACCCGTGTCCCCTGCATCGGCAGGCGGACTCTCAGCCACTGCGCCACCGGGGAAGCCCCTTTACTAGTGTTTTATTAAGAATTTATATATTCATCATGGATATTGGTCTGTAGTTTTCTTGTGATATCTGTCTGGTTTTGGTATCAGGGTAATATTGGCCTCACTGAATGAATTGTTGCCTCTTCTGTTTTCTGTAAAAGATTGTTCAGTATTAGTGCTATTTATTATTTAACTCATTACTGATGGGGGGATTTTTGCAGAAACTAACACCTGTGGCCGGCGACTTTTATTTTGCCCAGCCTGAAATAATTCTGTTATTTCAGTAACACTTTGCAGGTTATTACAATGGTTACACCTAATGCACCTGTAAAGTCTCCTAATTTTTGTGAAATGTTGTCTTCAGTCCGTGCTTCTGTAGAAGCAACGGAGCATTCTCCAGCACCATGAGTTTCATTTTCACTTTCCGTATTGGAATTAATCACTAAGGTTTTCTGTCTTTTTGTTGATCTAATATTCACATCATCTGAATCAGAACTATATTCTGAAGAATTACCATTTTCTGAGACACTAGTATATATGTTGCTTGGACAATCAGAGAAAGTATCTGCAAAAATTCACTGAAAAATTCTTCTTCAGTCAAAATTTCACGAGGCGTCATTTTTGAAAATTATACATTTATAATATACACAATGTTGGAACAAAAACCTAAGAGCAAAATGTGAATGATAATGACAATCGTAAGTTGTATAATGAACCCTTGATCCGTTTTAAGCTTTAGCATCTTTGCGCAGTGATGTTAATTGTATCACTCTCTAAAAACGTATTGATACGTCTCCAGTCAATAACATTCGGGTAACAAAAGACGTATTAATATGTCTCCTGTCAATAATGTGTTAATTGTTGAGTAACACCATCTGGGCCTGGCAAGTTCTCTTTTTGTTTTTAAATTACAAATTCAATTTCCTCAATACTTGTGGGATTGTTTAAATTAATATTTCGCATTGGGAAGTTTTGGGCCATTATTTATTGAGGTATTTTTTTGCATCATTCTCTTCTAGAGTTCCAGTTACAAATACGCCATACCTTTTACATCGTCCTATGGGTATTGGAAGCTGTGTGCATTTTTTATAATTCTTTTCCTCTGATGGGATAATGTCTGTGACTCTTCAGAGTTTGGACTCTGTCATGTTCAGGATTTTCTCAAGCCCATTGGAGTGATTTTCTAAATTTCCTATCTTTTTGTTTATCATGAACATGCTTACCTTTATGTCCTTGAACACAGCTATAACATCCTTATTTGCTTCTTGCAGCATTTTTGTCATCTCAGTTTAGTTGTCACTGGTTGTCTTTTCATGTCAGAGTAGGCCACGTGATGCTGATTTTTTTAAAAATAATTTTGATTTGCATCCTTGATATTCTGCAAATAATGTTGTGGAAACTCTTGCTTCCCAAAACAGTGAGATTTTTCTTTTAGTGGTAGTCATGTTGGTCGGACTTAAAGTTTGCACTGTGTCTTGCCTGTAGAGATCCCATGAAGTTTGGTTTCCCTTCCCTGCTTCTCTGTCTGTTGTCTTTTTCTCTCCAGAGCCCTGGCAGCCCTGGCTGCCCCAGTTCCCTCTTCTCGGCCTCATCTGGCTGCACTGCCTGATGGCACAGCCTGAAAGATGGAAACTCCCCCACCTGGTAGCCTTTGCTGCATCAGAATCCCCAGCATGACGTCCTGGGCCTGTAGGCAGGTGGGATGTACCTCTGGGTTTCACGGAGTCGGTCTGCGTGCCCATTGTGGAGCTCTGTGGGCCCTCTGTGACGCCGTGCTGGTGCTGACTCTCCAGATGCCCACAGAATCCGCTGGCTGAGAGAGAAGCACCCTCTGAGCCTCACTCTTAGCTGCCTGGGGTGCGTGGCACTGTCCCGTGCACTGTGCACTGTCGCGTGTCAGAGGCACCACTCCTCCCGCATTCAGGGAGATGCGACACACGTGTTCTGGCCCTTTTTCTATGTTCTGCAACTGCAGTTCTGTTCTTCCCTCTCTGGGCTTTGTGACCATCGTTGCGCCTCTGCTTCCTCACTTGCTCCAACTGCACTGTATCTTAGAGGACTTACTTTAGATTTCAGTGTCTTACTTTTTAACACCACTTTCACGTGCTAGCTTTGATAAAGTGTGATGCTTGTGTTGTGACTTGGGCGCTTTTGTTGTGCACACGTTTTCATCTCAGTGTGCTGAGTGCGCTGAGTGCATCAGGCCAAACGTGTGCAGACAGAGTTACCCCCCGCTCCCTTCAGTCGTCTGTGGGTGGGGAGACGTGGGTCTGTGCAGCACACGGCGTGGGGCTGGGTAGAGGGTCTTGCCTCACACTGAGAACTTTTCTTCTGCCAACTACATACCGTGGCGTCAGATGTGCTGAGTGTGATGTACAGCTTACGCCGTCCAAACCAAAACCAAACATCAGTTTTCTTATTTTTGTTTCCACTATGGGCCAGGTTTGGATTTGTGTTTGAAGTAATGGTTAAGTAGTACTAGTGAAACCAAGAATTGTATGAAACTCTTAATTTTTAGGACATATAAGATGTTACTGTAATCAGTTGCTTGAAACTTGTTAACTAGAACACAGATTGGTTAGAACTTCTAAATTTTTCGGTCACTACTATTGATGTAATCTTAAGAGAATGTAATTTGGAGCCATATTGGCACAGATTTCAATTCTGATTTTCCATTTACTGTCTTTGTGGTCTTGGCAAGATATTTCATATCTAGATTTCAACTGTCTCATCGTTTAAGTAGGAACAATAACATTTCTTATCTTAAAATTGTTGAGAATTAGATTAAATAGCACAAGTAGAAGCATCGTTTGATGCCCGCTATGTTGAGTCCCCGCATCCCCGCAGTGCACAGTGTGGAAAGCGTGCTGTGTGCTCTGGCTCGTTCATGTTCTTCATGACTGCAAACTCCCTCAGCCCTCAGCCGATCTTCTCACTTTTATTCCTGTTCTGGTGTTGGAATGACACCTAAAATCTAAATACCCCTTTAGGAAAATCAAACAAATCAAAGTTGTTTAAATGTTAAGAAAATAGACATTTAAAAGGTGGTGAAAACATTCATGTGTAGTGTCATCGACTGAGACGTGGCCAAGTTAGAGCTTCCCCTGAACCCTGGCAGCCGAGGGTTGGGGTCTGTCGCAGCGATGGGTGTGGCCTTAATGAAGCGTTTGAACGAGCAGCAAAGCAGCAACTGCAGATACGAATGTTTGACCATTTTGACGTACTTGAAGCAGCTGGGTGTTCTGGGTGTTCTTCAGATCTTAGTGTCATTTGGTGATGTTGTTAGTTACTTCCACAGCTACTCTTAAGATGCGAAGTCTCCACTTCTGTAAGAATGAGTTCAGGCCCAGCTGTAAGTGGAAAGGGGAACTTCTGAAGTTGATGTATGTCATTTGCCTCTGAAATGTGCTTTTTCTTCAGGTTGCGTATAACAGAAGTTCTGAAATTGAAGAGCTGAAATCCATTATTGAGAATTTGCGAGAGAACCAAGAGAGGTTACAGAAGGATAAAGCACAGGAGATTGAACAGCTCCATGAGGTCATCGAGAAACTGCAGAGGGAGCTCCCACTCGGGGGACCTGCAGCGCCCCAGGCCGGTGACGGCAGAGCCGCCAGCCTGCAGAGCGAGCTGCTGGGCCTCCCGGCCGAAGGAGCCAAGGCCTGCGTGGAGCTGGAGGGCGAGCTGCGTGCCGCCCTCGAGGCCAAGGAGGCCCTGAGCCGGCTGCTGGCCGAGCAGGAGCACGGGCACGGCCAGGCCCTCGAGGCCCTCCAGCAGCGCCTGCAGGCCGCAGAGGAGGTGGCCGTGCAGCAGCTGGCCGCGTCGGGGCCCGGCGCCGCCCTCAGGGAGGCCGAGGTCCAGGCCTTGGCCTCCCAGATCCGCGAGTTTGAAGCTGCCCTGCGAGCCAAGGAAGCAAAGATCGCAGAGAGAGAGTTAGAAATCGATGCTCTGCTCCGGCAGAAGTCAGCCCACTCTGCCGAGCTGGAGGCCATCCTGGCGGCCGTGGCCCGCTTCCGCCGCGCCCTAGAGCAGCAGCTCCTGGCGGCCTCTGGGGAGCCCCCCGAGCTGCAGCGGCTCCGGGCGCAGTGCGTCCGCCTCAGCTGCCAGCTGCAGGCGCTCAACCAGCGCTTCCTGAGGTGCCAGAAGGAGCCGGACGAGCGGCAGGCGCACGGGGCCCAAGTGGCAGGCAGTTCCGGGGGGCGGGCATCCTGGGGAGAAGAGGCCTCCTGCCACGAAGAGGTGGAACAGGACGTGTGTGGCAGGTGGCTGGCTGAGGCCCCCCATGGCCATGGCGGTAACCCACAGGTGGGCTCCTTCTTCATCAGGCCACAGGTGGTGCAGCCTATGTGTGCAGAGAGCTGCGTGCATGTGGGGAGCCGGGGTGTGTCCAGGGATCTGGGGGTGCACGTGGGGACCTGGGGTGTGTCTGGGGAGCTGGGGGTGCAGGTGGGGGGTCAGGGTGTGTCCGGGGATCTGGGGGTGCAGGTGGGGAGCTGGCATGTGTCTGGGAGCCGGGGGTGCAGGTGGGGATCTGGGGTGTGTCTGGGGAGATGCAGGTGGGGAGCTGGCGTGTGTCTGGGATCTGGGGGTGCATGTGGGGAGCTGGGGGGCAGCTGTGCTGTGCTCCGTGTCTGCTGGGGGCCGTCTTCGTGGCTTGCCCAGCTCCAGCACCTGCTGACCTGCTGTGTGCACCACTGGTCTCCTGCTCCATGCATGTGTGTGATTCTGGCCCTGAGCTGTGGGCTCTCCCTCGGCGCCTGCTAGCTGGTGCTCCGGCTGCAGAGCTCCTGGGACTCTGAGGTAGCCTCACTGCACTTCTGACTTTGCGATGCCTTTGGCTGTGTGCTCATAAGCATTGTCCTTGTTTTCTCTGCTCATCACAGAGCCCTATTAAGGAGGATCCGCAGCTGGCCAAAGCCCTGCCGACGTTGGCCCGCGCAGGTCTCAGCCAGCAGGACAGCGTGATGTCGGTGCTCGCGGTCTGCCAGCGGCAACTGGAGTCTGAGCTGCTGTTAGTGAAAAAGGAAATGTGCCTGCCTGCAGAGAGCGGAGTGTCGGGAACAGCTAAGGTGCCTGGGCATGTTCGGGGGTTGGGGGGGCACAGGACACGGCAGCTGGTCGCGGGTAGACACCCCCTCGGCGTCTTTGCTGCGACGGCAGGTTACAAGGACCGCAGCCAGGGGCGCCTTCTCCAGGCCCGCCACTCTGGCAGTGCTGGTCAGATCCGTTTTGAGATTTCCCACGGTCTAATCAGCTGTGAAAAGTGAGCAGTCAGTTACTTTTTCCTCATAGTTGATACCAGTAGGATTTAACTGGGCTTCAGGGCTTGTGTCTGGATTTTCCGTGTGAGGACAGTTGCCCACAGCTGTTCTGCTTCCACAACCTTCATCATTTGCAAAGGCTTCACATTTATTGCTTGAACCTCAGGTGTTTTCCCTACATGTTTTCACTTGTCCTCCCAGCAAAGAAGAGCAGAGTAATCTACGATTCAACAGTTTTAAATTCTGATCACCAGGACAGAAGCTACAAGAAGGCTGCCTTTTCTTTTCCAGGGTGGGGAGGGTGCAGGTCGGCAGCATCAAATTGTTGCAGAGCTGAGATGTTTGAGAACCAAAAGTGGGCTTGGTTCTGAAGCCTGCTCAGATGCGGGCTCTCATGAGCCACTCACCCTGCTGGTGTGGACGTTGCACACTTCGCTGGGTGTTCCAGCCCCTCACCTCCTGGGGGCGCTTCTGGGATGTGCCACGGGCCACATGCACCGTGTTGGAAATTGGAAGATTCTGAATCCCACAGCACACAGGCCTCTGGGTCTGGGTCTGCAGGTTTTTTTTCTTTTTTTTTTTTTTTCGGTACGCGGGTCTCTCACTGTTGTGGCCTCTACCGTTGCGGAGCACAGGCTCCAGACCTGCAGGCTCAGCGGCCATGGCTCATGGGCCCAGACACTCCACGGCATGTGGGATCTTCCCGGACCGGGGCATGAACCTACATCCCCTGCATTGGCAGGCGGACTCTCAACCACTACGCCACCAGGGAAGCCCTGGGTCTGCAGTTTTGATAGAGGAAGCCTGCATCTGATGTCATGTGTTTATCAGATGCCCTCAGGAAATACATTCTGTTTGGAGAGAACCTTCACCTACTCTGTGTAGCAAACTTGTCTCAGCATCCTTGTGATAAGAACATTTCTTTAAATTCTTAAAAGAGAGTTCGGCCCTGGGATATCCTGAGCTGGTCGCCAAATTTTTAGGAGTTACACACTGACAAGGAAATTCCAAATTCATTCCATAAATTACAATTCTGTGTTTTCCAATGTTTGCATATAGAACCTTCCAGGCCTTTTTCCTTAAAAAAACCCAAAAACAAGAAACTTACATCCTCAATAAATTGCCACAGAAATAGGTTATAACAGTTGCCTCTCTTTGTGTCGTGTGTGGCAAAATACATGTACAATTTACATCTTAATCATTTTTTTTTCACCTCTGTCGTATCCATATTAAGTTCACGTTTCTTTTTATTTTTTATTTTTATTCTTTTTCATCTTAATCATTTTTAAACGTATAGTTCAATCGTATTAAATACATTTATAATGTTGTGTGACCATGCATCTCCATAGCTCTTTTCATCTTGTAAAACTGAAACTACTCATTTAAACAATGACTCCCATTTCCTCCTTCCCGCAGGCCCTGGCAACCACCGTTATGCTTTCTGTTTCCGTATGATTTTTGAGATACTCTAAGTGTTTACATAAGTGGCATCTCACAGTATTTGTTTTTCTGTGTTTGACTTATATCACTCAGCATAATGTAATGTCATCAAGGTTCATCTATGTCACAGCAGGTATCAGAATCTCCTTCCTTTTTAAGGCTGAATAATATTCCATTGTACGTATACACCACAGTATGCTTATCCATTCATCTGTCGATGGACACTTGGTTTGCTTCCACTTTTTTAAAAATAAATAAACAAATTTATTTATTTATTTTTTTAGCTGCGTTGGGTCTTCGTTGCTGCATGCAGGCTTTCTCTAGTTGCAGCGAGCGGGGGCTCCTCGTCATTGCAGTGTGCAGGCTTCTCATTGCGGTGGTTTCTCTTGTTGCAGAGCACGGGCTCTAGGGCGCGCGGGCTTCAGTAGTTGTCGCATGCGGTCTCAGGAGTTGTGACGCATGGGCTTAGTTGCTCCGCAGCATGTGGGATCTTCCCAGAACAGGGCTTGAACCTGTGCCTGCTGAATTGGCAGGCGGATTCTTAACCAGTGCGCCACCAGGGAAGTCCTGCTTCCACGTTTTAACTGTTGTGAATAGTGCTGTTATGAACATGGATGTGCAAATACCTCTTTGGGACCCTGCTTTCAGTTCTTCTAGGTATATACCCAGAACTAGAGTGGCTGGATCATATGGTAATTCTACTTCTCATTTTTTGAGGAACTGCTGTAGTGTTTTCCACAGTGGCTGTACCCGTTTACATTCCCATCAAAAGTGTACAAGAGTTCCAAGTTCTCCACATCCTCACCAATATTTGTTACTTTCTGGTTTTTTTTTTGATAGTAGTCATCCTAATGGGTGTGAGGTGTATCTAATTGTAGTTTTGATTTGCATTTCTCAAATGACTAGTGATAGTGGATATCTTTTCAAGTATATGTTCTTTGGAGAAATGTCTGTTCAAGTCCTTTGGCAAATTTTGAATCAGGTTGTATGTTTTTTTGACTGAGTTTTACAAGTTCTTTATATATTTCTGGGTATATTAATCCCTTATTAGGTGTATGATTGGCAAATATTTTTTCCCATTTTGTGGGTTGCATTTTTACTCTGTGGATAGTGTCTTTTTTTTTTGGCTGTGTTGGGTCTGTGTTGATGGGCGCGGGCCTTCTCTAGTTGCGGCGAGTGGGGGCTATGCTTCGTTGCAGTGCGCGGGCTTCTCACTGTGGTGGCTTCTCTTGTTGTGGAGCACGGGCTCTAGGTACACGGGCTTCAGTAGTTGTAGCATGTGGGCTCAGTAGTTGTGGCTCACGGGCTCTAGAGCAGAGGCTCAGTAGTTGTGGTCCATGGGCTTAGTTGCTCCGCGGCATGTGGGATCTTCCCGGACCAGGGCTTGAACCCGTGTCCCCTGCATTGGCACGCGGATTCTCAACCGCTGCGCCACCAGGAAAGCCCCTCTTCTCTTATGTTTAATTGATTTTTTAAAATGGTGAAATGTTTAAATTCCTTTCTCACTTCTCTTTGTGTATATTCTTTTGCTATTTTCACATTTAGCATCCTAACATAAAGCACTCTGACTTGAATTTATACCAGCTTAAGTTTAATAACACATAAAACTGTTCCTTTGTAGCTCCATCCCCACTCCTTTTGGTTTTTGATGTAACAAAAAGCCATCTTTATACTTATGTGCCTTTAAACATAAACTAATAATTCCTTTAAATGCATTAATCTTTTAAATTATGTAGAAAACAACACGTGGAGTTAGAAACTAAAGTTACAGTAATACTTTTAGACCAATAACTTAGGAATATGTATATTAGTCTTTTAGTTCATGATGAAAACAAAAAGCGCAGTTATGAACCATTGTTACAATAACGTTAGCTTTTATAACTGCCCATGTATTTACCTTTATTAAGGTCTTTATTTCTCCATACAGCTTTGAGTTACTGTCTAGGGTTCTTTCATTTCCCCTGCCGGACTCTCTTGAACGTTTTTTACAGGGCAGGTTTTAGTGCTAACAAGATCCCTCAACTTCTGTTTATCTGGGAATGTCTTAATTTCTAACCTACTGTTGATGGAGCTTTGCTGTATTTAGGATTCTTAGTTGACAGTTCTTTTTCTTTTAGCACTTTGACTATATTGACCTACTGTCCTCTGGCCTCCAAAGTTTCTGGTGGAGAAATCTGTTGATAAGCTTATCGAGGATCCTTTGTATGTGACAAGTCACTTCTCTCTTGCTGTTTTCAAGATTTTCTCATTGTCTTTGGCTTTGTGTAAGTTTGATTATTATGTGTCTTTGGTGTGGGTCTATTTGAGTTCATCTTACTTGGAGTTTGTCGAGTTTCCTGGGTATTTATGTTCATATCTTTCATCAAGTTTGGAAAGTTTTCATTCATTATGTCCTCATATATTCTCTTTGCTTCCTTCTCTCTCTCTTCTTTTGGGACTCCCATTATGTGTATGTTGGTTTGTTCAGTGGTGTCCCACAGTTACCTGAGGCTCCACTTAACTTTTCTCGATCTTGTTTTTTCTTTTCCCCAGACTTGATAATTTCCATTGTTCTGTCTTCACATCCACTGAATCTTTCTTCTGCCTTCTCATATCTACCTTTGAATCCCTTTAGTGAGTTTTTAATTTCAGTTATACTTTTTAACTGCAGAATTTCATTTCTTTTTCTTTATTGATATTTCTATTTTGTTCATGCTTTTTTTTCACTTCACATTTTCCTTAGTTCTGTGAGCATCTTTAAGAAGGCTGTGTTAAAATCTTTGTCTAGTAGATCCATCATCAGGTCTTTTTCAGGGATGGTTTCTGTTGACTCACTTATTTCCTATGCCTAGGCCATACTTCCTTGTTCGTGATTTTTGTTGTTGTTGTCGAACACTGAATATTTTTAATCTATTAATGTGGTAAATCTAGAAATCAGACTCTCCCTCTTTCTCAGTATTTACTTTTTTGTTGTTGTTACTGTGTTTTTTTTTTTTTTTTTGGTTGATGTTTTTGTGCTAAGGATCAGCTTGAGATGTAAACTTAAGTTCTCAGATCCTTTCTGAGCCTGTGCCTTTACCCAGGCACACGCATTCACTTTAGAATTTCCTCTGTATATGCAGTTGATTTTGAATGTCCTAGTTTTAAATTTTTCCCCAAAGGGAAAAAGAGAAAAATGCAGTGGTGGGGAAAAAGGGGCACCAGTCCTTTCAATCCCCTGGAAGTCACTTCAGCCAGAAGGGCAGGGGCTGGAACAGTTGGGGGCAGGTGCAACAGCCGTGGCCTCCTGCCTCTCTGCCTGCTCCTCTGTGATCAGAAGCATCATTCAGAGCTGATTCCCAGTTTTTGGAGGACAGGGTCCTTTTTGCCCACCCTAGGTCCTGCAAGATGCTCCAGGGACACATGTACAGCTGCCTCCTGGGTCCTGGGGTGGGGAATGGGTAGCTGTTCCTGTGCTAAGAGCTGAGAGCAGTTTAACCCTCCAAATCTTCCCCTGGAATTTGCAAGCCTTCAGCAGACTGCAGACTTCCAGAATAGTTACATCAGGTGCATTCTGCCAGTGCAGTAGTTGCCCAGGCGGGAGAGGGGTTCCCGGTGCTGCCGGCTCTGCCATCCTTCTAGGAGCCTCTCCAACAGTTGCCTTTTAGGCAATGAGCTTTAAGCCTTGAGTCTGTCTTTCATAGGATTTTTAAAAACTTGAAATCTTAAGAGTCTAGAGGGACAAAGGGTTCATCATGGAATCTTATCCTTAATTGTTCAGACAGTCTCTGAAATTGGCTCATAAATAACAAACGCGACAACATGTAATTCACTTATTTTACTGTATGCGTGTTCTTTTTTACCTGTAGGGTAAGGAAAAACTACTGGAAGATTGTCAGCTGCGGAAAGTTGATCTCATAGATCAGGTGAAACAACTTCAAGAAAAACTGAACCATCTGGTACATTGCATGAGCTTCCAAAACGTCAGGACAGAGGACTTTAGATTTCAACAGGCATTGGAATCTCCACATGTTTTAGAAAATAATGCGAGTGATAGTTCCAGTAACAGTGAAGAAACTGACAGATCATCTCCTGTTGATGCATTTAATGTCACATGGGATCTAGTTGACATTATTGGAAATCAAGATTCGTTGATACGAAACGAGGTGCCAGATACTTCCACAGGAGAGCAGGCTGCTTTGCAAGACAGGTCACTCTGCTCACAGGGGAGCTTGTACGGGTGTTCCCGTGACCTCTCCCACACCCAGGGGACCAAGCCCTTGAAGAAAGTGCTCAGGACGATGGACCTGTCCTCCTGGAGCTCCCCTGAGGTCGTCAGGAAGGACTCAATCTCTGAGTGCCCCCCTAGCCTGCCCCTCACACCCTGCTTGGATGCCCTGAGCCAGTGCAGTCTGGACACCTCCCTGTGGGACAGGACGAGCACCCAGCTGCTCCAGGCTGACCAGTTGGGGCTGCTTTGTTACCCGGGCGAGTCAGCGGCAGGAACGGCCCCTAAGTGGGCGGGGTCTCCATTAGCTGCAGACGGGGCCCCCTCCACCAACGACCATGCTCAGCGGGTGCCTGTGGTAAGTGGTCTCCCTGGGTGCTGTCCTGGTTTGGGTCCATGGGATGCCCAAGGCCCCAGTGTGTTCCCACTGGGTTGTGTCTACGTGGATGGCTGGGTCACAGCTGCAGTCGTTGTTGGCTCACCTCCTGTTGTGGCCTGTTGGCCAGGCCTGCGTGAGCAGCCCCCTGGTCAACAAGTGTAGGGACAGTCAGCGTTCTGCAGGATGGACCCAAGTCTACTGTCATAGGAACATTCACAGCACTTTGGTTGTTTTTAAAAATACATGAAATGCATTACTCTTACTCAGAAATTCACCACAGGCCTAACTTTGCTAACTCACACTGGCTTTGGGAAGTATAATCATAAACCTATCTTCATGTGTGGTCTGCATATGGGTTCTTTGTCTGGAAGATGTTTTTTAGTTTTATTTTCAGTTCTATATCATGTTTAACAGGTTCTACATATAATGTTATTAATTTCAAGAACACTTCAATATATTATTTTTGGGTTAGGTTATACTTTATCTAACATAACTGAGATTTTGTGTATCTTAGATTAGATAAAATGAAAAATAAATTACGGGATATGTGTAATTTAAGGTATCCATATACGACCACTTCATATCCATATGCTCCCATTTCATATCCATATGCTAATACATCATGCAGAATTTTGAAAATCTGAAATATTTGCCAGGGACTTTGTAAACTATTCCTAGAGAACTGGGTGAACTTGATTAAATTATTATGAGCGTATGGCCTCGTGTCCACAAGCTGTGAACACTTTGAGTTCTGTGTGGGAAGATGATAAATTCAGGACTTAGCAAGTTTTCCATCTGGCAAGTTCAGTTCCATGATATAACACGTTATCATTTTATGACCATTTAAACATCTACCTGTTTGAACAGGAGAAAGATGTTGAAGATTTTATCATAACGTCTCTTGATTCTCAAGAAAAGTCAAGATCACCTCCTCTTGGGTTAGAAGGAAAAAGCGATGGAAAAAGTGAGTCAGTCACAAACTTTATTTTTACAGCTTCAGAGTATAGAATGGTGCAGAGTCCCTGTGCCCCCCTCGCACGTCCCGTGTTAACTTGCCATGTTGCGTGTGCACGCTCTCTCTCTCTCTCTCTCTCTCTCTCTCTCTGTGTCTCTGTCTCCCTCTGGGTTTGTGCTCTGTTACTTGAGGACCTGATGTCGTTTGACTCCTGAGAAGGTCCCTGTGTATTTCATGGTGTCCAGTCCACGCCAGGACATCCGCCCTGACCCAGGGCAGCATCGCGTCCGCATACTTCACTGAGATTTTGTCCCGTTAGTGCTCTCTACAGAAACAAGCAGTGGCTGCCACCATGCATCCAGATGTCCTTTGCGGGCTGGAGACTGCTGAGAGCAGGCCAGGTGCCTGGCGCAGTGCTCGGGCCTGGACCCCATGAAGGCTGGCTCTATGTTCGCGGCAGGTTTGTCGGCATGTGTGCATCTCGTGGGACTCCGTGAGCGCCCTGGCGGTGCCGTGCTCTTCATGTGGGTCAGTTTAGACTCTGCAGTTGTGTTGCCAGGTTTCATCCTGTTCCTTCTGAATGGCCGATGTCCTGGGTAGGTTTTCGAGACCCTGGGACGTTCTTTCCTCAAGCTCGGACCCACTTGGCCTCCATTGATGGTTCTTGGTGGTCTTGCCTGGATCCTTCTCACTGTGATGGCTGCCACACCATGACTTTCTAACCTTATACCTTCTTTTATAATTGTTAGATTTTTACAAGTCAGTCACCTCAAGGTGTTTTGACTTTTGAAAAAAGTCACCATTGGCTCATTGGGTGCTTTTGAGGACAAGGCAGCAGTGAAGTCCAGTTCACTGGCCATGTTGGCATTTGCGGAATGGGGCCAACAGCTTTTCAGCTGGTGCTCTCACTTCTTCCCAGCAGTAGCCGCGTGGTGTAACAATTTGAGCAGTTCTGTGAGGTGTGTCCCAGGAGCAGCCTCTCGTCCAGTCTCCCTGCCTGGAGTCGCCGTCTCCTGAGGATGTCATGTTCAACTTCCAGAAATTTGCTCTAGTATTTATTTATGCAGCACTCCCCACACACCTCCCTTCCCGTACCCCTAAAACGGCCCCACCTGCACTTTCTGCCCATCACTGCCGAGTGTCTGCACTTCGAGGATGCGTGTTTGAGTGCAGGTATGAGCTGCCCGTGACGGCCTTCCCTGCGTCTTGGACGTGGTCCTTGCTTTCCGGGTTGGACCCCCTACAAGTTTCTGGAGGCAAAGCGTGTGCCGGGTACTTTGTGTGTGAACATTGACATCTTCCTGATGTCGGCATCTTGGACTTGGGCTTGATCCTGAGTGGGGAGTCGGGTTCCTTCAGAGCGTGGAGCCCGCCGTCCTGGACCCGGGTGTCATGAGAGCAGCACATGGTCCCCTGGAGCACATCCTCCCACCCCGAGAACTCTGCTTCGTCCTTTGGTCATTTCCCCCACGGTTTTGTCTCGTCTGTCTTGTTAATTCTTATTGATCACATATTGGACCTCTTGTACTAATTTTCTCATTTTCCATGTTTGTATTCTTGTTCTCATTTCTAAGGGGTTTTTCAGAGCTTTACTTCTTAAGCTTTGTATTGACTCTTTTTATTTTTGCTATTTTAGTTTCTGACTAGTCCTCTTTCCTAACCCTAACCCTTGTTTCCCGAACGATACTCCCCTTCTTATTTCTCTGGGGATGCTCTAATTTTTCTGATGTTTTCTTCTGTTTGCTGCCTTTACTCTGTTTCTTCCACACTTTCTCTGAGTCTCTGTTTCTCTCTGTCTTTTGTGTTTGAATGTTCCCTGGCACGTTTGAGAAGGTAGACTTCTGAGAGGGCAGTCGTGAACGGCTCACTGGATGGCAGCTCTGTGCTCAGAGGGGCCTTGCCAGTGGCTCCACGAGATCCACCTGCCCTCCCTGAGCTGTGTGCTGGTGGGGATGGTGGGCTCTGCTTTCCCACCGTGTGCCTCCTTCCGTTTTCCAGAGTGTGTGCTTCCAAGCCTTCCTGGACTGGCCACAGTTCAAGGCTCAGGAACAGCTCAGGGAGCTGCATGCTTCCGAGAGGTTAGGAGTTCTATTTTGAGGCCCCTCCCATCAGACAGAGGCTCCTGGAGTCTCGAATTTGAGACTCTGTTGAGGGCTCCGCAGCCAGGCTGCCCAGTCCAGGCTTTTCTGCACCCACCCCCAGATCAGGCACCCCCGCCCCACGGCCAGGTGCTTTGGGCCTGTCCTCCCACTCAGCCCCCTCCTCGTGTCCCACTGCCCCTCTCGTCCGTCCTCCGAGGCGCTCGGCACAGTTGCCGATTTGCCCCGTCTGTGGGGGGTGAGGAAACACATATCGCGTCTGTGAAAATGAGCTGAGCTGCCAGGAGGGTTTATGTTCAAATCACGGACATTAACATGCTAAATGTGCAAAATGTACGTTTTCTTACTTAACGTGTGTAGCTCTCATCTTACGTTTTTATGAAACATTTTTACTGTCTGGGGGTGTCCATCGATGTTTCCTTTGGTGAGAGGGCCTGGCCGTGGCTCTCCCGGTGCTTCGGGGCCGTCCCCGAGGATCGCCACCAGAGTCGCGGGTCTAGGCCCTGACTCTGCGGTGTGTTTCTAGGTGATGGCGCGGGGTTTGGAAAGACACTAAGCCAAGGCTCGGGAAGACCGGGAGCACCCACTGCTGGTCCCGCAGCGCCTCTCACCCCCCGGGGGTTCCGACGGCCGCTGGGCGCCAGGAAGGAGAAGGAAGTCCATCCGAAGCAAGTGAAGGTACTAGCTGGTGGGGAGCAGGGGAGGGGGCTCGAGGGGCCTCCCCTCTGACCCATCAGCAGCTGCGCTGGCCTCAGCCCTGCTACGACTTTGTGCCTTGTGCAGCGGCTCCAAGGGGGGAGATGCGCCGCTGTGGCAGGACCACAGGGACAGTGTCCCAGGTGGGGCCTGGCCACGCTTGGGGGCCACGGGCGCTGTGGCCGGGGGCAGCTCCTCCCGCAGCGCCTGTCACAGCACAGCGCCCAGAGGGCCTGCACGCGTGGCGCTCTCCCGAGTCGCAAGGCGAAACTGGATTGGTCTTCCTGAGTGTCGTTCAGGTGCCAGACCTCGTGACCCTGTTTTGGGAAGCAGTTGTGGTTTTTGCTTGTTTGGCTTTGGAAGCTTTCCCAGGACGCTTTGAGGGTTCTCTAATTCAGATAGTAAGTGTTCCCAAAGGAAACGATTTTGATGTTAAGTAAAATCTTCTCTGAAATTGTATTTGAAATGAAACTGGTTTTATTCCTTTAAGAATTGAAATTGGAGCCGTGTCTTCTAGCTGTTTTCTCTTTTTGTGCGTTCCTCAATTTTTTATATGACATAAATACTAGAATTCCTAATTTTTAAGGAAAAAGTTTGGTTGTTAATGACAATGTTTCATGCTTAGGCTTTGAGGTTTAATACTTGATCCTTAGTTATTAAAAAAGAAAAGAAAGAAAGGGACCTAGCAGAGGCCCTGGAGCCTTTTCCGGAAGTGCTGAGGCAGCAGGAGAGAAAGTCAGGAGCGGCCACCCCGCAGCAGCCTGTTGGGTCAGTCAGCCGGCTTGTGTGTCCCTGCCGGCCCCTCTGCTTCACCATCCTCAGTGGGGCGCGGGGGCCGCTCGCCGCGGGGCCGAGTCTCAGGAGCCTCGTGCGGTCGCGGCTCTGGCCGCCCTGAGGCCGGCGACGCTGGTGAAGGTCCGTCACGCCGGGAAGCGCGTGTCAGCTGGGCAGACGGACCCCACGGGCCGGCTGGTTCACGTGCGGCTGTGAGACCGCAGGCCGAGGCCCCCTGTGACTCCGCGGTCCTCAGGGCAGGAGGCTCCGGGATCTCACGGCCTGACCGTGCCCGTGGCCCGGGGGCCGCTCCACGTCCGTCCTCCTGGCTGCCGTGCGCCCGGTTGGCGAGGGCGGAGGACCTCGCTCGTCACAGCTGTTCTTTTCCAGAGGTGTTTTTCAGAACACCTTTTATTGTCCTTATATGACCCAGGAGAAGGTGTTTACGGCCTGCGGCCCGGTCCACTATACAGCCTCCCCGCCTTCCCACCCCTCCTTCCCCAGGGCTGTGATTTGTGTCCGTTCTGTATCACATACATTGTTTTTAAAGTGAAATTGTTGTAGAGTGTTAAAGATGGCCGCTTGTAAAGTAAACACAGTACACAGTTTGGTGTCTAGCGCTTTTATGTTACTGTTTCACATTTTTGGTCACGTCATTAGAATTAGAGGAAGACCTGTTTCTAGTTAAGTAACTAGTCATTCTTTGTCATAGGCCTCTTCGTTGCTATTTTTCTGTTTCCCTAACGTGCCCCTTGTGGGAACCTGTGTTGACACGCAGTGTGAGGACGGTCACAGTCACTTGTGCTCTGCATTGGCCGTAGCACCAGCCATGCAGAAGGGTGGCCCTGGGTGGGGTGCACCTTCCTCTCTCAGCCTCCATGGGCAGCACAGAAGGCTGGCGTGCACGTCCCAGGTCCCATGTCCCATCACTCTGTAACTACCACTCCAAATCCTGGTGGGGTGGAAGACCCCTTCCTGTGTTCACATATTCTGGGCACCCCCGGGGGCGTGAGAGGGCTGCAGTGGCCAGTAGCTGGCCTGGTACCATCCGCAGGTGCCTTTCCCCTGAGGTGTCCCTGTGCAGTTCTCGGGTCTCCCTCCTCGTGGGGCGCTGTGGTCCCGGGAGGGCCGGGGAGGTGCCTGGCATCTTGCTGACTTGGCTGTAGATTTCCCTGAGCTGAGCATCTTCTGTGAGGGTGCAGGCGGGATGGCTGGATTGTGGGGCCTTTGCTGGAGCAGCTCACACAGAAGTTCACTCGCTCAAAGCTGGTTTACTTGTCTGTGACAGCTACGGGGAGGAAGGTTTGAGAACCTCACGGTCAGAGCAGCAACTCTAGTCTCTGGTGCAAAGGCCGTGGGGGCGGCCTGGTGAGCCCTGGCGGGTGACAGCGGGGCAGTGACGGTGAGAGGTTTCAAGCTGCTTCTCCTCCTCTCTGAAATGTTTGTCCGTTTCAGGCTTTGCTGCAGATGGTGTGTGACGAGAGCCACCACATCCTGGCCCTGTCCGAATACCGTGGACCCCCGAGCATCCTGAGCAGGGGCGAGCCCAGCGCCCCCCTCGGGTGCCTCACGATGGGGGGCCAGGGCCTGCTGGAGGCAGCACCGGCTCCCAGGGAGCATCCCACCCCAGGACCCCCAAAGGGGGAGAAGGTACAGGCCTTCTGGATACAGACGAGAAGCAGTGGGCATGGACCTGGTTGAGGGATTTTCTTGGCCCCAGAAGTGGGAGTAGAGGAGCAAGAGGCGGGTCAGCAGCAGGCAGGGAGGCCATGCCTGGTCAGCCACCCTCCCACTCGCGTTCCCTGGGCTCCAGCCTCCAGGAGAGGCTGCGGGGAAGGGGCCGGCTGGAGCCCTGCAGGGAGGCTCTGGATGGAGAGATGGGTATGGGGGCCGGGCCGAGGGGCAACCTGGAGGTGAGGGCCCGATGCTGAACCGTGTGCAAGGAAGCCAGCCGGCCATGGAGTGTGGACGGAGCAGTGGGCAGACCCCCAACTTTAAGGGAAGGGGGCAGGTGGGCCCAAGCAGGTGGCCAGGAGACAGCCAGCCCATGTGTGGCCCGTATAGACACTGCCCCCCGCGTGGACACTAACCCTAACCCGTATAGACACCCCCCACCCCCTGCGTGGGCACTAACCCTAACCCGTATAGACACCGCTCCCTGTGTGGACACTAACCCTAACCCGGCACACACACATGCACACGCCCCCGCCCCTCACACGCCCATGCACACACACACATGCACACACACATGCCCCCCACCCCTGCACACACGCACACACATGCCCCACACATGCACACGCGCAGGCACACGCACACACACTGTCTCCGCCACTCAGGGCCTGGCCTCCCCTGGACCCGGGGCTCATGTGCAGCGGCCGGAAGAGAGGTTTGCTTGCTGACATTCACTCTGTCTTACCTCCCCGTCATGTTGGGGGGGGTTCTCTGCCCAGAGCTGGCTCCTCGTGCCCCTAGGCGGTCATGGGCGTCTGTGTGTCCCCATAAGTCGGGGTGGGTCTGTTTGAACCTGCAGGATGTGTTTATAGGGACACGGGCTCTTTGTTTCGATATTTTAGGAATCTTCCAATGTGGGCCTCGACTGGAGAGGGGAATTTCTGCAGATCGTGCAAGAGGCCTTTGAAAAGGAGCGGGAGATACTGAGAGTCGAGCTGTGGCCCCGGCCCTGTGGCTTAGGCCCTGGGGGCTGCGGCTCCCTGTTGGAGAGGCTGGAGAAGATGGTCCAGGAGCAGGTGAGCTCATGCCTTGGCTTCCCCCCGGAGCCCACCCTGACACAGAGGGTGACGGAACGTGTTTCGCCCGACCTTAGAGCAAGGCAGTGACTGAGCAGCAAATCCTGCTGCAGTCCACAGATAACACTGTGTTTTTATGCGTGAATTCCGTGAAGTGGAAAACTCTGTGCACTTATCTTCCTTCAGGATCTCACTCTGTTCTGGAAGTAACTGGCCTTTCCTTGAAAGCAAAGGAGGCTTTCTAGGCGGCCCAGCTCCAGGCTGTGAGCACTGAGCCCGGGCTTGGAGGGTCGACACCGCGAGGGCTGTGGGAGCCTGCTTCCCGCCAGTTCCCTCGTAAGAGAGGGCAGGGTGCATGGCGAGCGTCCACTGGGCCCAGCAAGCGAGACCAAGGTGCTGGGGGCAGAGCTGCGTGCAATCTGAGGGTTCCAGGGCCACTGTGCCCACGTTCATGCCGCACGGTTGTCCCCTGCGTCCTCCTGTGGCAGCGACGCCGGGAGCTGCTCTTGCCTGGCACACCAGCCCTCAGGACCCCCTTCTTCTGACGCGTCTTATGTTCCCCTGCCCTGATCCCCTGCCACCCCATCTGCAGGGGGACCTGCAGGAGAGGTCCTTGGAGCACCTTCGCCTGTCGGACAGGAGCAGCCTGATGTCCGAGATCCAGGCTTTGCGCGCCCAGCTGCGGATGACGCACCTGCAGAACCAGGAGAAGCTGCAGCAGCTGTGCGTGGCACTGACCAGTGCGGAGGCCCGCGGGAGCCGCCAGGAGCACCAGCTGCGGAGGCAGGGTGGGTGTGGTCTCTCGGCTGCGTCCCCGAAACGTTGATCCTGACACTCACCTGTCAGGAGGTGGCAGGCAGGCCAGTGAGCCCCTCGCTGACTCCCCAGGCCATCGAGTGCGGAATGTGTGCCAGTCAGGGTGGAGGCCTTGCCTAGCATCCCGGTGAGCAGCTGGTGGGGGCCGCGTTGGCGCCAGCATGCTGGGCGCCGCAGGCCCACGTCCGTGAGGGTCACTGGGGCTCGCAAGAGGCTGAAGCGGCCTGTGGCAGGTTTCTGAGTTTGATTTAAACTCCGGGATTTTTACGCAGACACTCATGTCACCTTCAGGGAGAGAACACTTTATCTTATCTTTTCTTCCCCATCTCCTCTCCTCCTGTTCTTGCCACTTGCCCTGGGGATGCTCTGAGTGCTGGGTGAGGCCTGGGCTCTGTCCCGTGGGGCCGCCTGCCTTCGAGCCCCAGCCTCGGCATGCTGCCTCACGCTGGGCACTTCCGGGCCAGACTCGCTCGCATTTTGCATCTGTGTTCACGAGGGTCCTGGTCCGCGGTTTTCTTTCTTCTGGTTTCGGTTCCTGGAGGAGTGGGTGTGTGTGCTCCTAGTTCTGGGCGGGTTCTCTGCGAAGCTGCCCGGGCTGGGTGGGCTTCATGGAGGTCTGTCTCGGCCCAGCTCCAGCCTTGCCCTTGGGAGACTCCGGGCCTGAACATCGCAGGGGTCGAGAGGGCGTGTGCCCCCCCAACCCCGGAACCCCGTTGCATCGCATGACCTGCACGGCTGGGTGGTCCTGCCCGCTCTCTGCCCGTGTGTCTCTCTCTGGCTGCTCACTGGCCACGAGGGCGAGGCTGGCGGGGTGTGAGCAGAAGGCATGTGTCCCGAGTATCTGGGTTCCATCAGAAACAGTGGCTTCTGGGTCATAGAAGCTTCCTGTCCCCCCAGAGTGAACACATTCCCTTCCTTTGCTGGTTTGTTACTGATTTGTTAAAATCATATGTGTGGCTCACTTTGGACTCGTGAATAATGCTATTTTAATTCATTTAATCTTTTCCTTAGTTGAGTTATTGGTGTATAAGCTTGAGCAGGAAAAATGTATAGTAAGCGACCTGCAGAAAACCCTGAACGAAGAGCAAGAGAAAGCAAATAACGTCCGGAAGCTGCTGGTGGTGGAACAGAACACAGTCAGAGATCTGAAATCTGAGCTCTGCGAGTGTAGACAGGACAAGGAGCGGCTGCTAAAGTCCCTCGACGAGGCGCAGAAGGAGGTCCTTCAGCTGAGGTGCGGCCCCACTGGCAAGGCTCCAACTTCTAGCCCCGTCCTGCCCTCAGGCTTCCGGCTGAACAATGCTGGAAGTCACGTGGCCCCTGCCACGTTCTTGGCCTTGAAGTGAAAGATGCCGTCCGAAGCCGCGGTTTGCCAGGCTGTCGTGATGGGTGTTGGGGAGGAGCCTCTGCTCCTGCAGGCTCGTGGGGGGCCACGCACACTGCAGGGCCCGCCCTCCCTGCCCTCCCTGCCCTGGGAGCCTGGGTGCTGGCCGGCGTCCCCTTGAGAGCCTGTGGCCCACACAGGTCAGCGCTGGACAGTAAGGAGGATGACCTGCAGGCCGCGCTGCAGCAGCTGGAGGCCGAGCGCACCAAGGAGCGGGCCCTGCAGAGCCGGCTGGAGGAGGAGCGGCTGCAGTGCCTGCAGAAGGAGGGCCAGAGCACCAGGACCCTGGAGGTGACGTGCGCGGCCGCGACTGTGCCCAGGGGCCAGGGCTACACCTTCAGGGCTCAGAGGGTCCCTGCACGTGCGGCCCCCGCCTCCGGGCATTCGCTTCCGTGAGGGCAGTGCAGCCTCAGAGCCGCATGGGGGCCCCGCCTGTGCACAGGGGAGGCCTCGGGCCGGTGTCCTGTGCGGCAGCCGTGCGGCCACGCTGAGGCCACCCGTAGGCCTGGCTGAGCCGAGCACCGTGAGGGGGTCGAGGGCCCGCCCTTCAGCAGCACCGGAGCCCCTGATTCAGGGAGGGAGGTGAACCTGGGACGTTGCACTGTGCTCAGAGCAGCGCCTCATCCCCGAGGAAGGCCGGCGGAGCCACGAGAAGAGGGGTTATTTATTGCTCGCCCTCCTTCTACCCAAAGTATAACGTCAGAAGCTCTAGCTGCAGGAGCTGTTTAGATGCCCTTGCCTCGTCTCACTTTTCCCCGATGCAGGAGTTAAGGGCGTCTTTGGAGAAGCAGTGCGCTCAGAGTAACCAGCTGTGCGTGGCGCTAAAACACGAGCAGACGGCCAAGGACAACCTCCGGAAGGAGCTGCAGATCGAGGCCTCGCGCTGCGAGGCGCTGCTGGCGCAGGAGCGTGGCCGCCTCTCGGAGCTGCAGCGGAGCCTGGAGGCCGAGCAGGGCCGCTCCCGCGAGCTGTCCGAGGCCCTGCAGCACGAGCGCCTGCTCACGGAGCGGCTGAGCCGGCGGCCGCAGGACAAGCAGGCGCAGCCGGCTCTGCTGCAGAAGCTCAGGGGCTGCGAGGCCCGCGTGCTGGAGCTGGAGGTGGCGCTGGAGGCCGCGCGGCAGCGAGCCCTGGAGGCTGAGGCCCACGTGCACCGCCAGGACGTGGAGAGGGAGCAGGAGGTGAGTGCGGCGCCGAGGCCTCCCGTGGAGACTGCCGAGAGCGTGGGGGAGTTTAGAGCCGCCAGGACGGCAGTGCAGCCGAGGCCGAGCCGAGCGGACACGGAGAAGTGGAGCAGGTGGCAGACAGACAGGGAGACGCTGGTGAGCCTGCCACGGCCGGAGGGCCTGTCCTGGCTCCGGGCTGCCCCTTGGTTTGGTCAGCGCGGCGGCTGGAAGTCGGGAAGCGCGCGTCCTCCGACCTTGTTCTTTCCCAAGGTGGTTTTGGATCCTCGGGGCCCCTTGCGGTTCCGTGTGCGTCTGAGGATCGGCTTTTCCGCTTGTGCGTGAAGGCCCTTGGGATCTTGGTAGGAATCACACTGAGTCTGTAGATCGCTTTGGGGCGTGTTGTCTCCTTAACAATGCTAGGTCTTCCCATCCATGAAATCGGAAGGGCTCTCTGTCTGTTTAGCTCCTTAGTTTCTTTCAATAATGTTTTGTCACTTTCAGGTGATAAGCTTTGCGTTTCTTTTGTTAAATTTATTCCTAAATATTATTTTTTTGATGCTGTTGTAAATGGGATTATTTTTGACTTCTGTATTCAGGTTGTTGCGAATGTGTAGCAATGTGGGTGATTTTCACACCTTGATCTTACGTCCTGTAACCTTGCTGAACTGATTTATTATTAGTTCCAATATTTTTAATGGATTCTTTGGGATTTTCCATATAGAAGATCATGTTTTCTGCAAATAGACATAGTTTTACTTGTTCCTGTCCAACCTGGACGCCTTTGTCTCTTCTCCTTGCCTGACTGCCCTGGCCAGAACCCACAGCGTGTGGTGCAGGCGTCCAGCCTGGTTCTTGATCTTGGGGGAGCAGTCAGTCTTTTACTGCTGAGTATGATGGTAGTCGTGCCATTTTTGTAGATGCTCCTTACTGGAGGAAATTCCCTTCTATTTTTAGTTTATTCGATCTTTTTTATTTTTAATCATGAGAGAGTATGGATTTTCTTTTTCTGTGCCTTTTCAGATTTCTGGGTTCTGTCCTTCTCTTGATGTGATATAGGACATTGGTTCTGTCCTTCTCTTGATGTGATATAGGACATTGGTCTTGTCCTTCTCTGGATGTGATATAGGACATTGGTTCTGTCCTTCTCTTGATGTGATATAGGACATTGGTTCTGTCCTTCTCTTGATGTGATATAGGACATTGGTCTTGTCCTTCTCTTGATGTGATATAGGACATTGGTCTTGTCCTTCTCTTGATGTGATATAGGACATTGGTTCTGTCCTTCTCTTGATGTGATATAGGACATTGGTTTTGTCCTTCTCTTGATATGATATAGGACATTGGTTCTGTCCTTCTCTTGATGTGATATAGGACATTGGTTTTCATATATCCAGTCATCCTAGCACTCTTGGGATGCATCCCACTTGAATTGGGTGTATAATTCTTTTTTAAATAGTGTTGGATTCAGTTTGCTAGTATTTTGTTAAGGATTTTGCATTTATATTTATGAGAGATATGTTCTGTAGTTTTCTTTTCTTGTCGTGCTTTTGTTTTTGATATCAGGAAGAACTTGGCCTTGCAGGATGGGCTGGGAAGTGTTCCCTCCTTTATTTTTTGGATGGGTCTTAATTTTAGATACATTATACATTGACCAAAAGCATTTGTTTCTGAGGAAATTATATCCTGTGTTTTCTCATGGATTGACCTTTATTTTGCTCTCTTTAAAAATATTTTTTAGAACTTCAAAAATATTACCTTTATTATTTCTTTTTGGGGGTTTTGGGAAATTATAAAAAGCCCTTAAAATGCACAAGGAAAACCAATGGCCTGGTCTTTTGAATGGTTAGGCTGCCATGAAACGGTCCAGGAATAAGTATCAGTGAGACACCATGCACGTGCTGCTGAGTTCACAAGGAAAACCAATGGCCTGGTCTTTTGAATGGTTAGGCTGCCATGAAATGGTCCAGGAATACATATCAGTGAGATAGATACCATATTCACGTGCTGCTGAGTTCACCACTTTGAGTTGCACAGCTCAGTGGTTTTCAGCATATTCAGGGGTTGTGCAGCCTGATGTCACTGCAGTCAATTTTAGAACATGTTCATCACCCACAAGGGACCCCTGGGCCTGTTAGTGGGGACCCAGCCCCTGGCACCCACTGGTCTACTTTCCATCTCTGGATTTGCCTCTTCTGGTCGTTCTGTGTCAGTGGAATCACACGGTATGTGGCCTTCTTCTGTGTCTGGTTCCTGCCATGGGGTTTTCAAGGCTCACGCGTGTTGTGTGTGTAACGATTCGTGGTTTTGGTGGGGTTAAACAGCCTGGAATGCAGTCGTGTTTCATCACTAGAGATCGTGGAAGTGGAGGAATCGTTTGGGGCTGTGGCAGAGGCCGGGGGTTTCCTGACGGAGGCGGCTAGAGTCACGGCCCTGGGTGGGCCTTGGTCACTCGGGACCCCCAGAGCGTGTTCTAGGTTTTTTGTGCGTGTGAGGGGAGAGAGGTTTGTTGTCTTCGTGTGCTTCTCAAGGGGCTTCCCAAACCTTATCCAGAGTCTTCTGCCAAACCTTTTAATTTAATTTTGGGTTTTATTTCTTTTGTTTTTCTTTCTTTTTTTTTTTTTTTTTTTTTTGGTTTGTAAAAATGTAATTGCTTAAAAAAATATATAAACAAAGTGTTTTCCAAGTCAAATTGGTAACTGTCCCTCATGATGCACCTTGATATGTATTTTTCTTTCTTAAGTATGTTGTCCTTTTGGTGTCATTTTTACTGTAGGTAATTAACTTGATCTGGGTTATGGGGTCTTTTTCTGGCCGTAGTGGCCCAGGCCTCTGATAGTTATTTCAGGGCCAATTTCATCTTTTTTAAACAAAATAAACCAGTGGGTCTCTTGGTTTTGTTACTTTCCTCATCTGGAAAATAGATCACAAAGGATCACAGTTTCCTGAGGAGGCTCGAGCACTGAATGGGGGTGATGCTGGGAAAGGGCGGGAGACGCTGGGTGGGAAGCAGGCCTGGTCTGTGTGCCGGCCTGAGGAGTGGCTGGGCTGGGCCTGTGCCCTCTCTGCCCTGTCTGGTTCCGCCCTGCCCGGCCTGGCCGTCTTTGTTTCCCTGGACCCCCCTCCCCAGGCGTCATCCCCTGGGGTCAGCCCCCGTGCTCTCCGAGCCCCCATCGCTCCCTGAACTTCTTAGCACGTGGAGATAAATATTGTTTACAGTTTCTGTCGGTGGTCTGCTGTCTCCCTGTGGAGACTCGGGTCCTGGGTGTGGGGCAGGGAGTGGACTGGCCGGCTGGGTCCCCTGGCATCTCCGCAGGGAAGGACGGGGATCGCAAATGGGGGGCACAGGGCCTCCTGAGGCTCAGGCCCGCCTTTTCGGTGTTGAGCACCCACTCAGTGCCCCCATACGTACTGAGGTGGGGGGCCGGACTTGGGCTGTGGCTCGTCCCATCCCGGGTCCTGTCCCGGATCCCCGGAGTGGGGGGACCCTGACTCCGCATCGCACCTGGAGCCCCATGTGCCGCGAGTTGGGGGTTGGTCGGTCGGGGCCCGGGGCCGGACTGGGCGGCCCCTGTGCTGAGCTCCTGGCCCCGGTCTCCACCCCGGACCGTGTGTGAGGCTCGCTTCTGTTTTTCGCCGTTGCTGACAGCGGGAGTTAGAGCTGCAGCGCCAGCGGGACGAGCACAAGATCCTGCAGCTCCAGCGGACGGTGAGGGAGCTGCAGGCGAGGGAGGCCGCGCGCCCCCGCCCGGAGCCAGAGTCGGAGCCCGCGCGCCCCCGGGAGCCGCAGCAGGGCCTAGAGAAGGTGCGGCAGCAGCTGCTGTGTGCTGCGGGGCTTCTGACCAGCTTCATCAACCAGACAGTGGACAGGCAAGTCTCTCGGGACTGCCCCGGCCATATGCCCAGCACCTTTGATGTTGGGAAAAATTCTGAGTGGGGCGTGTCTTTGATTTCGGGTTCAGGTTTTCATGAAACGCACTCTATTTCTCATCCCACGTGTGTGGATGAACTCGTGGGCAGCATTCTCTTGAAAGATGATGACAGCATTGTGGTCTTTGCATTCTCATGTGACAGGAAATCCAGGTGTCTTTCAGATCAGGTCTCTCTGTGTCCCTTTTCCATTGCTCACCACCCAGAGGGTCTGGCCCAAGGCCAGCCCCCCTCCCACCTGAGTCCCCCAAGGCAGGGCTGGTGCCCGGTGTCTGTGCGGCGTTTGCCTCGCCTGACACCCTGGCCCGCTGCCCATGGGGCCAGGATGCGTCCGCCTGGTCGAGGACCCACGACCCTGCTGTGTGGCGGGAACCAATGTTGATGTGTCCTTTTCTGAGCACACGGAAGCTCAGACCATACAGCTCTCTTGTCTGTAATTGGGTTTAGTTAATGGAGCAGCAAAGTCTTGCTTAGGGACAGCATTTTAGTAGCTGACTCAGAGTCCCAGCAGAGAGCAGCAGGGGGAGGTGGACACACTGAGGGAGCCTCCGTGGTCTGTGGTCAGCGCTCAGTGGCTGGAGGCTTCCGGGCTTCACAGACTGCCCACTTCCAGGCCGTGCTGCCTCCCGGCTGCCACAGTCACCGCCAGGCTCCCCGGGCGCTGCGCGGAGTGCCTGCCGCCCGGGACCCACACGCACCTTCTGAGTGTCCGTGTGCTTCTCCAGGACCATCAGTGATTGGACATCGTCAAACGAGAAGGCAGTGGCGTCCTTGCTTCACACGCTGGAGACGCTCAAGTCTGAATTGGGCGCATCCAGCTCCTGCCGGGTGAGACCAGCTTTCTTGTTCACTGTGGCCGGACCTGCCTCCGGCCTCGGCCTGTCGCATGGTTGGTTCAATGCACTGTTCCTCGTGCCCATGGGGGCGCTGGTCTGTCCCGCTCCATGGCCGATGCCCCGGCCTATCTGCCGCTCACGCACTTGTGTTGAGGCTCTGGGCTGGAAATGAGCTGCCCGTCAGCGGCGTTGGGGGTGCTTCAGGAGTCCTGACTGCTGCTGTGAATTCCCGACAAACTTCCGTGGCGGTCAGGACGTCGTGAGGTCTGTCGTGGAAGCAGCACGCAGCACAGGCAGCAGGAGAGCTGACCCTGCCGGTGTCCTGCGCCCGCTGGGGCCTGGAAAGAACGCGCCTGTTCGGAGGGACCCTCAGGGATGAGCGTGCTCCCCACGCCACCCGTCACGTCCTGCCTCTGCCGGTGGTGCTGTCGGAACAGGGAGAGGGTCATGTTTTGTGACAGCCTTCCTCTGTCCGTACCCGGTTTCGTGCAAAGTCTGTTTCATGGGAGAGCGAGGGGAAAAGCGATCTGATGGCTTTTGCTCTCTCCTTCCCGTACATGGACTCTGCCCAGCCCCGCGAGCTTCCCACCAACCCCAAATATGTTTAAAGTTACAATCCCTGAAAACAGCTGACAGTAAAAGCCACGAATAGCGGCTTTTAACAAAACGTTTTCTGATCTCGTTTTCTCCTCAAGAAGAAGACGACGGTGGAGCTGCAGGTCCAGCTGGTGGACGTCCTGCTGAAGGACAACGAGTCCCTGAGCAGAGCGCTCAGCACGGTGACGCGGGAGAGGGCGGAGCTGTGCAGGGCCGTGTCCCGGCTGGAGAGGAGCCTCCGGGCCCCGGGGACCCCGCAGGAGGTCTGCGCGCGCAGGGTACGTGTCCTGGGGCCCCGGTGGCTGCAGTCTGGGTTCGATTTGCATATGTTTTGGCTACGTTTTCGTATCTGGCTTCGTGTGGGATGTTAACCTGGAGGGTTTTAGTCATTGTCTTCCGTCTCGTCCGTGTGAAGTGAGCTGGGACGTGTTCCCTCCTGTGTTCTGGAAGAGATTGTGTAGAGCTGGTATTCATTTCTTCCTGAAATGCTTGTTAAGATGCACCAGGGAGACCATCCGTGCCTAGTATTTTCTCTTCCGGAAGGTTCTTTGTGCAGGGCTTGGTGTTTCTGGTGCTCCTGGGCAGGGTGCCCTGTCAAGGCCAGGCAGGTCCCATTGGCAGCTACCAGAGGGCGGTGGTGTGTCCCCGAGTGGGACCTCCGTCTTCTCAGTTCTGTCCAGTTCCACTTTGTCTGTCTGAAGCGCTGTGGGGTTGAGGGGGCTCCTTTGCTCGTGGGGCCCAACTGCTGGCAGACCCGTGGCCCAGTGCCTCATTGGGAGGGACTGCAGAGACAAGAGGTGCCGTTGGCGCCGAGCACGGCCTGCTGCCCCGGGGGCTCCTTGTTCAGAGGGCGCTCGGGGTGGACTAAAGCACCACACCTGGGACGCTTTGTCCTTCGCCTGGAAGGTAATGAATCAGGAAATAAATGTAATGAGCGAGCGAGAGGCAGGCTGAGGGTGGACAGACTGGAGCGTCTTCTCCTTTGTGTCGGGGTGACTTCTGTTGCTAGAGTGTCTTTTCCCCGGAGAGACCAGGCTCTGTTAGAACCGGGAAATGTGGTCCCTTCCTTCTGTCCCAGCAGGGAGGTCACCCAGCTCGGCACCTCCCTCTTCCGAGTCCTGCCCTGAGTTGTGGGCGGCGCAGCCAGGCTGCCTTGGCGGCAGCTGAGCACATGGCCCCGAGAGTGCTCCGAGCTGGCCTTGGCCTCGGCGACAGGCGGTCCTGGCTGTCCGTTGTGGGCAGCAGCCTTGGCCCTCCCTGTGGGGCCCTTCGTCTGTTCGTGTGTCCACACCGCAGCTCTGGGGTCTCAGCACAGTGTGGTGTCCAGGCCACGCTGCCAGTGTTGGGACATGTGGCCTGGTCACGACATCCCTTCTGTGCGGTGTGGGCCCCTCCTGAGGTGTCCAGGGTGTGTGGCTTGATGGCGCTTGAACAGAGCTGGGTGTCTGCGTCTGCCAGGGGCAGCATTTCTAGAGCCAGGGCGGACAGGGGTGTCTAATAGGCTTAAAGCTTTGAATTCAGGGTGATTTCTCAAATGTGAGGGTTTTGTTTTTAGTAAAAATATGCCTTTTGTATAATCATACTTCAGTAAACAGTGTGTAGTAACCACCCTTGAGTGTAATAAAATAATCATGTAACAACCGGGATGTCACTGAGAAGAGGCTGAAGGGGGACCCAGGTGGCGGGCACCTGCCCCAGCCCACCCGTGTCCGGAGGGCACAGCGTGGGGGCGGCTCGGTCCTGGGAGCGGGCACCACTGTGCTCTCAGCCCCCTTTTTCTTTCCTTTTCTTTTCTTTTCTTTTCTTTTCTTTTCTTTTCTTTTCCCCTCCTTCCCTCCCTCCCTCCCTTTGTTCATTTTTTTGGCTGCGTTGTGTCTTTGTTGCGCGCGCGGGCTTTCTCTAGATGCAGTGAGTGGGGGCTACTCTTCATTGTGGTGTGTGGGCTTCTCACCACGGTGGCTTCTCTTGGTACAGAGCACAGGCTCTAGGCACGTGGGCTTCAGTAGTGGTGGCACGTGGGCTCAGTAGTTGTGGCACGCAAGCTCTAGAGCACAGGCTCAGTAGTTGTGGCTCACGGGCTCTAGAGTGTAGAGTCAGTAGTTGTGGTGCACGGGCTTAGTTGCTCCGTGGCATGTGGGATCTTCCTGGACCAGGGCTCGAACCCGTGTCCCCTGCACTGGCAGGTGGATTCTTAACCACTGCACCACCAGGGAAGCCCTCAGCCACTTTTCTTGAGATGCTATCCTGGGAGAGCAGCTGTGCAGACACGCTGTCTGTGGTCATTGCAGAGGTCGGACAGGTCTGTGTGGAAGCAGGACAGGATGGGCTCACTGGGCTCAGCACGACACCCAGACCCAGCACTGCCCACACCAGAAGCTGGCGCCTGCAATGCCAAGGTAAGACCAAGCCCATGGGTGGTGTTCGGTGTGCAGACACTGTCTCGTGGCTGCTTCTTACTTGTTTAAGATTTATGTTTCTAGGCAAGTTTTAGGTTCACAGCCAAATTGAGGGGAAAGTACGGAGATTTCCCAAATCCTGTGCCCCACCATCCACTCCCCCCAGGCGGTGCGTGTGTTGCAGTCCATAGACCCACAGCGTCACGTTGTCATCGCGTGCAGGCTGCTCTTGGGGCCACACATTCTGTGGGTTTGACAAGTGTAAGATGACGAATGTCCACCACAACGGTGCCATGCAGAGCATTTTCACTGCCCTAGAGATCCTCTGTGCGGCACCCGTGGCGCTTTCTAAAATCCTGGGTTAAGAGGTGAAAGTCTTGGTGCTTGAATTACAGACGATAGTGTCCACAGCCTGGAAAAGCCTTGAGCCCACAGTTCAGTCAGCGCTTCTGATGGTGAGGCCCAAGCTGTGGGTCTCTCTGGAGGGAAAAGCCGTATTAGGGTACGGACACCAACCTCTGCCTGTGACCTCAGGTCTCCCCGACCCCTGATGCCCGCAGACCTGTGATGGGACCCCCACCTGCCCCCAGTTTGGTCCGTGCTTAGTGGTTCGATTCCTGGGCCCTCGCGGGGCTCCTCTGATGCTGGTGAAGGGTCGTCTGTGCTCTGCGTTTTGTCAGATAAACAAGATCCAACTCTGAACTGCAAGGTTGTTGCTGGTTATAGATGTCGTGCGGAGCTGACTGCTGTGATAATTTGCTGAGGAAAGATGTCTGGTTCTTTTTAAAGCACCTGGTACAAGTGTGCTATGGAGACTTGTGAGAAGGGTGTCTTTGTCCCGTGGTTAAGTTTCACTGGTTTTTCGTTTTCTTTTAGATGGAAAAGTTGTACCTGCATTATCTGAGAGCAGAGAGCTTTAGAAAAGCCCTGATTTATCAAAAGAAGTATCTTTTGCTGTTGATTGGTGGATTCCAGGACTCTGAACAAGAAACGCTCTCCATGATCGCCCACTTGGGAGTATTTCCTTCCAAGGCGGATAAGAAAGCGGTGGCGGCACGCCCTTTTACAAAATTCCGCACTGCCGTCAGGGTGGTGATTGCTGTCTTAAGGTACCGCGAGGCACGTGCCTCCTGTCTGCCTGGGGTCGTTTAGTCTTGGAAATGCTACAGTTGTTCCCTTTTTTAAGATGAATGATATTTGAGGCCTTAAAACATAGACGACCCTTGTCTTCCGGAAACCATGTTATGTAGAACTGCACCTTCTAAGATGGAAGGGTTTAAGGCTGCCTTTTTATTGTAAAACAAAGCCTTCCCGTTAATGGTATTCTTATGATGACAGACGTGTCTGATCGAGCTTAAAACTGCATTTCACTTCTTCGTGTTTCAGTTTCTTATATTTCAGCCAAATTTGTGTTTCATAAAGGGTGCCATGTGCACAGGAGGACACGCTGTGGGCCCCCCAGCGGGGAGGTACACCTGACCCCTAAGTGTCCGCCCGGCCCAGCCCAGCCCAGCCCAGCTGCCGCCGTTATGCATGCAGGGCGCCACTTTGGAGTACGGGTGGACTCCCTGGTGTGATAGGGAATTTTGACTATTTCACAATTAACAGTGATGAAAATCTATTTTATTTTATAATTTTTAAATCTGCTGTATTTCTAAAAATGTTTGTCCCACTAAGAACTGTGCCACTGTGTCTGCTCTGGTGCCCACGGAGCTGCCTTTTCGGGGCCGCGCTCACCTCCACCTGTGGGACCAGACACAGCAGGGTGGGCTGGGCCCCCTCGGCCTTTCCCTGGACTGCACCACAAAAGGCAGTGTGGGTCCCATTGCCCTCAGAGACCCAGCACCACACACGGTCCAGCCGCACACTTGCCAGGAGCTCCCGCAGGGTGGAGGCCTCCTCCGGCCTCCGGGGACTTAGCGCCCTCCGTCCCTCTGAGTTTTCCGGACCACAGACTGTCAACCCACCTGCCTGTCACTCTGTCTGTCACCTGTCCATCCATCTGTTGTGTATTTTCGGGGAACATGCCCCGTGCCAGGAAGTATGTCAGATGCTGGGTTGGGGTGGGGAGACCCCCAAACTCTGCCTCCGTCTTTCCACCAACACGAAGTGGAGGTGCCTTCTGGGCTTTGCGTCTCAGAGGCAGCACTGCTGTGAGGGAGCTGCTGGGGGCCGTCAAGGAGAGGGGTCTAGGGGCCCCTACACCGCTGCACCTCCCGTCACCACGTGGAGGGCGAAGGTCTCCATTTCCCCCAGCTGTCCGGGGCCCGTCAAGTGCATTAGCGATGGAAGGGAGTGCGGTGAACCAGACAGACCCCAGCTGGCGGGTCTGGGAGTGGAGGGGCAGGGTCGGGGGCCTGGGGGCCCAGGGTCCGGGGGCGGGGCCGGGAAGGTGCTGGCGGCTGCCCGGGTAGAGGGCCGTGCTCTCACTCCATGGTCCCATCACGTCTGGATTTTCTTGGTTCTTTTCACTCCTGTTTTGCTCTAGTTTTCAATGTTTTCTATCTTTTTTTGTAGGTTACGCTTTTTGGTTAAGAAATGGCAACAAGTAGATGGCAGAGGAGCCCTAGCGCCGGGCCGAGCACCCCGCCCAGGTACCCCCCATGCCACCCCACCCATGGGCTTCTTCAGTGCCCGCCTGGTGGGAGAAACCAGTAATTCAGCCAGTGCGCTTGTCAGGAGGCAAAGGGTTTTTGAAGGAAAGTGGTTTTATTTTGGGAACAAGCACAAGTTTACAGTTAATGTTGGTGAATAAAAGTGGTTCAGAGGAGCGCAGTGATTGAAAACTACAGAAGTGCTAAATGTATCGACAAATAGCTATCTTCAGTGAAAAGGCTTTTCATTCTCTCAAATGGAGTGAAGTTCCACTTCGCACTGTGCACGTCTCCTGGGAGCACCACTGCCTCCTCTGCCTCAGTCCCGTCCAGGCTGCGGTCGTCCTCTGCCCCATGTGACGGGCCGCTGCCCAGGTGTAGCCGGGCTGCCTGGGGGAGCTGCAGTGGGCAGCAGCCTTCATGGCCACTGGGCTTCCCTGGTGGTGCCAGTCCCCTTTGATTTCCACGTGTGAATCCTTACGTCTCGGAATCAGCTGGCTTCGAGGTTCTTCAGGAGGGGTCCCCCCACACCCCCTGCCCCCCGGCTGCACCTGGTGGTCGCCGGGGTTTCTGCCCTTCCCACTCCTCAGAGCTGGGTGCAGGAGACCCACCCCAGGCCCACTTGGCGCCCTGCTCACTCCATCAGGGTGCTGAGTGCTTCTCTAGGGCGCTGCCCACACAGACACGGGGGTCAGGGTTGACCTTGCAGGAATGAAATGCAGGTGCTCAAAACTCAGGTTTCAGACTTCCCTGGTGGCGCAGTGGTTAGGAATCTGCCTGACAATGCAGGGGACACGGGTTCAATCCCTGGTCCGGGAAGATCCCACGTGCTGCAGAGCAGCTGGGCCTGTGAGCCACAACTGCTGAGCCTGTGCTCTAGAGCCCGCGGTCCACAACTGCTGAGGCCTGTGCGCCTACAGCTTGTGCTCTGCAACAAGAGAAGCCACTGCAATGAGAAGCCCGCGCACCACAACGAAGAGTAGCCCCTGCTCACCGCAACTAGAGAAAGCCCGCACGCAGCAACAAAGACCCAACGCAGCCAAATAAATAACTAACTGAATAAATACATTTAAAAAACAAAAAGCAAAAACCCTCATGTTTCTTCTAGAGATTTTTTTAATACAGTTTTTATAATGAATACTTTTTTTTTTTTTTTTTTTTGCGGTACGCGGAACTCTCACTGTTGTGGCCTTTCCCGTTGCGGAGCACAGGCTCTGGACGCACAGGCTCAGCGGCCAATGGCTCACGGGCCCAGCCGCTCCGCGGCATGTGGGATCTTCCCGAACCGGGCCACAAACCCATGTCCCCTGCATCGGCAGGTGGACTCTCAACCACTGCGCCACCAGGGAAGCCCTAACGAGTACTTTTTAAACGTTTTGAAATTGCCATGCAGACTCCTAAAACCTTGTAAATTTAAAATTTTGGTGGATGGGCCTCCCTACTAAAATGCATTCTTTTTTTTTCTTAATCCCTTCGTTGCTAAATAATCCTGGGGGAAGGATTCCTGGTGCCACGGCCGCAGCAGTCTCCACCCGACACCCGCGCATCCCCACCAACCCGGGACGTGTCTTCCAGCCACGCCAGGGTCCCTGTGCCAAAAGCATCCCCACGCAGGAGGGAAAGGTGAGCGGTGGTGCCTCAGCTGCTTTTCCACTGCAGGGTTGTAGCCGTCAGCAGGAGCCCCGTCTGCAGAGACAGGGCCACGCACGGAGGTGTCCCTGGGCAGATCTGTGCGGGTGCTCAGGCCCGCCTGTGATGGAAGGGCCCCCGGGCACACGCGACCCCCCCCCGACACGCGCACACACACATACATGCAAGGCCGTGGTGTTAGCTTTACTTAGTCTTTTTCTTTGGGGTTGGGGGGTTTTTTGCACACGTAATGTGTTTTTATACTTACAACTTACTTGGCAATTGAGATGTTACAGTGATAATGTTAAACATCCATCGGTTATTTGGGGAAAAAACTGTTTTCAATTAAAAATATAATTAAGAGGGCTTGTGGTTAAGTTGTAGAATGGAATTTTGTTTAAAAATTCAGGTGAAGAAAGGTTTCCCTGACGGCTGTGACTGTCACATTCTGAGCCCTGGGTGTAACCTGGCTGTGTGGTGTGGCCCTGATCGCCTTCATCACGGTTTGCAGCCATTTTCCTGACCGTGAGATTCTTATCCAGGTGCTGCTTGTGGGAGATGTGATTTCCATTTCCATTTCTCCAGACTGAAGCACAAATAATAATAATCCTATGCAAATGCTCGAGTATGATTACAGGTCATTTATTTAATTCATTTGACTACGACTCCTCCAGTATTTGGAACCTACCCGTGAAGTGAACAGAAAGCTCAGTCTGTGTCTGTGGTATTTGTCACACACATGTGACGGCTCGTGTAGGCATGTCATCTGTTCTCTCTGTGCGTGCTTTCCTGGGGTTCTAAAACAAGCTCGTCAGAGCAGAACGCATCGTCCACCTCTGACATCGGACCAGCAGGGATAAAATGCTCACCTTTGCTCTCTCGCTCCATGGTCTCCGGTTGGTGATGAGACCTCCGTACGAGTTGCGTGTTAAGAGTGTGACGATCTCGGGCGTAACTGCCCTGATGGGGGAGGCCAGACCGATGAGCGTGGGTGGCTCCGCCGTGCGTGAGGCTGTGTCCCCACTCACCCTGCGTCTCTGCCGATGGGAACCCACCAGCGTGTGTGGTTCCTCACAGAGACGTGTTCTGAAAGTTTGGGTCCCAGAGCGAGGCAGGGAGTGCAGCAGTGTGAGTCCGTGAGGGCCCAGAAGCCCGGTTCTATTCGGGGAGGGCAGGCAGGGGCTCTCGGTCTGGCTGTGGCTCCCCCATTCCCGAGTGGGTGATACCTTTGAAGGAATAGGTGGTGGCCAAGGCCTCTTTTTTGTGGATGGCACACAGGTAAGACGCCCCCTACCCTGGAGAGGAAGTGAGCAGTGACGCAGACGGGGCTCCCTGGGCCCAGCTGGAGGCCAAGAGGAAGGGACCCCTGTGAAGGATGCTGGGCAGAATCCAGTTGGGATGATAGACTCATATGTGAAGATTTAGTGAATTAAATAATATATAGTAGTTTTTAGTTGTTTTAATTTGGAGACGTTGTAACGAAGTTAGTTTTAAAGCACTATGTAGCACTTCTTAAAAAACCCTTACTATTTTTTCTCTGTGGTAAAGAAAATATAGGAAAGTAACAACCGCCTAGTTTGCCCCATTTCCCACGAGTGTCTGGTCAGCAGGCCCAACTCCACTGCCCCTCCGCACTGGCTGCGTTCAAACCGTCTGCTGAGTTCAACTCTTTTTGTTTGTTTGTTGGTTTGTATGTTTGAAGATCCCATCCGTCCCCAAATCCCAGATCAGAAAGATCCCTGACTGCTTCTCAAGATCCAGAACATTCCTTGACGGAATACATTCACCACTTAGAAATGATCCAGCAAAGACTGGGAGACGTACCACCAGGTAATGAAAGTCCTCTGTCTTCTGACGGGATCTGAGTGACCCAGGAGTGTCCAGTCCTGGAGAGGAGACGGCTGGGGTCCAGCTTAGTTACTCTTGTTAGTTTCAGTCCTGCTAATCGGCCATAATTAATAGTATCAGAAGGAGGATTGTGAGTGGAGACACCCAGGGGTGGGTGTGAAGGACGCACAGCGTGGGGATCACGGTGTCTCAGACTCACAGCGACCATGAAGACCGTGTTTACAGGATGTCGTTTGTCCAGCGTTTCTCAACTTTCATAATGTAAACCACTGCGTATCTTAATTGCTATTCTTATTGTTATCAAAAATAAGGTTAATTCAGTGATAGTGTTTCGAAATTGTGAAATTCTTCTTAGAAGATGTGAAGCCTTCTAACAAAATGCTTCCTCATTTCTACTTGTGTTTAGATTCTACTTCAGAGAAGTCCTGCTGCCAGAAGAATAAACAGTGAATAAAGTCCTGTGACGATTGTATTTGAGGAAGAGGTTTGATTTTCTGTGGGAGCTTGTGATGTGGTGCGTGTGCTGAGTGGTGCTGAGCGCCAGCCCTGGTGTCGTCAGTTAGGTGCTCTCACCCTTACGCTTTGCTGCAAAGCCAAGTGGAGTATTTTCTGTGTGATTTCAGCACATCTTAGCTTCTTACCTTGATGAGGTAGCTGTGCGCTCATGAGTGACGGGCGTCTGCCCGGTTCTCTGTTGGTCGAGCCTCCCTGCCCACCCACGAAGGGTAAGCAGAGGATGGCTTCCTGTTGTTTATTTTCTTAAAGTGTACAGCTTGGTTTAAAACAAAAACACACACAAAAACAAAAAGAATAAAATTAAAGCCCTGGTGTGTTTGTGAATAGCCCTGTGGTTTTTTTTTTTTTGTTTTATCCAGTCTGCTTTTATCACGGGCAAAAAAATAAAACATAGACTTAGAATTCATATTGAACTTCTGTAAGTCAAAAATTTTCAGTGGAACTTAAAGCACTAGTAAGACAAATAGCCACATGCCTATTGATTCATCTTGCTTGGTTTCTTCTTTTATTTCTGTCAGACGCTGTCACTACGTATTTATTTCTCATGATTCTGATCTTTTCATGTTTCACTCATGCTCATCTGTGCCTGGTGGTGGTATCTAGCCAGTGTCCTTTACCCAAACGTCTGTTGTAAAGGTATGTTTATAAGTATGTCTGTGTTTCTAGGACCTTTGAACATAACACTTATTCTGCTGGGCTTGGTTATAATATAAAACAACTTTTTCCTAATCGCTACTTACTTATTTTCGATTTTTAGATCTTAGACTTACTTATTTAGATGTCTGCTTACTTATTTTAGATTTTTCTTTCCAGTGCATGTCTGCATTTTCCTCTTCTTAGCCAACACTGCCATATGGTCACTGTTTTATAATCTTCCCACCTTTTCCACTGAGTCCTGTCTTCTGCTTGATGTTATTGAAGCAAAATCTTGACCAGCTCTGGGAGCAGGAATCCAAGAAATGTCTCTTCACTTTCCAGAAGAATGACGTTTGAAATTGATGATCAAATACTGAAAACATAAATATCCATGTCATCCATGTTAAGCTAATGAGGGAGGGAAGGCCCATTTAAAGCCACCAGTGGACGTAACCATCACACCAACTTGTTACCATGGGGGTTAATAATTAAAAAGAAAGAGACATTCACCCTCCTTTCCTGGAAGAACACAGGTCATACCTGCTGATGAGGGAAATTCTTCACGGTAAAGCACCCAGCTAATTAACATAGAGGGAGCAATATAATTAGAGAACCACCAATTCTGCCCCCAGCGAAATAATCGGTTCACGGTGGGTTCATCAACAAGTCCTAAAACCAAGGCGAAGTTCCACTTTCACAGTGCAGGGGCCTGGGAGTGTCCACTGTGACCCCGGCTCATGGCAGGACTGGCATGATGCCGTGTGAGATGCACAGTCTCCCCCAGTTTACATATGGAGGGACAAGTGACACAGAACCACAAGGAAAGAGACACATGGGATGTTCTGTAAGTGACTGGCCTGGTTTCATCAAGTAGACATTACTCAGAAAACAAAAGCGAAGGCCCTGTTTTTTGTTAAAAGAAACTAAGGAGGGCTTCCCTGGTGGCGCAGTGGTTGAGAGTCCGCCTGCCGATGCAGGGGACACGGGTTCGTGCCCCGGACCGGGAAGATCCCACATGCCGCAGAGTGGCTGGCCCGTGAGCCATGGCCGCTGAGCCTGCATGTCCAGAGCCTGTGCTCTGCAACGGGAGAGGCCACAACAGTGAGAGGCCCGCGTACCGCAAAAAAGAAAAAGAAACTAAGGAGACATAAATGCATGTGCAAAACTTAATTAGTTCCTAAATTGGGGGAAAGCAGCTATAAAGTCATTTTGGGGGATAACGGGGTAAATTTGAGTATGTACTGGATAGCAGATTTTAGGGGAATTTGTGTTAACTTTCTTAGGTGTGGTCATGGTTATATGAGAAAAGGCTGCTTTTCTTAGGAGCTGTATGCTGAATTATTTAAGAAAAAGGAGCCATAACAAATGCAATTTATTTTGAAATGGTTCTGTTAGAAAGAGAGTACACATATATGAATTAAGTAAACATGCAAAATCTTTTAAAAATATTGAATCTAGATTGAATCTAGTTAGTATATGGTTATTTATTTTTTGAAAATTTTCATAATGAAAGATGAAAAAAACGTCATGACCAAACTGAAGTCTGACCCAATACATTTTAATCAACTCCAGGACTGTGTCAGCCCAGGTGGGAGAACATAACCACGCTAGGCTTTACAGCTAAGGGGATCCAGTACAAGGGTTTGATCATTATGATGGTGGAGGAGCCCTTTCCCTGTGGCTGGCGGGTCAGCAGAACGGTTACTGGGACACAGGGACAGAGCCCCCCTCCAGCAGGAGCTGACCCCTCAGGGGAGGTGCATCAGCATCACTGTGGAAGGGAGAGAGACACCCATCTTTCTCCTCCTGCCCTCCTGTTTGCCAAACTAGACAGGGAGCCTGGGACAGTTCCTTGCAGAAGTCGGCACCCTGTGCAGAGCAGACAAGAATTGATCTGAAAGCACACTGGCAGGTGACCCTTTGGCTACGAAGAATTTGTTCTCACCCACCCATACTTAGTTACCAAAATGCACCCACCTGATGTGGGGCAAACATTCTTCATACTGAAGAAGGCCCACGAGGTGTCGTATCTCAGTGATGCAGGCTCTCAGGTAATGCCGGACTCCTCCCTCGGTGCTGGGTCTGCCCTTTGCTAATTGGTGTAGTTAACACACCCAGCGTGTCATGTCAAGTGGGGGAGGTGAGGAGAAGTCCAGAGCAAGCATTAACCAGGCCTGCGCCCCCGTTTCAAAGAGTCTTCCTTCTACCATGTAGGCCTGGTTTTCTGGGCCTCACTGTCCTTTCTGAAAGATTTGAGACCTTAACAGTCTTGTTTTTAGAGGACTTCCTTTCCTTTTACAGTCGAACCTGGAAGTACTAAGTACGAGGATGTGCCCAGTGAAGATGTCAGGTACAGATACAGGTTTTCCTGTCCTCGAGTTGTGCCGGCCTCCAGGCTCCCCCTCAGTAATTGGGATCAATCCCACCAGCCCATGCAGGAACCCTATCCCTGCTGGTTCAGAGGGGGACCACTGTCACCGGTGGCAGCAGCCTCCCCCCACCCCTGGGACAGCAGAGCCCAGAGTCAGGATGGAAAGCAAAAATTCCTCCAAGGTTATCTGGCATAGCAGTAAGAGGGGCTCTTCCCATCTTCTGATGGCCCCAGGCTGATGTATTCTGGCTGTGGGAGAAATGGCCATAAGTGGGTCTGCAGTAGGGCAGCCTTCCCTCTGTCAGTAGCTGAGCTGCTTCTGGGTTGACGTCAGGGAATCCCATGGTCGTAAGCCTAGTGCCGCACTTTTGCTATGAGAGGGTTTTTCTGGTCAGAAGCAGCGATGGTGAGTAATTTGGGCAGTCCCCAGATGGGTTCTGGGCAGGGACAGCAAGTCCATATGCAGAACAGGAGTAGACAGCACAAGGACAACTCAGAGGGAGAAATTTTCTGGGAACCCTGGCCATCTGTTCACGGGGTTTACTTTTGCCTTCCTGACCCGCTTGAGTCTTACCATTCACCACCTCCTCTCCAGCACCACCCGAGTGTCCTACAGTTCAATTCTGACACTACCTGGGGTCAGCACAGAAACTACGTTAGGGACCCAGTCCCAGGGGCTTCCCTGGTGGCACAGTGGGTAAGAATCCGCCTGCCAATGCAGGGGACATGGGTGCAAGCCCTGGTCTGGGAAGATCCCACATGCTGTGGAGCAACTAAGCCCACGAGCCACAACTACTGAGCCCACGAGCCACAACTACTGAAGCCCGCATGCCTAGAGCCCGTGCTCCCCAACAAGAGAAGCCACCGCAATGAGAAGCCCGCGCACCGCAACGAGGGGTAGACCCCATTTGCTGCAACTAGAGAAAGCCCGCACTCAGCAACAAAGACCCAACTCAGCCCAAAATAAATACATAAATTAATTAATTAATTAAAAAAAAAAAAAAGGACTCAGTCCCAGGATACAGCCACGTTAGACAGCGGCCGTCAGTGGAGTCCCCAGGCTGTCCACACTTCTGCCTGGCCGGCTACAAACCTGTCCTGAGTATCAGAGCTGCGGGTCCTTGTCCAGGTCTTGCGAAACCAACAGCCTACAGCTTCCTCAGAAGACGGGAGCAGCACACCCAGATGTGGTCATATCAAAGTCCACACACGCCAGGCCTGGGCCTTTCTTAGTTGTGGGCAGTGCAAGGCGTAGCTGCTTGTCATTCACTTTGGAAGGGAGACCATGATAGTCTACAGACCACTGATTTTTCATGGAATTTACCTCTCACCATCCAAGGCAACTAGGGTACTTCTTCCTGCTCATTAGGACCAATTACCATGATGTCTTTAATGCATCAAAATGATATTACGATGTCTAAACAAAGACCCTCAGGTAAGGTAGGGAAGTTGTCCCTGCCATTTGAAATCGAATTGATCATCTAATTGGTATTGAGAAAAAAAATGATAAGGGAGCCTAAATGTAAAACCTTTTATGATTGTACCTGGGACAGGTGCCATCACTTCTGGACCCATATCAAGAGTTTATCCCAAAGTAGCCAGAGAAGTACAACAAATAATGAAACTGGATGTAAACAGCAGCATTCCATTGAAAACCAGAAACAGTATTGTCTTAGCTTGGGCTGCTATAACGAAATGCCATAAACTGGGTGGCTTATAACCAACAGAAATGTGTGTCTCACAGTTCTGGAGGCTGGAAGTTCAAGATCCGGGGGCCGGCAGGGTGGGGTTCTCCTGAGGGCCTCTCCTGGGTTGCAGATGGCTGATTATTCCTTGTATCTTTACGTGGTGGAGAGCAGAGAGGGGGAGCAAGCACTCGTGGCTCTTTTAAGGGCAATAATCCCATCCGTAAGGGAGGGCTCCACCCTCACAGCCTCATCTACTTCCCAGCGCTTCTACCTCCCAATGCCATCCCATTGTGGGCAGGATTTCAGCGTAGGAGTTTTGTCCATCACAGGTACACACAGAGCTGGGCGTGAGAAGATCCAGAAGACGTACGTAAATGACATGGTCGGTAGTCAGACTCATGGTGCTGGATCTTCTGTTTCACTGTCTCAGCCACATCTGTGGTCTTGTGGGACGTTCCCTGTGAATAGTTGGCGGAACAGGAAGAAGCACAGGTTCTGCAGCTGGATCTACACAGTGTGCTGGCCTCAGCCAGAGTAGACAGTTGCCACGCGCAGCGTATGGGATTTGGAAGATTTCCAGCTGGCAAACTTCGGATAGTACATTGGTGCTCCATTCCATGTGGAAGGAGAACTGACCTGGGTTCCTGATCCATAAGCATTCTCATGAGTAATTGACTGTCCAGCTGGTCAATACTCGATGGCAGAAAGATTGCAAAGCGGGGTCAAGGTCATCTACAGGATGGGTATGTAAGAAGACCTTCCTCCCTCCACCCACTGCGGAAGTGCAGTCCGGTGGACAGGATGACTTGCTCATGGGTGTCACTCAGCCTCTTTCCTTAGGTGGCAGAAAAGAGACTTGCACTGGTTCAGCAACAAGACCTCCTCTCACCAAGGCTTCCTGGCTTCTCCCACTTCTCAGTGCCTGAACTGCCAACCGCAGAGGCCAGGGCTGAGACCTTGATGTGGCGAGCTGGTTCCTCCATCACAGAGGACGCAGTGGTCGGTCCCGCCAGGAATAGACACGCTCCAGGTGCGACTTTTTTGCTTCCCTGTCTGCAGTGCATCTGCCAACACCACTCTCTGTGCCCTTGGAGACGTCTTGTTCGTTGCTGTAGCTCTGCATGACACTGCCCTTAGCAGCAGGCATTACTTTAAAGCGATGGAAGTGCAGGATGAGTTCACACGTAGAATCCACTGGTCTTACCATGTCGGAGGAGGTCGTCAAGAGGACATGACCGCTGGTTGACCTGTCAGCTGGCCCTGGGCCATCAGAGGCTCCCCACCAGCTCCCCATCCTTGGGTTGTGCATTGCACTTGCCCTCCCCACACTGGCAGCTGCCCCAGGGATGCAGCCTTGAGAGAGCAAGGTGGTGTGGAGACCATCTGGAAGGTGTGCACGACTGAACCCAGTCAGGGCCTCTGTATAAGCTCTTAAGATTCTGGTGGGCGGGTGCGGAGATCTGTTCGTCTTCTGGCCGCCAGGACAAACCTCGTAAGTTCCCTGCTTATTAAACCTGCTGATCTGGAGTGTCTGTGTCTCTTTGGTCTCTCCTTGCCCTCGTGTACAGGGGCAAGTTTACGAACCAATACCGTGTGTCCCATCAGCTGGAAGCGGCTGTCTGGGCTGAAGAGTGGAATGGCTGGTTGAAGGCTCTCTGTCAGCGCCAGCTTGGAAATCAGTTGCAAACTGGTGTATGCCTAAAACTAGGAGCACGTGTATCATGTACTTCCCTTACAGCCAGACTGCAGGGGTCTGAAAATCAAGAGGCAGACTCTTCCACTGCGTGTGCAAGTTGGATTCTCTAGTTTCTCAACCGCAGATAAGCAAAGGAGTACGGAGCCACACCCCTGTGGGTCACTCAGGTTCTTCGCATTCTTCCCCGTCGTGCAGTGAGTGTAGGAGCAGCCCTACCCTCTCTGTCGCCAAGACAGTGACTCCTCCTTTCACCTGCTGGTTCCTAGACGCAGGACCCCAAGGTTCCCAGACATCATCCATAGTTTATAATCCAATGGAATACTTGGTGTGTTCCCCAGGGAGTGTCCCTCTTGGGGACCAGGACCTCTAACCCTGTAGAATCTAAACTTGGGAGGACAGGAAGCACAAAGCCCCCAGTGGATCACTGCAGGTGATGGTTAAGTGGGACCACTCCTGTTTCCACCCCTTGGGTTTCAGATTCAGGTATCTTGTTGGGAACACAGTGCCATATTAGGTCTTGAATGGCACCCCATCTTTGCAGAACATTACCTCCGATTTGGTACTTGAGCTGTGCCTTTAGCTGACTGTCCCAGTGCTCTGTCAGGCAGCGGATCCGGTGGTCTTTGCACTCCTTGCTGTGCGCTTCCGTTGCCATAAAGTGAATCCTGTGTTTGATATGATGCCACGTGGGATCCTGTGCCAGAGGAACTACCACTCCATAAGCCCCTGTTGCCTGACACTTGTGGGCAGGAAGTCAAGCCTATATATGGAATATGAATCTATTTCTGTGAAAACAAACTCCTGGCCCTTCCAGGATGGAAGAGTTCCAATACAGCAAACTTGGCTGGTTGACCTTCTTAGAGGAAGGAGCCACATTCAGAGCTCAGCATTGGTCTCCCACTGGCAGGTTAGACCTTCAGTGTCAGCTAGTGGTTAGATCAGCTTTGGGCCCACGAGTAGCCTCCAACCTCATTACTTTGGTTCCTCTGTTCTTGTACCCATCATGCCAGTACAGGGGCTGCCAAGTAAGAGATGCTGTCCAGGGTCAACTGGCTGAATCGTCGTTCTGTCTGCTTGGTGGTTTATTACTTTCATGGGTGCTCTCTGGTGGGCATTAATATTTTATACCAAGACCACCCTGCTTGGCGCCTATCCCAGTATGTCTTCCCACATGCTTTCCTTGTCCCCCGTTTTCCAATTGTTTTCCTTCCAAACCCTTAGCCAGTCACACAGGCCATCCAATACTGCCCGTGTGTCCATATATATTCTCACCTTGGGCCACTCCTTACGCAGAAAAGGGAATGACTAGGAGCTCTGCCCACGGGGAGGGTATATATATCCTTAACCACTGTCTGTAGGGCCAGCCCTGAGTGAGGCTGTAATGTAGCTGCTGTACACTTTCATTCTGAACTCACATGCCAAGCCAACCCATCTGTGAACCAGGCTCAAGATTTTTCCACCTCTGTCAACTTGCTCTGAAGGCTTCCCCACACGGTCATAGATGCGAAGGAACAGAGAGGCTCTGATGCGACAGCAGTGGATGCCATGTGGGTCTGGGCCACCTATTTTGCACTCCCTTGTGACCTCTGAACTGTCTCATGCTCAGTCTTGAATGTGCTCCTTCCTTCCACCTGGTAGTGGACTGTTTCTGGGCCAAACCGACCTGATGACTTGGTGAGTTTGGCAGAACCCACCTCACAAAGCAGTCCTGTCTGCGGGGTCACTTGGTGCTTCAAGGTCAGATGTTCCATCTCTGTCAGAGCACAGAAGCACACCAAGATGTTTTTTTCCCCCCAAAAGGCATATATAATTCTCTGCTTCAAGTGGCATCACAGAACCTAGGGTTCCTGCTTTGTCAGTCTCCTGCTGAGATGTGCCAGAAACCCCACATTGCATTGTTCCCCACCACCAATACCACCTGCTAGACCGTATGGCCCAGGCAGCAGAACTGCTTGCACCACAGCCTTGACCTGAGACTGAAACTTTTCCTTTTCTGGGCTCTTCTCAAACCTGGAAGTCTTCCAAGTCAACCAGTATTTGGGCCAGAGCAGTATTTATAGGTGTGGAATATGCTGCTTCCAGAACTTGAAGAGGCCCAAGAGTGTCTTCCTTTATTAAAAGATGGTTGAAGGTGCATGACGCAACAATTGTCTTTTTCTTTTGGAAGGGATGCCTTAGGGCACCACTGACCACTGGATCCCTAAAAATATTCTAAGTGTACCAGGTCGCTGAATCTTCATAGGGTTTATCTGCTACTCTCTGGAGCACCTGTATCTTACCGATGTCTCCAGCATCTTTATAATGTTATTGATGTAATGGAAACAATGTGATGTTCTTCAGGATGGTGAAGTCTTTGGACTATGAGAGGGCAAGAGAGGTAACATAGGCTTCAGGCAAAACTGCATCTTTGTTCCACGTGAATGTGAAATGTTTCTGATCTTCTTTTCTGATAGGGACAGAAAAGAACACACTGGATTAGCAGCCACCTACCACATCTGACACAGAGACTACTCTCGGGGCTGCTACTGACTTGAGTTTGCAGTATACCCTCATCCTTCAGGATCCTTCTGATTTCTGCAGGGATCATGCTGGTGAACTAAAGGTTTTGGGGACCACCATGCTGTATCCTTTAGATCCTTAAAAGAGGCACCCATCTCTGCCATCCCTCCCACCCCCAGATGTGATGTTGTTTTATGATCCTGATAGGAATAGATCAGTTTTAGAGGTTTCCACTTGGCTTTTCCTATTGTGATAGCTCTAACCCTACAGGTCAGGGACCCAAAATGAGAGTAATGTTAATTGCCAAGCATGTCAATGCCAATTATTCACTCTGGGACAGGGAAATGACCACCAAGCAGGTTCACAGACCCAGTGGACCTACTGTAAGCTGGAACTTGGGCAGGACTCCATTAATGATCTGGGCACCACATGAGCCACTCTGACAGGGGAGCCGTGATGATCCAGGGGTCTGGGTGTCAAAGTCAGTTCAGACCTTGTGTCCATCAATCTTCAAAATGTTTGGCTACCTACTTTTCCCCGGGTGTAGTTACCAAAGGAAAGGCCTTTGGGATTCATTTCTATGTATACTTGTGGTATATTGCAGGGTCCTTCTTGGTATTTGGCCACCTCTTCAGTTCCATGTCTGAAAGCTGGCTCAGGTCCAGAAACTGGCTGTGGGATCCTGATTTTTTATATTGGGCAACCAGCTTGATTTTCCTAGTCATCCATCCTTGACTTTTTTCTGCTGGTAGTACCTTCAACTGCCCATCTATTTTGCCTCTAGGGATGCTGTGTTTTATGAAGCATTTCTGCAGCTCTCTGCAGCTCAGGCTCCCTTGGCTGCCGTGCACACCTTGCTGGCTATTGTAATTTGCAATATTCAGACTTCTGTCAGTTCCGTGCTGCTTCCTGGCCTCTTCTGTTTTAGGATCCTATCGTCCTCAATGCTGTTCTGGAACAGCCTTTCCTACTGTCAGCTCTCACCTAAAAGGTGAGCCACCATTGACTAGTGACATCAGTACCCCTTTCATCAGTCTGTTTCTTTGGACTTCTGTAAAAATTTGTTATTTGTGCCTTTATGTGGAATATAATCATCTGGTGGGTCTTCAGGAAGCACAGAGTATTTAAATTTCAGCACACCCACATCCCTGACCCTTGTACTCCTTTCCATCAGTCCGCTGTAGCAGTTGTCATTTCAACTTTGCTTACTGTGGACCATAACTTTTTCTACGTGTAGTGTTTTAAAAATATATCTGCAAATTCTGAAATTTCTCCCTTTGAAAGGAGTCTGATGCCTCTCCCCTGAATATAGGTGAGATTTACTAACAGCTAGGGAGTAGCAGAAGTGATGGTATATGACTCCTGAGGCTAGTTCACAAAAAGGCCATGGCTTTCCTTTGTCTTTGGACAACTGCCCTTGGAATCCAGCCATTACATTGTGGGGAAGTCTAGGCCACAGGGAGTGGCCGTGTGTGGGTATGCTGGCTGACACCCCCAATCCAGGCTCCTGCATCAACTGTCAGACATGTGAGTAAATGAACCTTCAGATCATTCCAACCCCTGGCCTTCAGGCTGCTCCAGCTGAGGCCCCAGATGCTGTGGAACAGAGACAAGCCATCTCCACTATCTCCTGACCCACAGTACCCTAAAGAGATAATAAATGGTTCTTGTTTCAAGCCACCAAGTGTGTATATAGCAATAAACACAGCATCATTTTAGGAGCATCCTTTCAGGGAGTTTGCTACCAGTCTTTGCCTGGGCGTTAAATCCCATATCTTAGAAGATTGATCATAATAGTCTTCTACCCCATTTTACGCTCCAGTTCTCTCCTGATTTCAGCAGGGGTCATGCTGATGAATTAAACAAGGATGCTGGGGGCCACCACTCACCAAGCACACTTATAATCCAGCCCCACACAGACTTCCCTAGCTCCTGGCAGTTGGCTGGTTCTCACAACATGTAACGGGTTGAACTGTGTCCCTGCAAAAGATGTTGAAGTCCTAATCCCCTGGTACCCGTGAATGTAGCCTTATTTGGAAATAGGGTCTTTACAGATAATCAAATTAAGATGAATTAATTAGGGTAGGTCCTAATCCAATGACTGGTGTCCTTAAAAACAGGGCATTTGGACACAGAAACAGACACACATATAGGGTGAAAGGCATGTGAACATGAAAGCAGAGATGGGCATGATGCATCTACAAGCCAAGTAGCACCAAAGATTGCCAGCAAACCACCAGAAGCTAGCAGGCAGGGATGGAAGATCCTTCCTTTGCAGCCCTGTAACCTTGTTCTGACTTCCAGCCCCCAGAACTGTGAGATAAATTTCTCTGAAGCCACCCAGTCTGTGGTACTTTGTTACTGCAGCCCTAGCAAACTAATATGTTCTTTTGAGGGGGAGGGGGCTATAGTCCACCTGAATTATGCTAAGAAATTACCATAATTATATGCCTAGTGTCCAACAGGTTGGGGAAAGGAGTGCTCGGTTGGTAGGGAAAGGTGAGCCACATGGGCAGGCTCCAGAGGTTCAAGGCAGTCTTGGGGGTGGGGAGTGGTCAGAAGCTTTGAGGGCACCTACCCAGGTATGAGATCTCTTTGACATGTGTCATGGGCCCAGACTTTCCCAACCAGGGCCCCAAACTTAGCATCACAGAACTGCCTTGGCTGGGTGTTTACCATCTTTGAGATATTAATTCTTGAGCCTGGCCCTTGTCTTTATTGTCTCAATGCAGGAGATGAGGCTTTTTTTGCAGGCAACCGAAGAGACTCCATGGCTTTCAATGGTCTGTTGGTAGCCATCCACTGTCCGTTATTTCTCTTAAGGGCATCAGTAGTGTTAAGGAATGGCTACCCAATCCCAGTACCCTTCCTTATAGCTAATATTTCCATCATACGTAAAAGGCTTCTAGGGTATTCATTTCACTTCTCTGGTTCACTCTTCTACACGGGTGGAAGGTTAACAATTAGATCACTTCGTGCCAGGAGCTGTGAGTGTTCCATCCGCGAGTGGTGAGTGATTCACCCCATCTTGTCACCTGCCATCTAAACCCCAGGTACCAACTGTTGCAGGATGGTTTCTCCAGAAGCAGATGGTGAGAGAGAGTTTGGGGTACAAGTTTATATGGCATCAACACCTGTGAAAGGAAGGGGAAGGAGACAGGGTTGAGCCTAGGAAGGAGAGGGCCATCAGGCCCGGCTAAGCTGTAGGCAGCCTGTCAGCGCTGGGCCCAATGGCCAGGCCGGCTCAGTCACCTCAAGAAGGATACGACCTAGGAAGGTGGCCCTCTGTGGACAGGGGCGGGTATTCGCGGCCACCACAGTCCACCGTCGCACCTGGCAGATACGCTTCCCGCCGACACCGGGGATCAGCTCCCTCAGGATTCCCGGTGTGTGTGTGTGTGTGTGGAGGGGGCGGGGGGTCTCAGTTCAGCTCCACCAGCCCCCAAGGCTCCGGACGTCTGTAGTTCCCTCATGTCTGTCCTCGCACTTCCCAAGGTCACCCCACGGCCTGAAATGGCTGCTGGAGCTCCTTCCAAGGCTGTTTTGAAAAGCAGATGGGCTAACACACGTCACAGCGCGTCTACGAAGGACGTCCAAAGGTGCCCAGGGTGTCCTGCTCACTCCCGAGAGTCGTGAAAAGCCCCACGCATAAGGCCCACGCGTGCTGGGGAGGAAGCGTGTGGACGCCCCCCGCCCGCCCCAGCGCAAGCCCAGCGCACCCCGAACCCTCAGCGTCCCCGCGGACACCAGACCCGGGCCTGCGGGGTCGCCGTGGACGGACGCTCGCCTGAGGCCCGCGACCCCAACACCGGGGGCGAGGGGCGTCTCGCGCCCGCAACCCCAACACTGAGGTGACCGCGCTGAGAGGCGAGCCCGCGTTCCGGACTGTCGGCGATCCAAGCCCTCGGCGCAGAGCCTCTCGGGAGTGACGCTCTCCCTGCTCTCCCAATGGGAGCCCGGAGCGGCCTCGCCGCGTCCTCGCGGCCAATGGGAGCGAGCCTCTGGTGTTGCTGGGCGGGCCCGGCCTCCCACCTGGCAGGCGACTCACCGCGTTACCCGTCTCGCCCTTCCCGCCGCGCACGCGCGCTCTGTACAGGGTCGGCCGGGCGGTCGGGGGCGCGCGGGGCGGTGGCGGCGCCAGAGGAGCCGTGCGCGCTCGTGCCCGCGCCTCTGTGGAGCCGCCGGGGCCGCGCCCCTGCCCGCCGCCTGCGATCCCCGCGGGCCGATGCGGGTCGCCGGGCAGAGGGGAGCGACGTAGCTGCCGCCAGTGCCGCCGCCTCGGCTCGGCGCGGCCCGACCCCGACACAGACCGCGACCCCGCCCGGGTCGAGCCGGCCGACCGGCCGTCCTTCGGCAGGGCCATGGCCGAGCGCGGGTGCCCGCTGGAGGCGGTGCCGTTACCCGCCGAGGTGCGGGAGAGCCTGGCCGAGCTGGAGCTGGAGCTGTCGGAAGGTGAGCGGCCCGGCGCCTGGGACCCCCGCCTGCCCTCCTCCCAGACCCCCGCCCGGCCCTTACGCCCGAACCCCGACCCCCGTCAGGCTTCCGGCGCCCGGCGGGTGGCCGCGCTTTGGGTGGTTTGGCCTAAGGCGCGGGAACCTGGACGGGGATCACCGTTCTGTCCGAGCGGGCTGTCCGAGCGGGCTGTCCCAGCCGAGGGCTGCGGGTCAGCGCCCTGGCAGCCGCGCCGGCTGCAGCCCCGCGTGCCTCGGTTTCCTCCTCTGAGACGGGGTGGTCGGAGCACCTGCCTCTCGGCGCCCGTATGAGCCTAATGCCTTAGCAGGTGCAAAGCACTGAACACTTCGAACGAGGTTGTTAGCCCCTTTTAGGGAACTTTTATTAAAAATTTAAAAAGCATACTCAATAAGTGGTTGTTTGTTTAAAATAGACTGAGTGATTAGGCCTCAGAGGCGTGGATGGTGTTACCCCTCCGTCTGTTACCCCAAGGCTCGTGTCCTGAACTCCGCGTGGCTGTCGGCGCACAGAGTTAGTTCTTGTCCGGGATCAGGGAGGCCTCGTAGCCGTTGAAGAGAAGCAACTAAAGGCTTAACTGTTCTTGACACTTAAATGCGTTTTCAACTGTCAGCAGCCATTTACTCCATAGTCTGAACCCAGTTCAAGTTTCGCTCCGGTTGGGGTAGTGACTTGTTACCACTGTCTAATAAATATGCCCCGGACTGTACTGACTGCTCACCAGCCTTCGGGAGGTAGGTGCCGTTGTTATCTTTGTTTTACAGATAATACAGCATTTACATGCAACCGCTTTGAATTCAAAATCCAAATTTTAAAACGTTCTGTGACATGTGGCATTTTTTTTTTTTTAATGGAAGTGCAATTGGAAAAGGGTGGATTTGAGAATTCTTGGTGATTAGGTGCTCCTGGAAAATCTGAAAAACTCAGATTAGGAATGGTTCTGACAGTAACTACTGTCCTGAGTTTGTTATAGTTCTCATCGAGGGAAATATCATATAGATGCCGTTTAGATTTTACACAATTTCAAATATGTTTTTGCAGATTGTTCTTAATTTCTTCCCCAGTGTGTTAGTTATTTCCTCAATTCCTTGTTGTTTTGTGGTTGGATGTTGAAGTTCTTTCTAGGAGTTGACAGATAAGATTGAGAGCTTCATGATTTGTGTGACAGAACACAAAGACAAGTACTTCAACAAAAGAAATGCTTCTCTATTGAATCCTTTTATGCTGCTGTCATTTTAGACACATGTAGAGGATGTACAGTTGGGTGAAGGGTACAAGATTACGCATAGGTGGATAGGAGCCTGGAAACGTAGCTTAAGCCGAGGAAGGAGAAGACAGTGTTGGGGGGAAGGGGCAGCCGAGTGCGGTGCAGCCAGGGAGGCAGGAGCCCGGCCTCTGTCCCCCGCCCACACCGGTGAGGTTTTATTCACGTCATTAAAGGAAGGTGTTATTAACGAAGCACACTCCTAGAGCAACCAAAGTTCGTGTCATTGTCATTATCATTTTTATATTTTCATCAAGTAGAAGTAGAAAGTGGGTCTCCCTTTGCCCTACCTGCTATGTCTCTCCCCCCGCCCCCCTCCCCCCACCGTTTGAGAGGAACTTCTAAGTTAGAATAAAGTCAAGTCGGAATAGGGTGCCTTCATGGCACTCACATTTGTCTGAATGAGGAGTTGCTTAAAACTTCGAGATGACATCGTACGAGGCAGGTTGGAGGGAGGAGGGAGCTTAACACAGGCAAAACGCTGCCCACATGGAGACGGGGGTCATTGTCAGATACCGGGGTAACCTGGAGAAGCCTTCATGATGTCCCCTCAGCCCGTACCCGGCCTTGACTAGGAGAAAATACACCCCTGCCTTTATTCATAACTCGCACGGGCCTTGTTCTCCAGCGTCCTCACTGGATTCTCACTGACTGTGGAAATTGGGCTTCATCCTCAGGGATGGTTCTTGTCTTTGGAGGCACTCATTTCTCCCCATAGAGCAGGTCTGCGGACTTTCTCATTCCAGAGGGAAACAGGCACAGCCGTGCTCTTGCGCCCTAGCTTTCCTGGCTGCTTTGCCTGTCCTGACTCAGGGGTCTTCTTCAGATGAAGTTGAGGGTGACGGGTGGAGGTACACAGAGCTCACTCTTCTTAGAAGCCCCCCCCACCCCGTGAACATACTCAGAAGAATTCACGTATGTGGCTCCTCAAAGCGGATCAGAATGTCTGTGCATGAAAATGAGCTTATTAGAGGTATAATCTTGTTTTTTTAAAAGAATTAATTCCCAAACACTTACATTTTGCCTCTTACTGTCTGAAATTACCTTCGATTTGCCTCACAACTAATTTTGGTGCCGAACAGTGTCTTGGGGCTGTTGCTGCTGAACTGCTTTAAACGAGGATGATGGGGTGAACAGGTGGAGCACAGGGGATCTCTAGGGCAGCGCGACTGTTCTGTACAATACAGTAATGGTAGATGCAAGTCATTCCACATTTGTCAAAGCCCAGAGATTGTACAACACGAAGAGTGCACCCTAATGTTAGCTGCGGACTTCAGTTATAATGTATCAATTTTATTCATCAGTTAGAACGTATGTACCACAGTAATACAAGATGTAAACAGCAGGGGATGTGTGGGAAATCTCTGTTGTTTCAAATAAACTTTTCGTAAACCTGAAAAAAAAACCTCACAAAAAACCAAGGGTGATGGTGTGAAGTTTGTTCTTTGTTTTAGTTGCCTGCAGAGGTTTAGAGAGGAAATTCCTACACAATAGGTTACATTTATCCCACTCCTGTTTTTTCATTCTGGTTAATAGGTCTATTCTGTAGCTTTAACTTTAGTCTGTTTCTTGTTTTCATGCAGTTTGATAGTGCAGAGGCTCCAGCCTGGAT